>NC_051310.1:31590999-31906324 GCF_015220235.1 Choloepus didactylus
TCCCTTTCCTTCACCCAGAAATCAATGTTTAATTAACACATTATTGGAAAAAGAAGCAGTCTTCGATGGGGCTGCAATGAAGTTCAGACAGCTCAGCTTGGGGGCCGCAGACTACCCCCTCGGTCAGAAAAATGCTCTTCTCCTGTTCTCTGCCTTTCAACCAAGAAAAAGTTCCCTCCTCTTCCCTGGAGTCCTCAAGCCTAGAGGATCCTGGCTTCTTCCCTCTGTGTATCCTCTGCCTCTGTCTCTAGGGTGACAGACTTCCCATCCCTTCTTGCCTCTGACCCATGACATAGACACAGGGGGATGGGAACAGGATTTGGTGTCAGTTCATATATCCATATATGACTGCTCCACAGGGGAAGACGGTAACTCCTTCTGGACCCCCCAAGTATCCACCTGTGACGCTATGGATGGTCCCATCTCCTCCTTCTCTCCAGATCAGAACCAGCATTCATCCAACTGAGAGAGGTGGGCAGCTGTCTTACCTTAGCCAACAAAGGAGGGGCCAAAGACTGATGACCAAGGTGATGACCACCAGACACCCTCTCCAGCCCTTAGACCTCAGGAGCTGATCTGAAGACCTCCTATTGGAGAATTTCCTCTTTGAGCCCCTATTTTAGATGTGTCAACTCCTACCCCCTCTTCTCCATGGTTCAGGGCAGAGGACAGGGCAAGTTCTTAGAAACAGCATGAACCTTGGATCAAAGTTCTACTACTTCTCATTGTGTAACCCCAGATAAGACAGTTAACCCCTCTGACCTCCAGATTCCTCTGTAGTC
Organism: Choloepus didactylus; assembly: GCF_015220235.1. Taxonomy (NCBI): domain Eukaryota; kingdom Metazoa; phylum Chordata; class Mammalia; order Pilosa; family Megalonychidae; genus Choloepus; species Choloepus didactylus. The sequence goes on from NC_051310.1 coordinate 31,591,782, forward strand.
CAATGGGGACATGACCTATCTAAATGAAATACAGCAGAGCACAATGCCCTACAAACAGTAGTGCTAGATAATTGTCCATTCACTGGAACCCCACACTGAGAGTCAGGCCCTATTCTGAGAACTATGAGGCATGTGGGCCCATCAAGGCCCAAAGCCACCAAGCAAAGCCAAGACAGGCTGTAGGATATCTGCCTTCATCCCACCCTCCATCATTCCCCAAAGCCTCAACTCCCTCCTCAAACAAAGTGCCTGAAGTAGGGGAGAAGGTAAGTGAGATACCATGGGAAACAGAGTCCCCAAAGTGTCCTAAAAAGACACTCAGCAGTGCCACTTCTGGGCAAGCAGCCTCCTCTGCCTCTGCCCAAGTGCCTCTGACTGGCAGCTGCATCTTCAGCAGGTCCCAAAGTTGTGAGCCAGAATTCCCTGCAAATGGGCCAGCTCTCAGAAGGAAATTCCCAGATTTGTGAGACCAGAGAGGACAGGACCATAAAGGTGGTATATGACACAGTGGCTTCAGTGCCAGGCCCACTGGGTTTGAATCATGGTCTCATTACTTCCTACTAAATGACCTTGGACATGTTAGTTAATCTCTTTAGGCCTCAGCATCTGCATCTGTAACACAGATGATAACAGTTCCCACCTCATATGATTGTTGGGAGATTAGGTGAGATAATCCATGTCACATGATTGGCTTAGTATCTGGGACATAGTCAGGAGTCAAATGTTGGCTAGTAGAGGTTGTAGTAAGAGTAGTCAGGTTAGCAGTAATTCTCATCATATTGAGAGTAGAAATAGCTGGAAGATCCACTTCTGAATCCCTTAGAAATTGGAGACAAGTGAAAGCATTGCTGGGGAAAGGTTCTGCTACAAACCACCTTCTTGCCCTGAAATTGGATTTCCCTCTCTTGCATGTTTCCTTTCTCTCTCTATCCCATTAACAGAAAGTGGGTGATGTCATCTCGAAGAAGGATGACCATATATTTTCTCATCCAAACCAGGACACTTTTGAGAATTAATAGTTACACTAGGACAAAGGCCTAAATAGGAACTGTCTCCACAAACCAGGGCATCTGGTCACCTCAGCTCAAGGTCATGCAGAAACGGCTTCATGCCTTGCTTCAAGGTCCTGGCCAAAGTGAAAGATCCCCCTATTGTCAGAATCCACTCTCCTCCAGCCTCCTTTCCCCTCCACCCCAAAAAAACACATGCACAAATTTGACTAAGATGTCTAATCCTTCCCCACCCCACAGTTCATTGTCAAGGCCAATCCTAGGAGTGGAAGAGAGGGATTTCACCCACACTCATGACATCCTGCTCCCCAACCAGTCTCTGGAAACAGAAATGAAACTTGCTGGTGCCAGTGTCTGAACCTGTGTGTCCCTTTCTCTAGCAACAAAGGCTAAGCTGGTTTGGGAGAAGCACACAGGCTCCCAAGCTATAAGGATCCAGACCAGCAGATGGGGTTCCAGAATGGAACTGAATAGGACTGAGAACCTTAAGCACCCCGATGAGATCTCTTCTTCCATCATATTCAGAGGATAACCTTGACCAGCACTCAGTGACCTTGGAATGCAGCCCACCAGGTCTCTTCTAGTCATAAAACTCTGAAGCGTCTTCCTCCAGTCTCTCTCCAGCCCTGCAAGAGTCAAGTCTGCCTTCTTGAGAGGTATCCATCCATCTCACCAAGATCCCACCCCCAACCCCCAATGGCCAAAGGAAGAGGAGAAATAAAGGGACCCTCAATCAGCCATCACTAGGCAGCACGGTGGTGTGGAAGGAGCACTACCTCGGCAGCCTGGAAACCTGGATTGTAGCTTTATCTCAGCATTGAACCTGGTTTATAATTTTGGACAAGCCATTTAATCTCTCTGGGCCTCAGTTTTCTCATCTGTAATTGCCAGCATTATGTGAGATTACAGCTCTTTCCCCTTTTACTTCTAATGGAATAATATAAGGGTCATGAGCTTAGGCTCTGAAATGAGACAGATCTGGGTTCAAAACTTTGATCTGCCATTTTACTAGGTTACCTAACCTATCTAAATCTCAGTAGCATCCAACGTCAAAGGCAAGTGATAATAGTATACTGCATTGGGTCATCTGAAATTAAATGAGATACTCCAAGTAAAAAAAAAAACTTGGTGTAGCTCTTGGTATATGGAAAAAACCTAAGAAGTGGTAGCTATACCACCATAATTACTCCTACTACTACTACTATGATGATGATGATGATGATGACAATGATTAATATTAAGGGACCATGAAGAAGGCAGAGTCATCCTGAGCCAGGGATGGAAAAGGCCTTTCTACTGAACTCAGAAAGTTTAGCACTTTTCAATTCCTCCAGCACATCTGGACTTGCAGGCAGGGCTGACAGCCAGAGGCAAAGTTCAACTTTCCCAGAAAACATACCCCAAGGTGTGAGAGGAGAAAAGAGAAACCAAATACCAAATGCATTTGGTTTTTTCCTCCAACCAACAATGAGCACCTACTATGTACCAGTAAATGTCCTAGGCACTGGGGACACCGCAGTGAACAAAAAGACAACATACCTGACCTCACGGAGCTTGCAATCTACAGAGGGAGACAGACAAGATCTATTTTAAACACATAAATATATATAATGCAATATCAGATAGTGATCAACAAATTAAAATGAAAACACGGTAATGGACTGGAAAGTGGCCAAGGGATTGGGATGAGGGTACTACTTTAGAAAGTCAGGAAAGACCTCTCCCAGCAGAGGCCTGCAGGAAGGAACTGGAGGGGGCCCCAAGCATAGCCCCTGCCCCAAATCCAGTTCTGCCACCTGTGGCTGCCCCAGCCACACCACCCCACTTGCTTCATCTGCAAAGCAGCCAGAGCTGGCCCTCAAGTGTCAGAGCTGCAGCACGACTGTCCTTCACCCAGGAGGGACGTGCTCTGGGGAGCCTGGCCTGACCAAGGCAGGAGCAGACGCCTGGAAGCCAGTGGATTTCTAGGCAGTAAACTTTGGAAGAGGTGCTTCTCCTTTGTAAGTCTCCCATTCACACTCAAGAGGACATATAAGGAGAAGGAGGCCAAGGGATTGCAAGAGCAATTTCTTCTGTGCATTTCACACAATAATTCTCCCCTGAGGCAACCTGTTCCCCATTTCTCCCCTTTTCTCCAGCACTGACATAACCCCTTCTCCCCAACTCCTCAAGGTCAGCCTCAGCAAGGGAGAGCGGACACTGGCAAGGGGGAACAATCAGCATTTTGCTCCACGGATTTTTTTTTCCTTTTAGGGCAAATGTTTTACAATTTCATTTATAATTGCTAATAAAGAAGAACACCTTTAGCTGAAGGAGAAGAGAAAATGGTGTCTGGTAGTCAAGGCAGACAAGCCCAGAAGAGCATGTGGTTGTGTTTGGGGCCAAACTCGGGCTTGGAGCCTCCAACGAGGCCAGGCAGCCTGAGACGGGCCCGAAGCCAGGACAGCAGGGCCGCTCCCCCACTCTCAGCTGCAGGCTCTGGAGAGGTGGCGGGGAAACCCTCAATTTCTCCCACCTCGTCCCTTCTCCCCCTTCAGTCTGCATCCACCCACCCGTCATCCAGGAGCTCATCTGCCCACAGGCTTGCTGGGTGTTCGTGGAAATCTCATACCATGCTCCCTGCTGGAGACGGAAGCCATTTCTCCCCTCCACCCTCTCCTCAACTGCCTTGAACACTGCATTTCCATCTCTCCCCTACAAGTCACCCTCGCTTCTTGTCCCCCACCCCCCCCACCAAGTGAGGAAAGGTAAGGTTCCTTTCTCTGCCACCACAACACCTCCCCAGAGCTACTCACACGTACATTCCTGACAAACACACAATGCAAAAGGCAGGCACACTCCTGCATGGACCACACGCACAGAATTGACAAGCCCGTGTTGTCCAACTGGAGGCACACTGGGGTTTGACAAGACACAAACTCAGCTGCCAAACACCCTTCCAGCCCCTACCCAAAAGGCACCGCAAAGGACAACAAGAATTTCCAGAGCAGACATCGTCTGAAGAGCAAGGGCTGGCAGGACAAAGACATTGCCCCATCCTCTCAACGAGCCACAACAACTCTCTGGTCTATTCTGCAATGCCCTCTGGCTTGACACAGCCCACTGCTCAGAGCCCCGTGTGTTGGCATGCGTGTGAGAGCATATGTGGGTGGGTGAGTGGGTGTGGGTGAGGGTAGAGGGACGTCTGCATCCTACTGTCCAGCCATCAAATCTCCCCGGAGGTAACCGAGTCCAGACTCTGATTTCCCTGTGTAACCTTCCTCCAATGTGCCGCAAACATACATTTCACGGATGGTTAATTGGATCATTATCACCGGGTGCTTGTTTGGCATAAAAAAAAAAAAGTCATTAATGTCATCCATCCCCCCCCCATTCCAATTGCCTTCATATGAGGTCCCCTCCCCCAAATACTCTCCAACATGCTAATGCCATGAACTGCGACACACCACAGCTTTCGGGGAGGAATAATGGCGAGAAGAAAGAAGAGAGCGGTTGTGAGAAGGCACGGCTGTAGCATTGCTGCATTCCCCACATGAGGATGGGGGAAAGGAGCCATGGTGGTGGTAGGGATGGGGAGAGCAGAACGAAAAGAGATCAAGCCCTTGGTTGCCCATGTGTGTGTGAATGTGTGTGTGTGTGCAAAAGAGTGTGCAAGTGCGTGTGTGGATGTGCCGACTTCGCCCTCCTATCAGGAGGCTGCATCCGTGTGGCATGTAGGAAAGGCCATCGCACCACTGTTGTGTTGCAAAAAAAAAAAAAAAAAACAGCCGCAGAGCCATCAGAAACAGAATTTTCTCATCCAGACAGAAAGGGATAGAGGAAAGGGGGAGGGGGTGATGGGGGTACGGGAGAGCGTTGTGTGGAAATAGAAGCCAAGATCATGGCAGAACTGGGGAAGGATGGAGGGGGAAATCGGTGGTGGGTGGGAAAAAATTGCACGCACACAGAGACACAAACACACACAATACCCACACGTCAACCCCACCGCTCCAGCGTTCATCCAAAACTGACACACGTCCCCCATCTCTCCGCTGCCTCTCCGTGCCCCCAAAGCTGGTGCCGATGGATTTCTGTATCTCAATTTTGCAGCAGTGGGCTAATTACAACCAAGCCCCCTCACCAAATTAACCCCTCCCCTCCCTCTCTTTTTTTCCTCTAAAAGGCCAATTGGAGAATAATGTGTTTTTAGAGATAATGGATTTTTTTTCCAAGGAGCGAGAGAAGAGGGGGATGCAGGACAGAAATTCTGCAAACCAGTGACTTCCGACCTCACCTCTGTCTCCCCACACATCCCCGTTCACTGTAGCTTCTCACCTACCATTCTCCGGCCATTCCCTTGTCCCCCACCACCCAAAAGAAAAGACCTTCCTACCATGCACATCGACAAACACACCAACCGCCACCCAATCTCGGTAGCCGATCTCAAAACCCCAGGCATCAATCCACCTCAATACATCCTTTCCCTTATATAAGCAGCAAATCATCAACATAGTCAGTAGAAACGCAGCATTAAAAAGAAATCAACCAAAAAAAGGAGGCCAGACCTCATCAAACCCCCAATAATTAATACTAGGGAGCAACTAGAGTAGCAAAGACGTACTTGTGTCTCAAAACCTAGAATCCATTTGATTTCTGGCCCTTCTTCTTAAGAAGCAATATTTAAAAATCGCTATTTCACTAGAAAGGGCCGGAAAGCTCCAGAAAAAGGCATTCGCACAGTCCAGTTGATATCACAAAATTAACCCAGCCCTGTTGCTCACTTTCATAGCGAACTTCCAGTGTTCAGCCTTTCCCCCTCTTCCAGAAGGAAGACTGGCTCTCAGGATAAACCCCAGGCTGCAGAAAATGGGCCAGGAGCCCTGACTCCACTCCCCCACCAAAAAAAAAAATCAAACAATAGGAATATCTCTGCACGACCAGCGCTTGCCTGAAATATCGTTTGCCCCGATATGACTTAGGCAGATTAAGCCTAAAGATTAAAGGAAAAAAAAAAAAAAAAAACAGCCTTGTCTGTCTCATCTCTCTCCCCTCCATCCTTCCACCACATACCCAGTAGCCCTTAGGTAAACTTGCCCATCGTAACCAGCGAGACCATTTTAACTTGAAAGGCGATGCAGAAGCCCTTGAATGATGAAGGGAAGCTTTACCCAGAATGTAAAATTCATCAAGGGCTACTTCCTCAGGCCCCCAGAGCTAACCTCCAGGTGCCCCCAGATAGGCTATCCTGGAGACCAAGTCACCCTGCACACTGGGAGTTCAAATTTCCACTGGAACCTTCGGCACAAAGGGAAACCGTCATCTGACCCCCGAAACTACACTGTCCTCCAGGTGTGACAAGGAGTGTCCCTCTCCCTCCCGGGCCATCCACAGGACCCAGGGCAGAGAAAGAATTAAGAATGTCAGGGTGGCTTGCGGTGGAAAAAGAAAAACTCTCTCCCCAAAGCGGGAATAACTGGAGGAAGCAGGAAGAAGATAGCTACTGTTTGAACAGCTCTCTTATTTGGGCTGACCAGGTCCTGCTCCTTCCTAGGCTCTAGCTCTGGATGATCTCTGACCTTCGCATTAAAAAAAAAAAAATTAAAAATAAAAATCAGAGAAGAACCCTTTCTCACCAAAACTCAAATAACAGTTAGCAAAAATCTATTTTTTTCTCATTGCATGTTGATATTTCTACATCCAATTCAAAAGAAGGAAAGGTATTTAATGCAGGAAAGGAGAAATTTATTTGTTTTAACAAGTAATCACAGGGTAAGTCACCTGCAAAGCAGCCAAGCCCACGGGCTGGTATTACATCACTGGCCTAGCAAGGGGGGTGGAGGGCAGATTTTTTTCCTTGTCATCTGGAAGATGTTTCTGAAGCAGTTAAGTTTTGTGGTTAAAAAAAAGAGAGAGGGAAAGAGCCGAAACTCTGGGTACCACACAATGCCTTGAAAAAAAACAATACATCGAACCAACATTTAAGGTCACTGAGAGCTTGCAAAACCCACAGTGCTTACAGAGAGTGGAAGTTTTCTGGCAAGGCTGCTACTAAATCATTAATATAAACAAATGGAAGGCAGAGGGGGAAAGATTTCCTTGTAACCGATCCAAACAGGAGTGCACATACACACACATACACAACTGTCTCTTTTCACCTTCTCTGAGGATGCCCACCTTCACAAAATAGCAGGAGTCAGACCTGAATCTTCACTCAAGAACCACCTCTTCACACCCCCTCAAAAAAAAAAAAAAAAATCACACACACTCACACACACACACACACACACACGCTCACACACATACACACACCTCAATTCCTCAACAGCCAGGGAAATTCCTGTCTGAATTCAATTTTGTCTCCTTGAGTGTCCCTTCTTCTCTTTTTCATTTTAACCAGCCCCTTCCCCAAAGAGAAAAATAATGGGGGGAAGGAGTGGCCACAAATGCCAAAAAAGTATCTGCCCAAAATGAAGTGATGGATCCAAGCAAATAGGAGAAAGACTTTAAAAAAAAAAAAAATACAATAAATCAAAAGCATTCTCTGACTTTTCCAACATCTGGAGCAAAAGGACTCAACTTCCAGGAGAAACTGAAGGAAAAGAATGGCAGTTGGAAAAACCATCCATTTCCATGGTCAGCCGAGCTCTCAGATCCAGCATTAAAAAAAAAAAAAGAAAAGAAAAGAAAAATCTAGGTTGGTAGCTCCCAACTGAAAACTTCTCCCGTTGTAGGAGCAAGCTCTTCCCAGAATGGACAGGAACCCTGAGTTTTTCACATCCTGCCTGCCTTTCTTTCCCCCCAAACTCTTACCTTTCCAGTTGAACAGAAGATTTGGGATCTGTCTGTTTGTTTGTTTGATGTTTAATCAACTGAGTTTGCTGGTTATGTTTCCTCTTTGGGAAGGTTCAAATTCCAGAATCTTTCTCTCTCCTTTTCTTTTTTTCTCTCTCTGGGAGGAAGTGGTGGGGAAGAAGGGAGGGGGGTGTTGGAGGTGGGAATAGCAGGTCCTTGGTGGCTCGAGATGCTGAGACGCCGGCTGCGAGAGGGGAGGACACCCTCGCCTCTCCCTCTGTGTGAGTTGCATGCAAGAGGCGATGTGTAGGGCTGAGCTCTGAGCCTGAGACTGCCGGAGGAGCCCAGGAATTTCACGCACTCCAGAGCCGGCCCCTCCCTCTCCCACACAGACCCCGGCATTTAAAGAGACAGCCAGGCAGCCTGGCTCTAGGCTTTATCTCCTCCCAGACTCTTTTGCAAACAGCTGAGAAGACATAATTAGGGAGGGGCACTCAGCAGCCCCCTAGGACTCAGAGGCAGTGTCATAAGCTCAGTTCTCCCCCCACCCCAGCCAGAGGGGAAGGTCCTTCCCTAGAACTGGGGCAGGAACTGTAATAAAGACAAAATCCTCATGTACAGCTTCAGCAGACTAAACCACTTCTCCACGACCGAGGATGCATGATTCTCATTGCAGACTAAGGGAGGGAAAAAGACTAACCAAAAAGCATGCCTCAGTTTCCCCCAAATAGTCACTCCTCCTTGAAAAATCAGAGCAACCCTTGAGCCTCCAGCTGAGGTCAAGGCTGTAACTAGGACACAGATCTATTTCTTCAGCAAGTACTTTGAACGCCTGCTTAGGACAAGGCACGAAGCAAGGGGCTGAGACATAGAAATGAAAGTGGCAAACAGGACTTCCCCTCCAAGGAGCCCCAGCAGCAAAGACAGACCAGCCCTATCCCAAAGGGCTATAAACTAAGAGAGACAGAGGTAGGGATTGAGTTCTTTAGCAGACCAGGGGGAATGGATCCTTTCTGTGGCTTGCACCCCAAACTCAGGTCCTCGGCATTTCTACTGCATCTCCAAACCCTTCAAAATCCATCACTATCTTTACCAGACTAGTCCATGCCTGTGGAAACATCTCCCCGTCAAGCCTAAACAAGAAGCGACAGTCAGTAGCATCAAACACAAAGATTTTGTTCAACACCAGGTCCTGGTGCCTCCATAGGAAAACAGCCCCACCCCCCCTTCTCCCCTGCCTCCCTTTCTGGGGGCCACACTGGCAAGTCTTCCCTCAGGGTCAGCACCAACAGCAGGAAGAGCAACCAACAGACAAGGAAATCACACCTTCAGAGAGGTTAAATGATTTTCCCAAGGTCACATGGCTGGAAATAGCAGAGAATGGATTTGAACCCAAGTTTATCTGACTCTAGACCTGCCTGCTTAACCACTGCCTCCCTTCCAGGGAAAGTAGTTTTCATATATCTGCCCTTTGCTCCCTTTGCCCATATCCCATCTTTCTCCACTTCCCCACAAGGCATCCTTCCTGCCATCCCAGCACTCACCCGACCCAGCAAACTTTGATAGTGAATGTACCCTGCAGTCTGCTCACAGGAAGTAAAACAAGTGTATCAAGTTCCTTGCCCCAAGGAGTCCATGACTCACTGGAGGAAGACAGAGATGGGTTCCTAGAAGACAAGGGTAAATAACAAGCATGAGAGCGATGTAAAGAAATCATGAGAGCAATGTATGGGATTGCCAATAAGGAAGTGGTTAATTTTGATTTGGATATATGGGGATATCAAGCCAAGTTTCATGGACTAAAGTGGCATTTGGGCTGGGTTTTGAGACACATGCAATTCCAGCAGCATCATTTTTCCGTCTGTGCTTTACCTTTTGAATAATAATCTCATGTTCTCATGTTTCTTTGGGTCCCCAATACTCAACAGTGTCCTGCGCATAATAGGAACACATGTGTACCTTAAGGGATTTATTTTATGCATGGCATCTGACCTCCCTCCTGTTTATACTAGACCTCAACTACCCTGGCCATCACATCTATATTCTCCTGACTTGGCCATTCTCGAAGCCTGTGCACCTTATTTGCTCAGGATGTGAAAGGGAATTTCAAAGGACACAGTGTTGACAACATATGTGGAACTCCCATGGGACGAAGCATGTAAAGAAACCACCACAATCTAAACAGGACAGTGGGAACAGCCAAATCAGCTGTAGGCTCACCTTTGGGATCAGCAGGAAGAGGACAGAGGGATCTGGGGGATATAAGTGCAGAAGCCCAAAGAGAGAGCCCGAGGACTCACTGCCCTGTAGAGCACAGCTCTGGGGAAGGACACCCCAGAGAGAAGCCCACTGCACATCTGCAGGAGAGCCTAGAGGTTAAGAGGCATCCTGGATTCTAATCCCAACTTAGCTACCTAAATTCCATGTGATTTGGGTCATATTCTTACTCCCTCAGCTCCCTCACTTGTAAAATGGGGATAATACCTATACTCACCTCATAGGATTGTTGCAAGAATTAAATGACAAAATACATGCAGAGCAAATACCTGCCCCGCAGAGATGCTTAACAAATACTATCTCAGCCCAAAGGTCTGCATTTGCCCCTTCATGGGATTATTAACTTTGGACTGCCCCCTATAGTTAGCATTCCTTTATTTCAAGTTCATCATTTCGCTTTTAATCTTTTAGCTTGCTAGGGTTTCATTTTAATTACCATCACTTACTTGTTTTTAGCCTTTTGCTTTCTAACCTACTTTGCCTTGCATGTTTTGAATATACTTATTATCATTTTATTCAGTTTAGTCATTTCTCAGGCTTCTTAAGTGTTATTTATCTTTCAGTTACTCCAGTGTATCCTTTTAGTCTGCCTTTTATCATGAAATCTCTAGGCTCATTTTATCCCATTCCTCCACATCATTTTAACTAACTACCACTCTGTTCATTCTCAGTGATCCAGCGTTCCTCCCCAGATAGCTCCGGATTTATGAGGGTAGATATGTTTCAAAATATCAGAGAAAGACAACATCAAAGAGAATAAGATGGATCTCCACGCAGACACATAATGCAACCATAAGCAAAAAGCAATAGCAGGTGTTTGCCCAAATGATGGTGCTATGTCAGCAATGGTTACCTATTCTTTTAAGGGGGGGGGGGGGCATTGTAGCCCACTGAAGCCCTCAGAGACCCTGGACCTTCTCCGTTCTCGTCCCTGTCCTGGGCTGTGGAAGGCCACAATCACAGGCCATTGGGCTAGCAGGTTCCCTTGTGAGCTGTCTTGCTTCTCAGAAGTGTGGCTGCAACTTTCCAGCTCAAGGGGAAAACAAAACAGGCCAGGGACTATTTCAGCTTTTCTCAAATGCTCCACATCAACACTTTCAAGATGGAGCAAGGAACAATTTCATCAACAATCAAAAGGATAAGTTGTCTGTAACATTCTGAAAAAGAGACCAAATTAGTATAATGATGATAATGACAGTAATACTAACAGCTACCACCACAACTCATCCTGGCTGGCCCCCTGCTTGGCAGCATCAGGTTTAGGAGCCCAGGGCTCAGCAGACAGAACATCTATCTGGGTTCATATCCCAGCTCCTTCATTTGCTGGCCATGAGACCCTGGCCAAGTTACTAACATAGCAAGCCTCAGTTTTCTCAACTATAAAATGGGTATGATAATGGTACCATTCTCAAAAGTATCCTAAGAACCTGGAACACTAAATGACACCTGAAAAGTCCAGAGTAAAGAATATCAATTATTATAATCTGAGTAGTATTGAATATATTTACTATCAAGATGGTACGGGCACCAACCAATCAGACTAAAAGCTGGCCATGAGCACTACCAGCACAAGCCAGCTATCAGCCCTGCTATTATCATTATCTCCACCTGCCAGGTACTGGGCTAAGCACTTGGCGTGCACAAATACATTGTCTGGTAATCACTTGGCGTGGACTAACAATTCATTGTCTTGTGTAATCCTCCCAGCAAGTGCTTTTATATTTCCTATTAAAATATGTGAAATTGCATATTTATAAATAAGGCTATGCCTATAAAATCAGGGATTTAGATAAACTGATAAGACATATACATTTCTGCCACCCTAATGACTCCTGGCATGTGCATTTCAGGGGTTGCTTCTGCTGGGAGTCTTTTAGCTTCCTGATATATTTCTTTTACTTACTGATTCTTTCAATAGTCTTTGGGAAACAATGACAGTGGTCAGTGGCCTCACTTGCTTCATCCATTAAATGGATGCACATACTGACCTTTGTGGTTTGAGTTCCCATTGCTCTATCCTAACCAATGGCAAACACCCCTGGGAATATCAGTGGGTTCACAAGTCACAACCACGTCAGTAGAAATTGGGCGTTAGGCAGTTCTGCTAATACCCCAACCTGAAGAGGCTAGCAATAAAATTCAGTCAAGCTCTCCAGTCTCCCAACCAGAACTCCGTGTTTTTTTCTCAGTCACTGAGTTCTCCAGTGAGCAGATTTCAAATGTGCTTCAAATGCTATTGGCCCAGAGCAGTTTGCACACAAGACCCCCTGCAAATGTGCTTTGCAGTCTTTTCTCCTCCTCCAAGAGTGCTGCTGCATTGCCGGTCTGCTGGACTTTATTTGGTTTTCTATCACCTACGTCATGATGTCTCCAGTGTTATTAATAAGTGACTGCTTATTAATTAGCATTATTAGACATTCACCGTGCAGTGCAGGCAGTGCCAGAGAGGGGCCTGGCATTCTTCAAGGAGAGGACTCGAGCACAACGAGTTGTCCCTGGGGCCGGAAAGAGGATAAAGCCAGCAGCGAGTTATAGGGAGCTGACAGCAGGGCTCCCCAAATTCTGAAAGCCAGGTATCTGATCCAGAGAACACTGCTGAGGCTTAGGGACAGAGGGAAAACAAATGAACGAGAGATTGGCAGGCATGTGAGGGCACAAGCCAAAGGATTCACTGCCCTGAGGAGATCTGCTTCCATGGAATGTTTCTAACTCCAAGCATCTCTTCTTCTAGGCTATCAGTTGCCCCAAGAGGCTGCAGGAAAAGCCAGCTCCTGGGCAGACCCAAGAGCTCCACCTTCCAATTCCAATTCCAATTCCAAAGGGGGACTCTCTCACTTTCCTATCCTGCTTATTCCATGAAAAGAAAATAGTCTCAGGTGCTTACAGCCAGTAGAAACCTCCCATCATTCTCCATGCACCCAGCAGCTTTTTGCCGGGTAAGAGGAGCCAGTCCTGAGGGTGGGACTACCAATGTGGCCTCAGGGAGATCCAGGCTAGGAAGTGGAACTGCCTCCCCTGTGGCTGCATCCTTCTTCCCGAGCCCCTGAGAGCAAGCAACTTGCCTACAATGATGGTGATAGAATATCTCTTCAAAAAATCTTCACAAGAAAAAACTGAGGAGGAAACTATATCCTCCCATGCTGATCATTTTCAGAGCAATTCTAGAATTTCCTGCTTGGAGATCAAATTTTAACATGGCCCAGGTATATTTAGAGTGTTCAATGGGTTTGAATGTTTAAGAGGCAGGGAGTTCCTACTAATACTCAATGGTAGCTCTCAAAAAATGCATAATTTTCTCCAGATTATGATGGAAGTTCTTGTCTGCTTAAAGCTGTGTTCCTCCCACCAGATAAGTAAGAGTCGGCCAGATTGGCACAGCCACTCTTGGATTATGACTGTTGAGAAGGCAGGACCTACGGCTCTGAGAGAAGCAGCAGAGAGGAGAGGCAAAGAATTCACCCAGCACCAGACTGCGAGGCTGGAATCAGCTCTACCACATTCTAGCTTCCAGAACTTAGGCAGGTTGCTTAGCCACTCTGCACCTCAGCTCCCCTTGTATACATTGGGGATAATGATTCCCTAATTAATAGGGTCGTTATAAGGATTAAATGAGTTAATATTTGTAAAGCACTCAGACAGTGGTTGTCACAGTGTAAGGGCTATATAAGCATTTGTTAAATTAAAAAATAAAACAATTTCCATTGGCACTACCCCCAGAAAGCCCTTTATAAATGCTTCATAAAAATGACAGTGGTAATGTGCAGCTTCTGGAATATCTTAAAATCGCAAACAGGAACGATGCCCACTCCGCCGTCACTCCTGGCGACCTGGGTGGTGGAGGTTTGATCAGGCCCCAGTTCCCACGCCTTTTGCCCGCCGCCCTGCCCTCCCCTGCCTTCCGCCGTCTGAACACCCCTCGCACCCTTCTGGCCGGTTCCCACTGTAACGCGCAGCCCTGCCCCAGGTGTAGGCAAGACAGGCACCCCGGCGGCAGCAGCCTCCCGGAGTTCAAAGCTCTGCTCATCCCCCGGCAACCACTGTCTCTGTCCCACGCACTAGAAAGGTTTTTAAATGATATACTTTCGCCCAGTTGCGTGGGGTGGGTGTGGGGAGGGGGAGACACTGTCCCTAGGATTCAAGCTGAAGACGGAATGATTGCCAAATGTTAACAGCTTTTCGAACAGTACATAGTTAAAAATACAAAAATACGTCTGCAATGGTTTTAGCTCAAACTCAAAAAACAGCTTCACTGACGGGGAGCCATGAGCAGTGGGGTAGGGAAGTGGGAGAGGAAGAGGGATTCCCTTCAGAGCGGCCCTCAGCAAACCTCACCAACAGGGATGCAGGAGGGACGCCTGGTTGATTTTCCCACGGGAATAATACCTTCTGAAAACACAGACCAGATCGCCACGGAAAGGAGCAACATCTCCTGCCCGCAGGAGATGCTCCTGATGGTTGTGGCGAGCTCCGAGGGTGGCTGGGAACAGGGGCGCTGGCGTGGCCTAGAAGTGTGTGGGCACTGCAGGAACTCGGGCCCCCGCGCCCACCCCCACCCCATGGAAGACCTGCTGAACCTGAACCAGAACCTCTTAACAAGAGGCCCAGCTGATTCAGATACACGCTCAAATTCATTGGCCCAGCTGAGACTCCTCCATGGCAGATGAGCCCTAAAAGGGTAGGACTGAAAGTATGTTCCCTTATTTGACATATAAGGAATCAGAGATGCAAGGAGGGATTCACCTAAGGCTACCAGCTGAGTCAGGTATAACAGTATCAACCAGAGGCCCAGGCCCCCTCCCCTGGGGCTCTAAGCCCCAAGTTCGACTTCATCATCAGACATAGCAGACAGTAACAGAGAACTTGTGATGCCTTCTTTCTAGGGGCAAAGGGCTTGGAGCATAAGACTATGGCTTAAAGCAACTTTGCTCAAAGTATATTTGGTAGATCACTATTTATATATTTCTAAATATATTTAGAAATATCATAAGGCACATTAATATATTTCAGTCTCTGAGAAGTCCTGCAGGAAAGAAACCCGCTTACCCTAGTTCAATCCAGTGTTTACCAAAGTTATTTTACAATAAAACCCTTCCTACCCGCCATAAGACACTGATCAATATTATGAAAAGCATCATGTTCTGAGAAATACATGTTGGTATTCACCAGCTTTTACCACCGATTCACATGCTCAACCAGTCTTCAGAAAAGTATGTTTCTTAAAGGAAGGAGGAAGGAGCAAAGGGTAGAATGCCTTCTATAACAACCGATAAAACATTGTCATTCAATCCATGATTGATCACTTCCTGCAACAGGGAGCTCATTACCTTACAAAGCAACCCAACTCTGTTGGATGGCTCCAATATTTTAGAAACACTGTTTCATTAGGCAAAAATCTTCTTCCTCATAACTTCTCAGGCAACAAATGCATGAAATGGAGTTTCATAACCAGTTTGCATGGGGAATTAATGACTGTTTCCCACAGTTACCCTTACATACAACTCTGGTATTAGCAGACTAATAAGTGTTTCTCTCTTCTATAATCCAGACCTTCAAATATTTCTCAGAATCACAGAATTTTAGAGCTTAAAAGTATTTTACAGATCACCTAATAGAGAATTTTTATTTTACAGATGAGAAAACTGTGCCTAAGAGGTATCAAATGACTTGCCCAAAGTCAAATAGGCAGTAGAGACTTAATTTGAGAGACTGGATTTGAAACATAGAAGGATTCTTTTGTTTTTTTCTGGCAGGAGACCTTTCTTCCCTCACCCAGGAATCCCTGGATACCTGCGGTTTGTGCCCAATCTCCAGGGTCCATCACGGAGAACCACAGAGCCTCCCACATTCTTCCTCCTGGTTCCCCGTCAGATGCCACACCAAGGGCCAGATGAGTCACGGAGCTCACCCAGCCTGGGGAGTTTTGTGTTCCAGCCTCTCCCCTCCTGGAGAGGTCGAGCTGAGCCTGTTCTTCACCCCACGCTGCCTCCTTGCCACCACTGCCATCTGCACACTCCTTCTCAAGGATCACCATCTGCTCTCCTGATGCCACTCCACCACCCCCAGAGCTTCACTCAGTTTCCTCTCCCACTGCTTGAGCCCCTTTCCCTGTGACCTATCACTTCCCTTTCCAGTCTCCGTTCATTCCACCCTCATCTCGTCACTCCATAACTTCAAGAGCTTGCATACCTATAGTCTTCTGCTTTCTCACTTGTTCTCATGTCAAACCCCTACTAACCTGGAAGTTCCACCCAGAAACCACTAGGCTATGCATGTCTGCTGAATAAATAAATGAGGCTCTTTCTTTCTGACCCTTTTCTATCCCAGCCCAGTCTCCCATATTTTGAAATGCCAATACTTAAGCCCACATTTCCTTCTTTATAAGAGTGCACTCTCTTACTACAAGGCAAGCAAGGACAGGATGCACAGTAGGTGTTAGGTACATGCAGAGTGATAGTACCAGATCACTAAGGATTCCTGTAAACTAATGATAAGTGCTGCTTCTTTTCTCACTAGAAAAGCTCTGCACTTCAGGAGGTCAGTGATCACACCTATATGATCATGCCTGATGTGTAAGTTCTCAATAAATACATGGAAATGACTAAAAGAGGAGGTTTGGGCTGTTATGAGAACATCATGGTTTCCACTTGTTTGGCATCTCCTCTGTGCCAGACATTTCACATATATTCATTTAATGCTTAGAAGAATTTTGTAAGGCTTGGAAAAGGGGTTTAGAGAAGGGAATTCAGCCCTAAGACTTTCTGGTCTGCAAAATCAAGCACTTCTCTTTCCCTCTCTGTTCCCACTCCCCAAACGTATCCATCAAAAGGGTCCAAGCCTAGGTCCTTCACCCTCTGAGTTCTTTTCAGAGAGATTAGCTTCAGTTCCCTACTTTCTTTCTCCCTTTTCCTCATCAGTAGTTCTCATCTTCTTTGACCACCCCTTTCAAGCTCCTTGGGAAGCCTTCTTCCCACCCTTCCCATTCATCATGCCCCATTGGATGTGTGGCGAGTGCAGGCATCAGTGAGTAAGTTTTACACCAAAGGCAATCCAGAGACCTGTGTGGAGGGTAACTGTGAAAAAACAGATTTCAATGATTAATGCCCTATGCACACTGGTGGCGAAAATAGATTTTAGGTGATTGTTGACAAAAAAAAAAAACCCTTAAAATATGGAAATTTGGTGTATAACTATGAGTACCAGGGAATCAACCTCTTCCGCCACCAAATGCTCTGATATATCTGCTTCCAAACTCTGAATTAACTGGTTCAAGTCTTCTCTCTACTTTGCAGCCTCTGGTAAATGAGTAAGTAGGCAACATCAATGCCAAAAACTGGAAAGAAAATTATCTAGGAGTCGAGAAAATCAACGGAATGTGGATAAATCACCTCTGAAGAATCCACATGTATCAATAGCTTCACATTCTTAGTTCTTAAATATTAACATTCTGCTTTGCTCTTCCATGCCTCATCACTTTGTCTCCAATTTATCTTCTAATTCATGTAATAAGTGTGAGTCACTTTGAATACTGATGATCCCACCCCCTCTTAGATTTGTTGCTCAGGCTTGAAGCATGTAAGAGACACGTTGCTGGAGATAGGTGATATCTATACAGTAGGCATCTGAATAAAAGACAAGATGCCTGCTTTACTTCATGAAAAAGTCAAAGACACTAAATGACAAGCTCATGGGTCAGGCTCACTGCCTCACTCTCCTAAATTGTACACCATCTTCCTTCATATCAATATCCAATGTGAGGTGGCATGCAGAACAACTCAAGTGGAAGAGTGACACAGATATATCAGGCTCACAAATACATCTATGAGACCTCTTTGCTGTGGTTCCCAAAGACTGGTGGCCATTGCTGATTGGAAATGGTCCCACATTCACATCTCCTTTTATAAGCCATGTGCTGATTTTCTTCCTCTTTTATACTTGCTCTGGCAAATCTCTCTTGACCCAAAGGACTTTATTAACCCTCTCCCTCTCCCTGGATTTTCCTCCAAGAGTCTATCAAACTATTCTTGAGCACAGATTCATTTATTGATCATGTTATGTTCTAGGTGGAGGGAATACAACAGTAAACAAGCTGGACAAAGACCCTGCCCTCAAGTATCTTCTATTCTAGTAGGGTTGATCGATAGAACACACAAACAAATGAGACACTTTCAAATAGTGATGGGTACTATGAAGAAAACAAAACAATGGGATGTGATGAAAAGTGGCTAGGGGAAGGAAGAGCTGTTTTAGATTGGCTGGTTAGTGAAGGCCTCTCTGAATAAAATAATTGTCCTGAATCTTACTAGTAAGAAATGTTCAAGCATGAATATTTCTTTCAGGATGATGGGGCAAAAATCACTTGGTAAAACTCTAATTACAAGTAAATAAAATTTCAGAAACGGCCTTGAGGTAGGGGTGTTGTTCTTAGAAGTGAGTCTTTACAATGAGTAGAGAGATATTTCTTAAAGAAAGGATATGCAAAGCAAGGGAGAATCAAGCCATCCAGACATTTTTTGGACTTCAGGGAACATGAACCTCTGCTCAGGAAGTTATAGTCTTCAGCTCTCATTAATAGCATGGACTCTGGAAGTAGACTGCCTGGTATCAAATTCCAGCTGTGTGACCTTTGGAAAATACTATAACCTCTCTGTGCTTCATTTTCTGATCTTTAAAATGGTTATAATAATAGTAACTAGCTCTTTAGTTCTAAGAATTAAATAACTTAGTAAATGTAAAGCACTCAGAACTTGCTGCATAAAATAACTGCTACCTAAGTGTTATCATAATCACTGCCACATGCATTCTTTCATGAATACCATGCACACATGCATGCATCAGCATCAGGCATTCTCCCAGCCCAGCTGCCAGGACAATCAGTGCAGAGACCCCTGTACAAATTGAGAGAAGCTGATCCCAGCATGAAGCTGATTTCAGACCTAAGTCTGAAGAGATTTAAAAGCAAAACAGGCAGAGATAGAGATGCATTGCATATAGAATTGTAGAGGCTTCTGCTTTCTTCAGCATCTGCTCAGGCCACACGATGGCCCTCTGTACTATGACATTCATATTCAGTTTATAGGAGTCACAAAGGGAGCCCCAACATTCTCAGCACCTTTTCCCACATCTCTTCTTTGCTACAAGAACTACCAGAAGTCTGGAGTTTCCAGTCACCAGAAAGGATTCTTCAGGACAAAAGGGAGCTGTCTTGGAGTCACAACCCCACTGATTGTTGTGTGACCTATAAGTTTGCCCAAGGTCCAGCACCTAGTACATTTTCTAGCCTATTAAAGTTACCCAGAAAATGTTTGTGGGTAAGTAAATCATGGCTCTTTGATTATGTTTGTGCTTCAGGTGGACAAAAATATGATCCCTGTAACTAATTCAAGCATATACTTTTCCCCTCTCACACCAGGAGGAAAACTGAGTAAATGAAGCTTTCTAAAACAAACAGTTGGCATCATAGAAATAACAGCAAATGTGAAAGTGGTCATTAGCTTTTAGGGTGGGCATTTATCCAGGAAACCTTCAACAGCTTGCTACTATTTGTTTTGTCTCAACCCTCCTGATGGGCCATAATGATCCTTAGAGCTGTTTGTGGACAATTTTCCCCTCAAATTCCCTATTGCAAACTTCCAGCACCATGGAGGGCCACCAACAGCTGCCCTCTCTGCTGAGTCGCCTCAGTTTTTCAGCACCACGGAGAGCCCCCATGCGGGGCCCCAAGTGTGGGAGCTCCACTGGGACTGCAGACGGATTAACCATAGTAAAACGATCTCTGCAGCAATTCAAATATTGGAGCATGGCAAAGGGTGATTTGGGTGAAAAGCACCCCAAAGTTAAAGAAATACCTAATGAAACTCCTATCCTGCAGTTGAGCCAGAGAGAGTGGGCCTGGAGACAGCTGACTAATGATTGTGTAGCTACTTTTGTGCCAGATCAGCATTTTCATTTCCTTTACCCCCAGAAGTTAAATGCCCAAGGTGAATTCAAGAGCCACAGTCCAAACTGTGATCAGATCAACTTCACTGCACCAGACAAAACTGATCTTATCTGAATGGTGACTTTATCTCTTTGGAGAGCAGAACTCATTACAATAATAAGGAGCGTCAGAAATGGGAGGGAGGGCAATCACAGCAAAGCCAGCAAAGAATTCACTTTACTATCATTTTGGAGGATTAATTCTAAGCTTCCCTCCTATAAATGTCATTTTTCACTTCAGCAGGAGGTCCAGGGTCTAAAATTATTCTAGCCGACTTGCAGAATGCATCACTTTGCACCTGATTTGCAATCCATTTCTGCATCCTCCTTCCAAGCTCAATGATATTTGTTTAATGATCCTCTGGCCCTCTGTATAGTCTATTGTGCTGGTGTGTGGAGGTGCACACTGCAGGTCAGGTGGAGGAATACAGGGGTTCAGGAAAGGCTGAGAGTATGTAGGTAAGGAAAACAGGGTGTATGAGCTTAATGCATGGGAGAGGTGTACATACTTTTACAAAAATAGGGTTGTTTGGCTGCAAGGGGAAGAAGGGAAGGGAAAATATGTTGAAGCTGTCATGTGTGCTTAAGATAATGTATTATTTCTAGACCTGCCTCCCACCCCCAACCCAATCCAGGTCCCTTACACACTAGCCAATTCAAGTGGGAGGATTATATAATTACCTGGATTCTTCTCATTGGGGATACTAAATATTTCCAGTCTCATCTCCACAGCAGCCCTCTAAATGCTAGCCACACTGGATTAATTGCCTTGCTACACACCTTCACACCTCCATGCTTTTATCCGTGCTGTTCCCTCATCTCAAAATTCCCTCCTGATTACTTGCTTCTCTCCATCTCCCCACCCAACTAAAATCACATTCATGCTTCAAGGCTCATATCAAAGGCCACCTCCTCTTTGACACTGCCCTTCTCCCCACCCAATAATTATTCACTTCTTTCCCTTTGTTCTTACAATAGGCTGCTTTTCACAAAGTACTTTTAAAGTACTATGGAGTTGTTTGCATGTTGTGCTTCTCCCTCTAGATTGTAAACTCCTTGAGAGCAGAGTTCTTTCTTTTTATTCTTTGTATTCATAGCAGCACATTGCAGAGTTCCTTTTTCTTGATAGGCACATCATAATATTTTTTTTGAATAAAAGAAAAAGTGAAAAAATATAACAATATAAATCACAAGCCACAATATTTCCCTCTGTCATCTTTTACCTGATGTCTCATATTATAAATAACTTTTGAAATGGACAAGTCTTTCTAGGTTCTGGTTTTCTCTCACCAGTTTAACAATTGGGACGAGGCAGGACAGTTGACCTGAAGCCTCTAGTGTCATTGATTAGCTCTAGGTCCACAAACTCTAGAGGGAACAGGACAAAGCCCTTGCCTTAAGATCAGATCACATCTCAATGACTCATGCCACCGGTGTCATCTCTCCAACTGATGGTCAGATTCTGAAATATGCCTTTTAGCCCCAAAGTGTTGACCTGATATTTCCTGCCCTAGCTGACTTATTTCAACCTGAACTCAAGCCTTTCCAGAGTTACAGTATCTCTTTGATGTTATAGGTCCTAGCTTTTCCTACAAAATTCATACTCTCACCTATCAGCTCTCCACTGCTTCACTCAACTTCAGGTCTAGGATCCTTAAAAACAGCTCTCTGCCAGGTTCCAATGCACCCTCCCAGAGTGACAGTATGTGGGAGTGTGGATGTGAACACGGTCAGACACAGCAATACATGCATGTATAACTACTTACACCAAAAGCATCACTTTGTGTGCCATTGTACAAAGGCTGGTACACACTCCCATTGGGAACAGTGCACTTCTCAACTCTTCATGGTAAGGATGTTGATAAAAGTTCCTTTTAAATTTGATGCCAGAGAAATGCCTCCAGTGTCTCCTTCCTGCCCTTGCTACCTAGCAGCCATTGTCAGCACCCAGCAGCTGCAGCCTCCCTGCATCCAGCTCACTTAGAATTGACCAAGGAAAGAGGGCATGAGGGCTGCTGAGTCTCAAGCGGACCCTACTTCAGTGCTGGGATCCCCTGGGAGAGGCCACTACTGTGGCGTGTTTTCCAAATTCCTTATTCTATGCATCTCCCATCACAAACCTCTTCACCCACCCCCATCTTGCGAAGTTCCTTTGGCCCCCACAGATTTCTTGGCAGTTGAATTTTGATGTATTATGACCTTCCCACCTTGCTTAGCTCACCAGACTCTGTGTCCTTTGCTTTTCGTTTATCTGCTTCCTGGGTCTGGAGCTCTTGTTCCGGAATGGTCCAAGAATATTGCTTCTCCTACCATCCACAATCCTGTCAAGAGGAGGAAATGTAGGGCACTTGAGATGAGAAGGCAGGGAAGGGAAAAGTCACACCACACCATAATCGACGCAACAGCCCCACGTCCTCAACAATCACTGAGTCGCATCATTATCCCTTTCTGGTGATGATGATCTGACTAATTTCCACTACTCTCAGATCATTTCTCATTTGGTTTTTTTCCCCCAATGGCCACTATTCCTGCCAGTTAACAGAAGCAGCCAATGTGTCGTGGAAGAAGCAGTATACTGAGTTTGAACTCATGTCTCCCTCTTGGTGCTCTGGGACCTACCTATCTTGGGCTCAGTTTCCTCCTCTGTAAAACTGGGACCATGCTTTACCTAGAATGACTGAGACGACTAAACCAGATGTCATAAGCAATGGTGCCTAGCAAATATCAGACACACAGGGAAAATAGTAGGTGTTTGTTACTGAGGCATGTGGGGCAGGCCTCCTGAGAACTTCCGTGGTGAGTGTGGACTTGTGGCAGGTGGGGGCAGCAGAGGGCCACCGGGGAGTGGAAGTAAAGGTAGGAGGCCCAGGTCTTCAGAATCTTACTTGAGGGAGGCAGTTTCCAAGAGCAGGGATCTCAAGGTGAGCCAGTGCCTCTACCAAGGAAATGCAGAAGAGGGAGCCCGTGGAGCAGAGGACCCTGTAAGCACACAGAGGGCAGCCAGAGGTAAGTGGGTTGAGAGGCTTATGAAGACCGATGTCAGGAATTCACATAAGAATTGGCACCATGAGGCCAGCCACACCAATTGGGGTGCCAGGCAGAAAGGCCAACAACCCTGCAGTTCCAGGGATTTCTGCCTTTGGTGGCTCTTAAGAGCTACATGCCACAGGAACTTGATTTTCATCAGCCCCAACACAGGCAGTCAAAAGTAGCAAAATTATTTTGAGTGGAGAAGTTGTTTATCATTTTGTTTCTCAAATAATTCACACAGCCCAACTATAAAGACTTTCCCCTGGGCTGATAATGCCCGTCTTGAGGCACATGAAGCCCATCCTTGCAGAGTCATTATCTCACCTTTTCCAGCTACAAAACTGAATCTCCAGGGATCCACCTAAGGGCTCTGGGGCAGGAGGCAAATATCTACCCTCAGACATCATGGAGAATCCCTCCCTCAACCTGAATTTTGTCACATGTAAAAAGAGGGGACTGGATCAGGCCCCTATCTGCTACTAAAAACCTCTAAGATTCTGGAACTGAAAGCTTCCTCTGTTCATTCATTCATCCTATGCTTAGGGACAGCTCCACATGGACTGACCCTTTTTGGCGATGATGACATTTCGCCCCCTGGAACTCCAGTTGGAGAATCAGAGCAGGAGTTCAATTGTCCCCAACTTTGGCTTTAGTGGCATTCAGGCCTCATAGGTGCTTCTACCACACCTGGGCGTTTCCCCCCAAAGCCACCCCTGGCTGCACATTAGAATCACTGGGAAAGTTTTTTTTAAAAGCCTTATCTATGCTCAGGCCCCTATCACCAGGAATTTTGATCTTATTAGTCTGGGGCAGGGGCAGGGCCAGGGTTAATGGTTAAAAGATCTACTGACCAGTAAGGCCTGAGCCCCATCCAACTGAATAGATGCTGACCCAGTACCCTATACCTTAATGGGCAAACTAATTGTCAGCTATGGTCATAGGACCTAGTCAACAGCATATTTTAAAAGCAGCGCACGTGATTCTAATGTGCAGCCAGAGTTAGACTTTGCCTTGGGTAACTGTGCAGTGTTTGAAGCCTCCTCCTCCTCTCTGAATGAGAGCAGTTCATAGAAGAACTGATTCAAGAAGTTCTCTCAACTGGAAAATCAAGCACAGAGATGTGGGGGATGGTCCCCAGGCACACGTATAAAGGACCACATAGTCCTTAAGGGCAGGGATGGTGTCACCTTCACCTTCAAACCTGCAGATGCCTGGCACATAGTAGGGAGTCAATAACATCTGATGGATGCATGCATGCATGAATAGATGGACAGATGGATGAATAGCCATGCCCCTCCTTGGGCATTTGGAATCAGGTAAACGACACCTGCAGCTCCATAGAGAATCCATAATCTGTGTGCTGATGCTGCTCACACTTTCTATAAAGCGTGCTTTAATTTTATTGGAAGAGAGGAAGGGGGTGCTGTTGCTCATTTTTCATGTCAAATATTTTCAGGGCAATCACCAAGCAGTTTGGAAGAAAGTGGAGATTTCTTGTCTTCATGAACCACCTTTCTCTCTCCTGGGTCCAAGAAAACTTTCCATGTGGGTGAGTTTCCAGGGTTGCCAGACAAACCCTGTGTTCCTGTGTCCGGAAATTCTAATGGATGATTCAGCTCTTCCTCGGTCCCTGGGCCTACTTTCCCAACCTGAACCGAACTGGCCCCTTATCCCTGATTCCCCTGCTGCGCTCCTCCCCCTGCCCCCACCCCAGCAGCACTGACCCACTTCTGCCATCTGCACTGTGGCATGGGTCTCTGGCTGAAATGGAAAGGAAAAAGAGAAAAAACAGACAGCCATTTGGAATCTTAATAAGACCAAATTCATTTCATTATGTTGTCATTTCATATTTCACCGCTTTGGTGGTAAAGGCACAGAAGACCCCAGGGGGGCTTTCTGCTTTGCACACAGGGCGCTGAGAGACGGGGAGGAAGGAGGGAAGTGGTTGATAGGAGGTGACCACTCCCCACCATCGACCTCCCAGCCCAGGCCAAAGCCAAAGTGGGAGAGGATGAGTGCTCTCCTTTGAGGCTGAAAAATGAGAACCAGATGTAAAAGGATGTAAAAGACCTTCCACCAGGTCAAAGAGGAGCTCAGATCAAAAGAGGACAGGAAGGGAGGAGCTCCCCCACCGCTGCCAAGCTCTCGCATGTTCTCAAATACAAACAGAGCTGGCCTCGGGGCATTGTAGAAATTGCTATTATAAATTCAGATGGTGCACCAGGGGGTGCCTCATTTCTATTATTGTGGTAGGTCTCGTGAGCCACTCCAGCAATAGGATCTCAAAAGTGCAAGTGCTACCCCCGGGGGCACCATTAGAAACCCATTATTTTAAAGCACTGCAATAAAGCATAAACTCAAACAACTTCATTGAAATAAAGATTAATATGGAACATGTGTTCCTAAGCCACCCCGACCCACAACCCATACTTGTTTCCCCCCACACACAAACACCTGGTGGTCCACCTCCCCTGCCCTGCAGCTCAGGGCTTGATAAGGTTTGAGACAGAACTTGGGTGACCATCCAGAGACTACAACAAAAGAAGGGCAGGCAGTACAAGATGCAACATGAGAAAGCAAAGAGTCCACTTTATTAAGAGTCCAGGCCCTTTATCCAATGGGATGCAGTGAAAAGAGCACTCAACTAGGAGTCAGAAGTCCTGGGTTCTTGTCCAGACTCAGCTGCCAACTGGGGCACTAACCTGAGCAGGTCATTTAACCTCTCAGAACTTCAGTTATGTTTTCTGTAAAAGAAAGTTAAACATCCTTCCTATTATTTGTGTTTCAGTGGGTTATGATGGGATGAAACAAAGGAAGGCAAGTTGTGTGAAATGTAAAGACTAAAACACACCATCCCCACCTAAAATACCTATACCCTTCTCCAGAAGGTGGGTCCAGGGGGAAGGGTCTCAGCTCTCTCTGGCCACCAAACCATAAGAAAGAGAGCGAGGCCCGCCATGGGGCCCCAGATGCAATGCCGTCCTCTTGAGCTCAACAGAGCTAGGGACTAGGGGTGGGAGGGGAGGAAGAGCCCCTACTGTGCCCAGCAGCCAGGTCTTGGAGAGGGGCTGACAAAATAGGACCCTCTAGGCTCTTTCAGTACAGGTCCAGGAGATGCAATCTGAACAGGAGAACTGGAACAGTGAAATAGAAAAGGTATTGGCCCTCCCCTCACAAGGGTATGGAGGGAGAGGGACAAGCTCCAAGAGGGGAGCAACGAGTAATCACGATAATCTCGCTGAAATCCGTAAGCCTCCCTTCCACCAGAGAGCACAGATCTCCTCCCTTATGTTCTCTAATCTCCCGAGGAGGGGGTGGGGGGATGGGAGACAGTCTTCTTTCTGTATACCAGATGGAGCACAGAGAGGTTTTCTAAGGCAGGAGTAAAACCAGGGCTAGAACACACAGAGCCTGCTTTGCTTGGGAGCTAAGTCCCGAAGAGGAATATTTATAGGTGGTTTCATTTAAGGGAAACTGTATAATCAGATGGAGTTGTCTATAATGGATTAGTGGACAGAAAATAAAATTCATGATGCAGAATCAGCCTTTGGCCACCCAGGTTCAGAGAAGAAGGGCTTAGGAAACTCCCTAAAAACTTGACCCCAGTTGGAGCTCAGCAGGACAATATGTGGGTGGCTGGGAGCACTGGAGACCCTTGAGGTGAGGGTAGTGGGGGATGAAAATGATGGTGAAGGGCTGGCTGCCCAGAGTGGTTAAAACAGAACACTGTGTCGTTACTACTGCTGGTGTCGTGCAAAAGGAAAAGGGACTAATTAAAAGTGGGAGACAGATGTCCCAGTGGGTTTTGCATCTCCTTCGCTTTCTGTTTCTGGAAGGGAAAGAGGATTGTCATAAAAATAACTGAACTGACATCAAATATTTAAATTTAAGAAATGGAGGCAAAAATAAGAAAGTAAAATTGAAAGTGAGATAAAAATATACTATAAACAAGGCACCAAGCCAGTCTGTGACAGGAGGGTTTCTTCCTCTCTGGCTTGGCTGGTGACACTGTCATGCCACACCAGGGTGCCACGTGCCAGATGTCTCCAAGGAAAGAGCATGGGGTGGGTGAAGGATGTGATTTGTCTCTGAGATAAACTGAGAAAGGGGCCTGTGTGGGCTGGGGAGCCTGGCTGTTGCGTGGACCATAATATACGTCTTACCCTAGCTCACCACCTCTGAAATGCACATCACTGGCCATTTAGGAAACCAGGCAGAAATGTGGAAGATTCTATGAAATCCATCCATGGCACTAGAAACCTGGAGTGTGGGTCAGGCACTATAGCTCTGCCTCCAAAATGTCCAGTGAGTTAGGAGGCAGGGGAGGGCAAGAAACACAATTTCAAGACCATGGTTGATAAAGGGGTAATAGAGCAAAAGGCACAGATGTACCCTCACCACCCTGCACCTTAAATAGAGGGAATTAAACAAGAACTAGGAGACAAATGAGCTCTCCTGGCCCCTTGCATCAGTGTTACACCAGGAAGGGGGATGCAGCAGAGCAGAGTGGTGAGCCGGTCTTAAGAGTTATACCTTGCTGGTCAAAAACAAGCTGCAGATTTGAAATAAGGATGAGTTAGTTAGGAACTGCAAATCATTCAGGAAGGATAGGCAATAGTTTAGAAAAGTAGACTGAAGCTGGTTTAAAAAGGACTTGTACACCTAGATAAAGAGCTGGGTGTTTATTCTGAAGGTGATGGAGAGCTATTTCAGGGCTTTAAACAAGGGAGTTTATGGCCAGGTTTATATTTTAGAAACTGTTCAGGTGGCCATGAGGAGCTGATAAAGGGAGGGAAAGACTAGAAGCAAAGCGACCAGTTAGCAGGTCATGCTAACAATCGTGACAAGAAGGGATGAGGACCTGGGGCAAGGAAGAGGCCAGCAGAATGAAAAGCAATGAATGCATTGATATGTTTTTAAGAAGACAGTATTCATAGAACTTGGATTTTAAAAATAATTGTAAAAACAGAAGGTCGAGAATGCAGATTTGGAGAGGCATGGAGGGCTTGGAGCCTGAAATCAGAGATAGTCTGGATGCCAAGACTTATAGGTCAAGTAAGTTAAGATAAAGTAAGCAGATTATAAGTCCATAGCATGGCTTCCATAGTGGAGTCAGAAGGCATTCACAACTGAATGGAGCCAGCCTGGGTTTTCAGATTTGGGCAGTGGATCCAGTGGATTAGAAGAATGAACAGACTCACACTGCCCTTAAAGTCCCAATATTTAGATTTAAATCCCATCTTCTCCATTACCCAATGGTATGACCTTGGACAAATTACTAAACCTCTTTGAACCTCAGTTTCATTATCTGCAAAACTGGAAGAATGTGTGAGTAAAACTGCCTTTACCTTATCTGCCAAACAATAGAGGCTTAATAAATGTTAACTGAATACATGTTAAAATTAATAATTGATAGTTGACTCTGAACCCCAGAGTATGGGTCCCATGAAAAGAAACCAAAGGGGCCTTAGAATTGCAGTGCTGGATAAAACAGTCTATAATAAATCTAAGGGCAAAATTAAGAAAGAATAATTCATCTTCTTGCTCTAGCAGGATTCCAGGGCCAAGGCAGCCCCTGACTCCAATTTTCCCCAAAGTATCATATCTGTATCTATTTGAGATGAAATGGGGACTGGCAAGGTCAGACACCAAGATAGCAATTTCTGGTGTAGAATCACCATTCTTGGTACAGGAGAGGTTGTCAATGCATTTGCATTATTAAAGGCCTATCTGGTCTGCCAGGGTCTCAGCAAATGTCCAGGCCAACAAGGAAACCATTGTCAATAGAACAGGTCCTGACTATTGGATGGTGACAGGAAAGTGAACTCCAGGATCCTAACTGATGAATTCTGTTTTCTTTTATAAAGCAATACTAATTTCATTTCATTATCAATTCAAATTAATTAATCTATTGGAAGCTATTCATTATTTCCAAATGGATAAATGGTAATGTACTTAATTGTTACTATTTTGGAAACTGCAATGCCCAGCCTCCCCCTTTCTCCCCTCCCCACCCAACCCATCTCTTTGAATACCCCAGGGCAAGAGAATATCAGCCCTTTACGTAAGGTAGAATAGAGCTGGCACCAGCTTACACTCACGTTTTAAGGAGCAGGCTTAACTATCAGGTTAACCTCCTAGCCAGGCAAGAGAAGTTCAGAATCCTGAAAAAGTTAGCTTTCAAAAAGGTAAGGGTGATGTCATGAACATGGCAATATAAACAGCTAGTGAAAACTTCTCTCCAGAGATTCAACAAAAAAAAAAGGAAAATTCTGAATTGTTTGAAATTTTGGGGGCGGATATAGAGTGGAGAAGGACCCTGCAAATGCCAAATTGAAGAAAGAGAAGAAATATCAGGTAGGAATCCTCTGTTCCAGACCAGCCAGTAAAGCTCCCTCCCCCTCACTCACTCTGAGTGTGGGAAAGGCAAAGAATCAGCAGACAGGACCTCTCCCACCATGGACACAGACTATAAAATCTCTCACAGTGGTGAGATACACACCCATTGTTTGAAGACAGGGGAGGACATTTCAAGGCCCAGGTCAGTGAGGGGCAAAGAGACTGAGAAAATGTGGGCAGAGACAGTGTTTCCAGCCTGGATTTGGAAGCCCTTTCCCCACCCTTGAGGGAAGTAGCAACCGGCAGCTATTTCCTTGCATTGGGGGTGGCTGGAGTACTGGGTCAGATGAGGCAGTTCTTTGCCACGGGTGGAGCCCCACATTGAGCCAGACTTGGGTCAGCAAAGTGAAGGCAAAGAAATCCTGCAGTTTCAGCTTACCTATGCAGATGCAGCCTATGCGCAGAGGCAAAGCAGCATCTGAGGATGATTAAGGCACTGATCAGCTACATCTGCTGGACAGAATAGAAGGTGCAAGGGAATTGAAATCCTTTTTAAAAGATGCTCCAGACCTTTTCTTAGGACCACAGGAGCTGGTCTACATACCCTGTATGGAAACCTGGCCCTGTTTTGGCTGGGAAATATGAAAGACCTAACTGTTAAAGCAGGACTCTAAAACAAACCCAGGTTCTTGCTGGCCAGTGGAAAATAGAGTACCACTGGAAGCCAGTAGATTTGTATTACCACACACAGTGAACTTGCTGGGTGCCCAGTGCCTACTTCCCATCCCTGTGGCAGGCCACAGTGGGTGCTTGATATGGGGGGAAGCCTGGGGAGCAGAGCCAATCTGACAACTGGCTAATAAGAGAAACAAAGAAAAGATCAAGATCAAAGACAACCATCAAGAAAACCATAGGCAAAACACAGAAAACAACCCCCAGAATAAACTAATCAAGAAAATCGGATGCCTGGACAGCAAAAAATCATGAGCCACACCAGGGAACATGAAGATATGGCTCAGTCAAGAAAACAACTGACACCTCAACTGAGATTCAGGAGTTGAAACAACTAATTAAAGACATTCAAGGAAATCTTCTAAATCAAATCAACGAGTTGAAAGAAAATGTGACAAAAGTGATAAAGGATATAAAGAATACACTGGGTGAAATTAGGAAGAATTAGTAAGCTTGGAAAAACAAGTGGCAGAATTTATGGGAATGAAAGGCACAGTAGAAGACATGAAAAACACAATAGAGACATAGCAGACTTGGAGAGGCAGAAGAAAGGATCAGTGAACTAGAGGAGAGTACATCTGAAACCATACACACAAAAAACAGATTGGGAAAATAATAGAAAAATATGAGCAAGGTTCCAGGGAACTGAATGACAACATGAAGCACTTGAATATACATGTTTTAGGTGTCCCAGAAGGAGAAGGGAAAAGGGGCAGAAAGAATAATAGAGGAAATAATCAATGAAAATTTCCAAACTCTTATGAAAGACATAAAATTACAGGTCCAAGAAGCACAGTGTACCCCAAACAGAATTGATCCAAACAGACCTACTTTGTTCAGTTTGCTAAAGCTGCCATTACGCAAAATACCAGAAATGGGTTGGCTTTTATAAAGGGGATTGTTCTGGTTTGCTAATGCCGCCATTGTGCAAAGTACCAGAAATGGATTGGCTTTTATAAAAGGGGTTTGTTTGGTTACAAATTTACAGACTGAAGGCCATGAAAATGTCCAAATTAAGGCAACAACATGAGTATACCTTCACTGAAGAATGAGCAATGGTGTTCGGAAAACCTCTGTCTGCTGGGAAGGCACATGGCTGGCATCTGCTGATCCCAGGTTGTGTTACAGCTCCTCTCTCAGCTCCTGTGCATTCTTGTTTCTTTCTCCTAGGATGTTTCTCTCTAAGCACCTGGGTGTCCTGTCCTAGTACATCCCAGGGAAAACTCTGGGCTTCATCTCTTAGCTAAACATCCCCAAACCATCCTTCTATCTGCATCTCCAAGCATTTCTAAGTGTCAGCAAGCATCAGCAAGCATCTGGGCCTGTGTGGCTCTTTTTAAAGGACTCCAATAAACTAATCAAGTCCCACACTGAATGGGGCCACACCTCCATGGAAATAATCTAATCAAAGGTATGACCTACAGTTGGGTGATTCACATCTCTATGGAAACAATCAAAATGTTCCACCCTAATTGGAAAGATTAATAAATCTGCCCCCACAAGATTGTATTAAAGAATATGGCTTTTTCTGGGGGACATAATATATCCAAACTGGCACAGAGATTTATTCAGTTATAAATTTACAGTTCTAAGGCCATAAAAGTGTCCAAACTAAGGCATCAACAAAAGGATACTTTCACTGAAGGAAGGCTGATGGCATCTGGAACACCTCTGTCAGCAGGAAAGGCAAGTGGCTGGTGTCTGCTGATCTTTTGTTCCCAGGTTGCATTTCAAAATGGCTTTCTCCAAAATGTCCCTGGCCTTCTGTCTCTCTCAGCTTTTCTCAGCTCTGCTTGGTTCTCCTAAGGCACTTCTCTCTAAGCTCCAGTAGTCTTCTCTTAGCTTCTCTGGGGCAAACTTTGGGCTTCATTACTTAGCTTAGCATCTCCAAACATCCTTCTGTTTGCATCACCAAGCATCTCCAAGCTTCAGTGTCTATGTTGGCTCTTAGTTCTCTTAAATACCCAAGTGAACTAATCAAGACCCACCCTGAATGGGTAGGTTCCACACCTACATGGAAATAATTTATTCAAAAATTTTGCCCACAGTTGTGTGAGTCACATCTCCATGGAAACACTCAATCAAAAGTTTCCACCCAACAAGATTGGATTAAATAATCATGGCTTTTGTGGGGGGACATAGTATGTCCAAACCGGCACATACTCCAAGACATTTACTAATCAGATTTTCAAATGTCAAAGACAAAGAGAGAATTCTGAAAACAGCAAGAGAAAAGTGATCCATCACATACAAGGGAAGCTCCATAACATTAAGTGCAGATCTCTCAGCAGAAACCATGGATATGATATATCCATGATATATTCAAGATACTGGAAGAGAAAAACTGCCAACCAAGAATCCTATATCTGGCCAAACTATCCTCCAAAAATGAGGGAGAGTTTAAAATATTTATAGATAAACAGTCACTGAGAGGGTTTGTGAACAGGAGACTTTCTCTACAGAAATACTAAAAGGAGTGCTACAGACAGATAGGAAAATACCAAATAGAGAAGTTTGCAGAAGATTGTAGAAATGAAGATATCAGGAGACAGAAAGAGGTTAGAAATCGGGCATTTGATGCTGAAGGAGTATACAATGTTCAACAGGATTGATTGTATAGATCCAGAAATGGATAGCACAATACTGGGTGATGGTAGCACAATATTGTAAGTACACTGAACATAGACGACTGTGAGTACAATTGAAAGAGGAAGGTTAGGGGTATGTATGACACCAGAAGAAAAAATAGTAAAGACTGGGACTGTATCACTTAGTGAAACCCAGAGGGGCCAATGATTGTGATTTAATGTACAAATATAAAAATGTTTTTACATGAGAGACAACAAATGAATGTCAACTATACAAGGTGTTGAAAATGGGATGGTATTTAGGAACAAATACAATCAATGCAAACTAGAGTCTATAGTTAGCAGTAACATTGTAACATGCTTCCATTAATTGTAACAAAGGAAGGGGAAATAAGGGAGGAGTAAGGGATTCTTGGAGTTGGTGTTGTTGTCTGACCTTTTTATTGTATTTGATTTTTATTTTATTTTATTTTTTTAGTCATCATTGTTTTTCTTTTTCTTTTTTCTTTTTTTTTTTTCTTTTTTCTCCTCTTCTTTCTTTGCAGGAGAAATGGAAATGTCCTTATATAGATTGTGATGGTGAATGCATAATTATGTGATTATACCAGGAACCTTAGTATAAGGTTTACCTAGGAGGGAATTATGGTGTATGAATAAACTGTTTAAAAAATAAACAGAGGGATACAAATGCTGCAGACAATATGGAGAAAGGGATGTAACTAATCACTGATGGTAGGGAAGTAGAATGGTGCAGCCCATCTGAAGGGCAGTGTGGTGGTTCCACAGGAAGCTAAGTTTGGGGTTGCCATATGGTCCTGCAACCCTGTTATTGGGTATTGACTTGGAAGAACTGAGAACTGGAACACGAATGGACATTTGCACAGTGGGGTTCATGGTGGCAGTACTCACAATTCACAATGGATGGAGGTGGCCTAAGGGTACATTGACTGATGAACAGAATGGCTGTGATATATACATACAATGAAATATTGAGTGGCTACAAGAAGGAATGAAGTTGTGAGGTATGCAACTAGGTGAATGGACCTTGAGGACAGACAGTATGTTGAATGAAATAAACCAGAAATGAAAAGATAAACATTATAATGCCTAACAAATATGGACTAACTGTAATGTGTAAACTCTGAGAATTGAACCTGAGAGCATAGGTTATCAGGGGAAGGCTCATGGTAAAGTTTCCCAGATTGTAAGCTCTTATAGTAGCCACATCTATTCCTGAGTTGTAATGGCTATTTCTAAATTCTAAGATGCTGAGCTCTTTGTGTATAACCTGATCAGTTCCTGAAACTTTGGATATCAGTGTGATATGACACCTGAGACTCAGAGTCAGAGTTCAGCAGCTATGAATGTCAGCATTACCCCACACAGCAAATGTTAATTTGTTAAATGTGTATTGTTAAATGTGTATTGACCTCAATCAGACCTCAATTAGAGATATGAATGAAATGGACTTGGTTAGGAATAAGGTAAATCAGACTAAAAGGTAAAGGACGATATTGACGGTGTTTCAAAACTTCAACTTCTCCATGAGACCAAAAGAAGAGATGTTTATTTAGTGCAAGATCTATATTTTCTGTGGCACACTATATAATTTAATTTGTATGGTCAGTTTATTCAAACACCGTAATTACATGGAACTTCGAATAGGGAATGAAATCTGGTTAGTTTGTATAGGTTAGTGTGATGTCCCAATACATCCCAGAATAATTTGGGCACAGCATAAAAATGCATTTGCAAAGCCCCCTTGAGAGACTAGGGGAAAATGTGGAAATATTAAACTTCCCCACCTGGGGAATTACTGATATTCTCACAAGCATTGGGGACTACCTATTTAGAAGGCTGAGTCCTCGATTTTGGGGCTTACCCTTATGAAGCTTGTTACTGCAAAAAATTTTGCCTAGGAGTTACCCCCAGAGAACCTCTTTTGTTGCTCAGATGTGACCTCTCTCTCTCTCTAAGCTGATTTTGCAAGTAAACTCACTGCCCTCTCCCCTATGTGGGACATGACTCCTAGGGGTGTAAATCTCCCTGGCAATATGGGAGATTACTCCCAGGGATGAACTTGGAACCAGCATCGAGGGATTGAGAAAGCCTTCTTGACCAAAAGGGGAAAGACAAATGAAACAAAATAATTTTCAGTGACTGCGAGATTTCAAGTGGAGTCAAGAGGATATTCTGGAGGTTATTCTTATGCATTATATAGATATCCCTTTTTAGTTTTTAGTGTATTGGAATAGCTAGAAGGAAATACCTGAAACTGCTGAGCTGCAATCCAGTAACCTTGATTTTTGAAGACAATCATATAACTATATAGCTTACACTGTGTGACCATGTGTTTGTGAACAACTTGTGGCTCACACTGCCTTTATCCAGTGTATGGATGGACAGACGAGTATGAAAATGTGGACAAAAAGTAAATGAATTATGGAGGGATGGGGGGTATGGGATGTTTTGGGTGTTCTTTTTTACTTTAATTTTTAGTCTTATTCTTTTCTTTTTTTTTTTTTTTGCAGTAATGAAAATGTTCAAAACTTAATTGTGGTGATGAATACACAACTATATAATGGTACTGTGAACAATTGATTGAACACTTTGGATGACTCTACAGTATGTGAATATATCTCAATAAAATTGAATTAAAACAAAAACAAAAAACAAACAAACAAAAAGTAAGGATGCATGTGGCCCCAATACCACTTAAAACAAGAAGCAAGCCTCAAGGCTGTGGGAGAAAATACCCATAAAATGGTACGTGTTCCTTAAATATAGACTCAGAAGTTCTATATCTAAAAGACTGCCCTTGTCTTCATATTATTCACCTTTGAAATCCATATATGTAAACCAACATTTATACCATTGCTTAAAACATTTATGGAACTCCTGCTTTTGGATACAGCATTAAGTCAGTTTGATCTACTCGTGAAAACCACATTTATTACTCTATAGTCACATGAGTATCTTCAACTGTTTTCCAAAAACCTATTAACTGGTTTTATAATGGCATTACCTAGGTTTGGCTCTAAATTATTTTTAGCTGTTTCCAAAAAAAATAAAATCCATCTTTAAGAAAAAT
This sequence comes from Choloepus didactylus, assembly GCF_015220235.1. Taxonomy (NCBI): domain Eukaryota; kingdom Metazoa; phylum Chordata; class Mammalia; order Pilosa; family Megalonychidae; genus Choloepus; species Choloepus didactylus. Next base: position 31,627,595 of record NC_051310.1, read on the forward strand.
TTTTGGGCCACTGACGATATTTGAAGCAAGGTGCTACAATATGTTGTTAAGCAGTCTAAATGACAGTATAAAGATTATTGCCCCAATTCAGTGAATAAACATGCATATGTCAGTGTGTGTATATTTATACCCAGGTTCGCAGATACACAGAAAATTATCAGGAAGATATACATCAGTTTTGACAGGGGTCACCTTGAGACACTAAGATTATGGATAATTTTTTTAAATTGTGTTTTTGTATGTTTTCCAAACTTTCTGCAAAAAAACCTATATAATTTTTGACATCAGGAAAATACCCAAAATATATTTTATGTTTTAATATAAATATATTTTATACCCTGAAGGCAACTCCAAATCAGAAGTTACAACAATGCTTGGCTCAGGAAAGCATCGGTGGATTAAATGCATTGCCTTCCATGTTACAACTTTTGAAGGGCATAACCCTCATTTAGAAGTACAACTTCTATTATGTTTGGTTTTAAAAAACAAAAACCCTCTCCATTAACTTAGAACCACATCATATAATGCCATTCCATCCGAGCCAGTGGCAACTAAGCATTGTAATGAAGAGCCTCCCGTCCGTCCATGCAGCCACTAATCCCCGTGGACAGAGCCCAAGACAGCTCTGCATTGTGCTGAACTCCATGCTGCTACACAGGTCAGGGTCTAGGGCCGGGCCCCAGGGGATTTCCTTTGAAAACTCCTGCGTCACATGTGAAAAAGCCCTTCTAGAGGAGAGGAAGAAAAAGCATGACCCCATCGGAAATGTAATTTCTTGTGTTCTCAATCACAAGATCTCCAGGGGTGTTGACAAGAACCTCCAATAACAATAGCAGTGCCTGTATCAGCAGGGGGGTCCCAGGTATTTCCGGTACTATAAGCAAATGGGAGCTTCAGCTCCTTTTTCAGGGACCGATGGGCCCCAGGACTAAATCGCTATATGGTGTCATAGTTGATGCCTACCAGCAAATGGAATGGCCAAGGTAATGCAATGAGGAATGGGCCTGATTTTATCACACTGGCAAGAGGGGGTAAGTTTCCCAGGACAAAGAAAGTGGAGCAACTTTAAGAACCTGAGATAGGTTCTTTAAATTTCCAGCAAATCACTTTTTTCACAGGAACCAAATTTTCTCTCTCTCGGTATCTCATGTTTGCCCAATTCACAAAATTGTCTCCTCCAATCTTTCTGATATGGAATCACCAAGAATTCTTAGTAACAAAAAAAAAAAAAAAGAAAGAAAGAAAGAAGAGCTCTGCATACTCCTGCGGAAATAAAAAAAGGAAAAAGAGGAAAGAAAATGGTCATTCCCATGATTTACAGGATGCCCTACATGCTTTTGGTAAATTGGAACTTAAGGGTGCCTTTTTCCCACAGGCAGTGGCCTAGAAGCAGCTCAGATCAGCTGTGGTGTCAGGTGGGCCCTGGAGGGGGCTAAACAGGAATGATTGAAAAGCAAATGTCAAGTTAATTATTTTTTAATCTATAGAAACTGTTAACAAAGCCAAAGATTCCAGAGAAAATTGTCTGGGCAGTGAAAGTTAACCAGGAAGAGGGAGTATAAGGAACTACATAATATCATCTTATCACTCACTCTTTAGCTGACGGGATGAGGCCTCAAAGGGGATATGCAATTTTGCTGTATTTAAACTATACCTCAATAAACCTGACTTTTAAAAAATTGGATATGCAAATACAGACAGTGTAGGAATTTTTCTATAGAACTTTCTTCTCTCCTATGCAACTAACTCTTGGTAATGAAGAAGAAGGTACATGAAAGAATCCCACTTTTTTTTTCTTGGATTTCACATAGATGATGAGTGTCATAGAATCTTCTATGGGTGCTCCCTTTCCAGCTAGCCCAGGTATTAGGATACTTGGATGGAGCCCTGAAGCCACTAAATGTCTTCTGTGGTAATAAAAGCCTCCCTACTGTGAAACATCTTTAAACTGCTCTGTACCTCTCAAAAAGAGACTACTGAAAGGTACAACCATGCATCTGTAATGATGTAAGAGAGAAATACTTTGCTTGCCAAGAAGCTAATCAGTCAATCAACACCTAACCTTTTAGAAAGAATTCATCCACACTTCACTGGGCTCCCTGTCTGTCCAAAAAAGCAATAAAGTATCATGGGACATACCTAGTAATAGTTCAGCAGATGGCAGAACTTTAAATATAGAAAACAATCAGCCAACCTTTTCTAGTTTGCTAATGCTGCCAGAATGCAAAACACCAGAAATGGATTGGCTTTTATAAAGGGGGTTTATTTGGTTACACAGTTACAGTCTTAAGGCCATCAAGCATCCAAGGTAGCGCATCGACAATTGGGTACCTTCACTGGAGGATGGCCAATGGCGTCCAGAAAACCTCTGTTAGCTGGGAAGGCACATGCCTGGCGTCTCCTCCAAGTTCTGGTTTCAAAATGGTTTTCTCCCAGGATGTTCCTCTCTAGGCCACAGCTCCTCTTCAAAATGCTACTTTTAGTTGCTCTTGGGGTATTTGTCCTCTCTTGGCTTCTCCGGAGCAAGAGTCTGCTTTCAATGGCCATCTTCAAACTGTCTCTCATCTGCAGCTCTTCTCACAGTTCCTGTGCGTTCTTCAAAGTGTCCCTCTTGGCTGTAGCAAGCTCACTCCTTCTGTCTGAGCTTATATAGTGCTCCAGTAAACTCATCAACACCCATGCTGAATGGGCAGGGCCACACCTCCATGGAAATTATCCAGTCAGAGTTATCACCCACAGTTGGGTGGGGTGCATTTCCATGGAAACAACCTACTCCAAATGTTCCAATTTAATCCCCACTAATATGTCTGCCCCACAGGTTGCATCAAAGAATATGGCTTTTTCTGGGGGACATAATACATTCAAACTGGCACACAACCAACCAACAGTTTTAAGCCTATGTTCTTTGGAGACAGAGTATAAGACTTTGGAGGAGACCAAGTATAAAAGAGAGTTTCTGCCTTTGGTAAATTTTTGATCCTCATTGGGGAAATGATTTACTTATTAAAAACTGAATACTTCAAAAAGGGCTATACTTCACCCAGTGTATATTTTAATAGTTCGATAGTTTATAATCACTTTCATATAAATGGACTCAATGCTTCCTATTACCCTATGAGGTTTGATTACCCTGTCTTACAGTTGAGGTACTATAAAACAAGAGCACAAGAAATGTCATAACAAGATATGATGATTAACAAATGAACATGGGTAATATATCCCATGTGCCTATATTTCTCAAAGGAAATGAGACTTGAGACTAAAACTTTGAATGCACAGTTTTTGGGTAAGAAGAGAGAGGGAGTGAGAGAGAGAGAGAAAGATATATATACATATATATATATATATATATATATATATAGAGAGAGAGAGAGAGAGAGAGAGAGAGAGAGAGAAATAAGGGCATTAAGCAAATGTGAAGCAAAGAGTGAGTGGTATGCACAAAGTCAGGACTACAAGAAGACTACCAGAGAATCACTGAGCTATGGAAGGCTTGGACCTTGGGAGAATGCATGATTCATGGCCTTTTAAATCCATACAATGACCCAGAGCACAGGCCTGTTCCATATGGGCAGGAGTAGGGTCCTAGGCACAACAGTTTCTTTGCAAAACAATCTTCGAACTTATCTAGATGTATCTGACACTTCCATACAATGTAGTATAGAAAAACGATGAGCAAAAAGGGTTGCAGAGGGTTGAGTGCTGGTTCTCAAAAGGGGTTATGCTGGATGTCTACAGGGAGCCATCTAGGGGCAATAACTTGGGGTCAGGGTCCTGAGTCATCCTCACACGTCCAGGTACCATCAACCGACCTAATCATTTTTAATTAGCTCTGCTTCTTCCCACTGCCAGACAAAAGAAAAAGAAACAGAAAATTCTATACTCATATAGATATTGTATAGTTTAATTGTCATTCAGAAAGTCCCCCCAAAACCTCCCAGGGAAAGCATCACTGTAGTGCAAAGTGGTGTCATTACCAAAATCTAGAATATTCTTGGTAAGGAATTTATAGCCTCTTTACTGGCTCTGTTCAAACGGGTAGATAGACCCAGTTGGCAGACAAAGAAAAAATAAGGAAGGCTTAAAATAAATGATAATATTCCACTCTAATTTATTATTCACTGCATTCAAGCTCTTGTCCAAACAGCATTAATCCAGAGTTAAAATGTGTCCCTGACCATTGCTAAATTCTAAGCCATTTGCTTCAAAGCTGTATGTTGTTCCCTTCTCCATGGTCTGACCTTAATGGCCAGACATTTATCAGTGTTCTTTCTGTATCCAAACAGCACTTATTCCGTATCATATGCGGCTTAGGCTGCACCACAGAAGGAGCCTGAAAATGCCTCTGCAGCATGGCTTTTGCATTTCCCTGGAGAAGTTAAGCCTTAAGCAGGCATCTTATCCAGATGTATCTTCCCTCTCCAGATTGGGTCCTATCACCAACTCCGTCACCCTCTCAACCTACTTCTGAGAAATCAAGATCAGAGGCCAGAAAACATGATTGAGTAGTGACCTCTCAGACTCCTGAACAAGCACATCTATATTCTGCAGCTAAATTTTCTGAGGTTGAACAAGTAGGCGTGATCCCATTATGGAAACTTCAAAGGGATAAAATGAACACCATGGTTCCTTATATAGGACAATATTCCAAAGTTCAAAATACTATTCCATCTGGAACACTAGATAGTACATGTCTGGGCCATTTTTTGTTTTGTGAATAGTTTTAAAAGAATGGCAGCAAGATGACTGATGGCTGATGCTTCCTATGATCTTGTCTACTATAATATAAGCTTCTTCCTTCTGGGAGAGATGTTGCTCAACCACAGGTAATGCATGCCATATAATTTCAACTAATGAAAGTGCTCAGACTTTTCATTTTCAAAGATTAAAAGTGCTGAGAGCAAAATAAACCCCACTACCTTCTGAACTGGATGTCCACTGGGCTAGTTTTACATACTCTTTAAGAGAGTTCTCATGTATTAGAAAGTTTGCAATTTACAGAAAGCAACATTGGACTAGAAGTGAAGACACTCATCCCTAAGGCAATGAATTCTAGTGACCTATTCGGGTGGGAAGAATGGTGAGGATTAAATGCTTAATATTTATTGAGCACCTGCAATGATCTATTCAGAACACAGCAGAGGAGGCACAACTTTTCCTTCAATCGGGTTAATGAGGAACTGATTTTTGAAGCCTTTTAAAAACACAAAGTGCAATACGAATGTTAAACACCACTCATAATGGGATTCGGGCTGCTCACCTAGCTGGCTGCCTAGTATGGAAGGAAGAGTGTGAGCAATCAATAGCGGATCTATAACTCTTTCCCAGGGTGGTATTAGAGTGCTTTTGCCCTCAGCAGTGCGTGCAAAGACTCCTAGTCCCTTTGCTCAAAACCATGTTACAAGTCAGAAGGGGACTCATCTTCTTCCTATAAGGAGATGGGGCACAAGCAAAACCTGGAAGGGGCATAAAGGCCATGGAATGAGCAAAAGGTTCTATCAGAGCCTTTTGCAAAATGCATGTCATGGTTTCTCAAGACAACTGAGCCACCTGGTGTTGGAAAGTTAACAGCTAAAGCTCCTTTCTCTCAGTCTCCCTCAGAGAGCAACTAAAGGCTTCCCCAAATAACCCTTCTTAGTCCATTGTTAGCCAACATTCTCTAAAGTGAGGGTGGACTGAGGGTTAAGCTTCTTTACTCCAAACATTCCACACTCAAGTCTGGTAAGCAATTGGGGGCACACCCTGTGTTGGTGTGATTTGGATCGTGCAGACAAATTTCAATCTATTGAGATCTGGGTGAGACACACATCCACACTGCAACAAAAACAAAAATAATGGTAGTGGCCATTTATTAAGGATTAGTATGTGCCAGCCTCTATCTAAGACACCTTACCTACACTATCACATTTAATCCTCACAGTGATCCTATGGAGTATTAGTGTCTCCATCAGATGGACTGAATGTCAGAGAGAAGTGAGTTACCCAGCTAGTAAGAAGCAGCATTGGAATTCCAACCCTGGAGAATTAGACTTCAGTTCCTGTGCCCCTAATCACTCTGCCATCTACCTTCTAATAATTAGAGTTACCACATCCTGAGTACCCATCTACAGGCCAAGCTTAATGATAAGCAGATTATTTGTGTCATCTAATAACACAGGCACTAAGATAAGCAATTCAGCAACTATTTAGTCTACTGGTCTTTTGTAACACACCAAGATGTTTCCTTTGGGAAGGAAACCAAGGTGTTGTCCTCAAGAAGTTCATCATTCTTTCTGCTGACCCAAAGGGAATCTCGAGATGGCATTGGGAGGGGTTTTCCTATTGGGAAACAATGCAGCAAGAAATCACCGAAATATATAAATAGCCAGGTATGTCTGAATCAGTGGAAAGTCTGAATCATAAAACATTTTTAAAGAAATATAACTTTTTCACTTTTAAGAAAAAAATATAACTGGACCTTAGGCAACCATGTGTTGCCAAACAAAAATCCTGACTCACTGAGAAAAAAATCTACTTATCATTAAAGATAACAGAAAACAGAAAAAGATTCTATTTGCAAATTAAAGGTGCTTTCTAAAGTGCCTGCAAATGGTTTGTTCTTTTAAGAAGATGAAAGAGTCCCCCTGAAATCCAACTTCTGCCTGAGTTATGACAAATTCCCACTTAGCGTCCCCTAAAGGGATCTTATATTAGCAAACAAATATTTTATCTCATATTTACTTTTTTTGGATATCTCTATTCCAAGGAATACAAGTGGTTTCAGTATATTATGTCATTTACATAGGAAAAAGTGTCATCCATATATGAAGTTGCAAGTCACACACTGAACTGAAAATAGAATCCAAACCATGGCCTGCAGGCTTTCTGATGTAGCCCAAGTTTGCTCTCTTTGTTTCTCCTTTCTACCAACTGAAGTGGCTTATCCTTGACAAGTGAAGTCTAGAACTCCTTGGTCTAACTGTTCATGTCATTGTGTATAAATATATGGCTCGTTATCAGAGGTTGATGAAAGAGGAGCTCTGGTATCCAGACAAAAAGGAAGGAAGGAAACAGGGAATGAAAAAACGATTTCTTCGTTTGCTTGTCTGTTTTTCAGTTTAAAAGAAGCAAAGAAGTAGACAATGACACATGCCAGAACTGCTTCTTGTCTCCCCCCTTCCCCCTCCCCTCCCCACGCCCTGGCCTGTCTCCCCTTCTTCCTTACCGCAAAACCCTAATATTATTCAGGGCTATAATAAGCTCTACCAAAAACATTTACCTTCCCAGACTTCTTCAAAGCTAGGAGCAGTCGTGTGATATAGTTCTGGCCAATGAGACATAAGCAGAAGTCCACTGGGGATTTCTGGGGAATGCCTCCGTTTTCTTAATACAGGTACTTCCTCTCTTTCTATCCTCCTTCCACCTTTTCCTGCTTGGAAGTACAGCAATGAATCCTGGAGGCACAGCAACCGTCTTGTAATCATGAGGATGAAAGTCACATACTATGAATGACAGCAAGAAAACAGAAGAAGATTTGGTGTTTGGTGGTATCCACCAGCACCTATACTGGCCCTAACCCACCTCTAGGCTTCTCTTGTGTGAAAAAACATAACCTCAGTTTATTTAATCCACTGTAATCAGGATTTTATTGGCTGCCATCAAAGAGAATTTTAAAGAATCCAATGTATTTTGGGGGGAACCCTAATAAAGTTAACCAAGACTTAGGGTATTTAGAGCTAAACAGAATGGTAGAAGTCATCTACTTGAAACACTTCTTTTCAAAAATGAGGAAACCAAAAGGCAAATAGAGAAGAGATGTGCCTCAAGGCTATAGAGCTAGTACTTCAGTCCCCTCGCTCCAGAGCCCTTCCCATCATTTCATGTTGCCTGTGCAGCAAAGTGTTAAAAATCAGAACTACAAAGAGAAACATTTCAGATAAACACAACTGTGGGTGAGAATAAGCAAGCTGGACTCAGTATCTGGACAGAAATATATTCAAGAAATCAGTGAAAATAGGCTTTGTAAGAGAAACAAGCACTTAAAAACAACAACCAGAAAAAAAAAAAAAAAAAAAAAAAACCCTCATAGACCTCTATAATCAGAAGCTAGAAAACAATTGTTTATTAAATTATTTTAGCAATCTTCCCAGTGTAAGCTGGAAAATATGGTGTTGGTTTTATTCTTCTTTAAAGAAAGTGGAAAATTGCCTTCTTTTTATTTGAAAACAATTAATTAAAAGACAGTTCATTCTCTGTACATTCTATATGTTCTTGTACAAAGTTTTCTGTATGTCTAGAGGTTTAAAGCATGGACTCTGGAGACAGACTGCCTGGGCTCAAATCCCAGCTCAACCACTTAAAAAAGATGTGACCTTGGATAAGTTATATAACCTCTCTGGACCTCAGTTTTCTCATCTGTAAAATAGGTATGATAATAGTACCTATGAACAAGGTTATTGAGCACATTAATTGGGCTCATATGTGTAAAGTATTTAGAAGAGTGTACTTCATGTGTGCACACACACACACACATATATATATATATACACACACACATATAAACATACACTGGTAGCATATATATACACATATGTATGCTATCATTATTGTGCCAGTCATAATCACATGAAATAGAAGACTGAGGGGTTCAAAGAAAAAGAAAACCCAAGTCTCCAGAGATTTTTTTAACAAACTGAGAAAAAAAAAAGCACCCATAGGAAGGACTAATTCGAAGGACCCAGCCAAATATCTGTTGAATGCATGAATGAATGCCAGCAGCCGAAAGGAGCCACAAGTATTTTTGATGACTAACAGGCCTGAAGTCCCCAAGAATCTTATAAATCTCAGGAAGGATATCTATGGATAATGCCGAAAAGAAAAATTAAGTCAAAGAGGAAATATGGCTAGCATTGGTTTAGCTATGTTACAACAAATGAACAGTAAGAAAATATGTAACTGTAGTTCTGATCTGTATTTCTTCTATAATCTGCTAGGAAAATACAGTTTTTCATTTCATCCATTTTAATAATAAAATTATATTTTTCATTGTAAAAGAGGCAGAAGGGCTGGAAACCTATAATGGGAGGCTTGGTAACCCCAGTGAGAGTGTCAGGGTCTGCGTAGCACTCAGGGCTCAGAACACTGAGTCATGGTTTCCACTGCCACTTCATAGACCTTTCCACCACTTCTTACCTCCATGAGGACAATGAGAGAAGTGGGCTGAGAATCAGAAGACCAGGTTCTGGGTATGACTGTGTGACCTTGGGCAGTTTACTTAACCTATTTGGGCCTACTTTCTAATAAGAAAAATGAGGATCATGGACTAGATAATTACCAAGGTTTCTTTGAGTCTAATGATTCTAAGAAATCCTCCATAGGGATAAAAATGAAAGTTAAGGGATATAAATTGCAACAAATGTCACAGATTACAAGCCAAAGGAAATCAGTAAGAGTATCTCTAAGGCTTGGCAGACTTGGACTGTTTTACCTACTTTAGATATACTTGTCACTAGCAACCTGTATTTAGTGTCTTTCATCATTAATGCCTTACTGCTGGAGCAAGTAGCACCTTTTATATTTAAAATATCCACTGTATCACAATGATCTGCTGTGGTGTACCAGGAAGATAGCACAACATCTCTGAGGCCATTATCCCAAGGAGGAAAAATGGGGCAGAGAGGGGTGATTAGAAGGACATGCAAGATGGAAACTAAAGGCATGCACTAAATGTCTATCAGAGAAAACATATTGAACACCGTATCAATTCTGGAGGCAAGAGCAGAATTGAGAAGCAAAGGGCATATGACTTACTGGAGGGTATATTTCCAGCATCTAGTCCCACTTTGCCTTTTCTAACATCATCGTGAATTTTCCAGTCAACCAATTTGGCTGAGATTGAGCCCACCCTCAGCATCCCCAGGAGCTGAGTGCTGTCTGGCCTAAAGCATTCTTTGTGTCCCATCTCCCCTGGCCACAGTGATTGGCTGAAGGAACAGGCACATGATCAACACCAGGCCAATCAGGGCCAAGAACATACAATTTTGGCTGAACTCTCAGGGAAGCAAAGTTTCTCTTTCTCACTGGTATTAATGAAGAAACTTCCGGGGAAGATGTTCTCAACCATCTTTGGACACAGTGGAGAACTTGTTTGATGATGGAGCTAATGCCAAGGATTAAGAGCTAAGAAAGAGGGGAGAGGAGTCAGGTTCTGATCACTTCATTAGAGTTCTAATTAAAGCCTTGCCTGACCATTTAGTTATAAAGCAAATTGGTTCTCCTTTTTGGCTTTAGCTAATTTGGATTGAGTTTTCTGTTATTTGCAACCCAAAACTTCCTAGTTGAAATGCTTTGCTGACTGTTGGAACAGGAGATATTAAGAGCCAAACAAGGGTGTATACTAGAACCAGTCATGCTACAGGAGGCAAAATAAGCAAAAACAAATTAGTTAGCAGAAAAGAAGAGCTAGCAAAGGAATCCTGGCTGAGGAGAGTCCTAATAGAATTCTACCAGAAGTAGCTGGCTCGCATTTATTTCTAAAGACCAAGCATGCACTTTCCTACCAGCAAAATAGGGTGTCTTATGTGGGAGAAATAAAGGCAGGAGGCTTTTGGACTACCATATTGACAAAACTTGGAGCAACTCCACTGAGAATCATGTTGAAACTCAATGTTGTGCTGAGAGAAAATGAGAAAAGGGGAAAAGGAAGGTAGGCTGCAGTTGAAGACTAGTCTGCAGCTCCCACTGCTCAGGCCATGGAATGGGTAGGAACAACCACCAAGTTGTCTTAAACTGTTCTTGCACGGGCTCTTAACCACAAAGCGGAAATCAGGTTGCTGAAAAATAAATATTGGTTCCCATTAAAAAAAAAAAAAAAAAGGTAGGGCTTTGAGATGAAAATCTAAAATCAGTATCCAAAAAGGCCTAGATAAATGCAAAATGATTTAAGCTGCATTAATATCCAGAGTCCAGCACAAGGGGTTAAGAGCCTCTAGGCAGCAACATTACTTGTGGTCAGACCAATGATTTGGTGTGGTTCCAGATGAGTAATCCATTGAGGGCAGGACCTAGGTTAAGGTGAGAAGTCCAGGTGAAAAGTTCCCACCTCTTGGAGGTAGAAGGTTGAGGTTGGCAAGAACTTCTCCCCTTTCATCCCAAGTGTGCTTTCTACTTCCTTACTCCCAACCCTAATACTTCAGTAACTTTATAAGTCAATATTATGCTTTATAAAGAACTAGGGAGAAATACTGGGATGTTCTTGCATGTAAATTCTTAAGAGAGGAAACATGTCTGTTTTGTTCATTGTTCTGCCCCCCAGTATCAAGCACAGTGTTTAACAAATAAGGGTGTTCAATAAATACTTGTTGAATGAATGAGTATATTTAGCAGGCTGATCCCAAGAAACTAAAAAGGTATAGAGCTGCAATGGGGCAAGTGAAGCATTCCACAGGAAAAGGATTGGGTTGCTACATGTGGGAAAGGGAAAGGTGATGGACATGAAAGTACAGCCACTTCATCTTTGGCAAACTCTGTGCCCCACTTACTGCGGAGGGGGTAGATGGGACAGTCAGAGCTGACATGCAGCCAGTCCACATCAGTCCAGTTGTGCGGTTGTTGACAGCCAGCCTCCATCCTGAATGGCCAGTGCCCTTGCTATGTTGGTGGTTAAATACTTAGAATATCACCCTGAGGACTGTGGGCAGTGTACTCTGTAAAGTACTTCCTAGTTTGGGTGGCATGAACCCTGAGGGTACAGGTGAAAGCTGTCAGGGCCAAGAGGCAAGTCAAGGCAAAAGCAGAAAAGGCAAGACTTGGGCTCCATGACTGACACCAGGACACTTTTCTTCAGTAGTCGTAATCCTTTGGGGTCCTGGGATAAATTAAAAAAATACCAAGACTAGTCTGAATGTCAAAATCTTAAGGAATTTTATTTATGTCATGGTGCCCTTTGCACCATGGAGACCAAAATATGGGTGCTTGCACCTGGCCCCAAAACAGACATTCTGAATGAGCCTTGTGTGAGGAAAAGAAGTCTCCCTTTGCCACATCAATCTTTATCCTTAATTTGGGGCTGTTCATCCTGGACAGTCCCCTCCTACTTTGATGCTCCAGATTCAAGCTCCTTCCTTCATTTGTTCATTCAAATAAGGTGTTTTTCACCTCTGCTCTGTGTGCCAGGCACTGAAATTACAGTCATGAACCAAAGAGAAAAGATCCCTTCTTTTATGGAGTTTATGCTCTAGTGGAGAGAAGGAAGCAAATAAATACATAAAAAGATGAGGTCGTTTAGATGGTGATAAGTGATATAAAAAAAATAAAATAGGGTAATAGGACAGAGAGTAACTGTAGGAGAGGAAGAAGCTTGAGGTGGAGTGGCAGGGGGTGATTATGAGCTCAGACCTGGATTAGGTAAGGTAGCCAGCCCTGCAGATATTTGGGGAAAGAGCATTCCAGAGATTAAGCACAAGCAAGTGCAAAAAGGTCGAGGCTAGAATTTGCTTGGTGTTTTCAAGGACCTGAAAGGAGGCCAGGGGTCCAGGGTGTCATGAGCAAGGGAGGATGTGATAGGATATGAGGTAGGAGAGCAGGGCAGGGGCTGGCCCATGTAGGGGATGGAAGCCAAGGTTATGAGTTAGGACCTTAATGAAAGCTTATGGGCAGCTAGAGAATTTTGAATAAATGAATGATATTATCTGACTTAAGTTTTACAAGACCATGTCTGTGTGACTAATGGACTATAGGGCAAGGGCAGAACCAGGGAAAACAGTCAGGAAGCTGTTTCAGCACCCCAAGCAAGAGACAATGGTGGCTTGCTTAGTGTTTTAGTTTGCTAAGGCTGCTGAAATGCAGATACCATAAAATGGGTTGGCTTTTAACAATGAGGATTTATAAGCTTATAAGCTTACAGTTCTGAGGCCATGAAAATGTTCAAATCAAGGCATCAACAAGATGATCCCTTGCTGCAGGTGATGCTGGACTCCTGTGTCAGAGGGCAAGGCTCATGGTGGTGTCTGCTGGTCTCTCCCTTCTCTTCCAGGATTGAGCCCCATTTTCCCCTTGTGGTGATCTGCTCATTGACACATGCTTTATTGGTCCTCCTCTCCTCCCTGTTTCACTTTTCCATGCCTTTGCTGTGCTGCTTGGAGTTTTCTCCCAAATAAACTCCCTGCACCCTAATTCCTGTTTCTGCATCTGCTTCAGGGGAAGCCCAAACTAAGCCAGGTGGTTTTGGTATGGAACTCACCAGAACTCAAAGCATCTTCCATGCTCCATCCCTCCTCCTCCTGTCCCCACACAAAGAGCCCTGTGTGATAGGGGAGGGGGAAGGAGAAGGCACATGGCTGGCAGGGGTCTCAGTTCCCAGTGGACCCATACCTGGTCCATGGTAGCCATGGTTCCTTCTCTATTTCTAAAGAGGGGCAGATCGGTGCATTTGGTTGGCCCTTGCTCCTGAGGTGGCCTTATATGTCCAGATACAGTGGTGTTGACACTGGAAGCTGCAGGCAAGGAGAGATGCAGCAGGACTGAGCCTGCCACTGGGTTTGATCATTTCACTCTTTGCTTAAAGCCAGGGTTCCTCTTTCCAGGGCACCATTAGGTGGAGCTACAGGAAGTCCCTTTGTGCATCGATTTATAGGGATATTGGCTGTTTTAGTTTGCTAAAGCTGCTGAAATGAAATATACCAGAAATGGACTGGCATTTAACAATGGGAATTTATTTAGTTTACAAGCTTACAGTTCTGAGGCCATGGAAATGTCCAAATCAAGGCATCATCAAGACGATACTTGCTGCAGGCGATCCTGGACTCCTCTGTCAGATGGCAAGGCGGTGTCTGCTGGTCTCTCCCTTCTCTTCCAGGCTTCATTGCTTTCAGCTTCTTGCTTCCATGCCTCTTTTCTCTGTGTCTATTTTTTCTGTGACTTTCATCCTATTATAAAGGATCCCAGTTCAGAGGATTAAGACCCACCCTGAATGAGGTAGTCACATCTCAACATATGTTAAGATCCTACTCACCAAAAGATCCTACTTACAATGGGTCTGCACCCACAGGAATGGATTAGCTTTAAGAATATGCTTTTCTGCGGTACATACAGCTTCACACCACCCCAGGTAGCATCTTAGATTCTAGGGCTTCCATAACAGATAACCACCAATGGGGTGGCTTCAAACAACAGAAACTCAATGTCTCACATTCTGGAGCCTAGAAGCCCGAAATTATGGTGTCTGCAGGGTCAGGCTCTCTCTGAAGGCTCTAGGGAAGAATCCTTCCTTACCTCGTCCTAGATTCTGGTGGTCCCTGGAAGTCCTTGGTGTTCCTTTTCTTATGGCAGCATAACTCCAATCTCTGCCACCATCTTCACGTGTGTCTCTCTGTGTCTTCACGTGGACTTCTTGTAAGGATGCCAGTTATTGGATTTATAGCCCACCCCAATCCATATTACCTCACCTTCACTTGACTTATTACATCTGCAAAGACCAGATGTACTATTTCCCCCCAGCATGGTCAAGTGGCTTGCAAAAGTTCACACAGTTAGAAGGGTCCCTGCTACCAAATTAGCCAACTGTAGCTTTATTGGATCCAATTTTTTTTTTCTTTAATCTCCCTGAATGTCTGCATATTTTAGCAAAACAGCATGGCCCATCTCAGACATGGTTGAAGTTCAAACTGATCTAATGACCAAAAGAGCGCAAAGGAAATCTGCTGCTGTTTCTTGCCATTATTTTAATCTTCTTTTCAAGGACATACAGCCCACACAAGGGCCAGGTGGGCGGCTGTGAATTCCCCAGAGCAGCTCAGCCACGGGAAGGGATGGGGTGTTCCCAGCAGAATATATTTTTTTAAATGAATGCTTATTTCCTTCCGCATTTTGCAATAGGGCCATTTAGTGATACAAATTTTTTCCCATTCACATTCAGCTGCCTGTACTTCATTACTTTCTACAGATGCTTCCAGGCTCAGCTCATACCAGCTCTTTGTCACAGATACACTCCTGCCATTGAGCTGAAGTTAGCAGGAGGAGGGAGGTGGCATTTTTCCCTTGAATGCCTGAGAAACTCCCTCGCCCCCACATCTAATCAGCCACCAAAGTCTCACATCTGTCTCTCTTTCTCTGCTTCCACTGTTACTACTCTGGTTCAGGACCAGCTCTCTTCCTGTCTGGGCACAATGAGGACAGCCTCTTCACAGCTTTTCCTACTTCTGGTTTCTCCCTTCCCCAATGTGATAGGCTGATTAATGGCCACCCTGGAATCTGTAATGGTACTTTATAAGGAAAACAGGGTCTTTGCAGGTAGGATTAAGTTAAGGTTCTTGATATGAGGAGATTATCTGGATTTCATCCAGGTGAGCTCTAAATGCCATCAGGTACCTTTATATAAGAGAGATGCAGAGGAGGATTTGACACAGACAGAAGAGAAGATGGCAATGTGACCATGGAAGCAGAGATTGGAGTGATGTGGCCACAAGCCAAGGAAAACCAGCAGCCACCAGAAACTAGAAGAGGCAGGGAATGGATCCTCTCCCAGAGCCTCTAGAGGGAGTGCCAACTGCTGACACTGTTTCAGCCCAATGATACTGATTCTGAACTTCTGACCTCCAGAACTATGAGAGAATATATTGTTGTTGTCTGAAGCTACCAAGTTGTTGGTAATTTGTTACAGCAGCCGCAGCGAATGAATACATCCACCTGCCCAGGATACCACCAGCCAAGCCATCTTCCCGCTGCTTTCCTCAATCCCCTGCTCAAAAACCTCCTGTGGCTCCCCATTGCCTAAAGTGTGAAGTCCAACCTCCATAGCTCAGAATTCAAGCCCTGTGAACTGATTCTGGTATACTTTTTAACATGATCTCCCACTCTGCCCTACACAAGCCCTCTGCTTTAACCAACAGATTTACCCAATGTATCCCAAAGATGGCATATATTATTTCCTCCTCTGTAATTTCACTCATTTTCCTTGTCGTTTATGACTTCCTGCTGTCTTCCATGAAAGCCCTTTTGGTTCTCCAAGAACCAGCTCTGCACTCATACATCCATTTCCTCCTTCAACAAGGAATTACTGAGAAGCACTGTGCAAGGCACTGGCAAGGCAGTGGGTGAAAAAGGCAGACATGATCATTCCTTTATAGCATTGACAGGCTAGTGAGGGCAAGAGAGAAATAAATAGATAAATAATAAAATGAATAAAATGAAAGTAATATCCATAAAGGTGATAAGGGCCAAGAGGGTTTTTTGAGAACCCTCTGGAGTGGGAGGTCAGAGAAGCAGGCATCTGAGCTGAGAGCTGAAGACTGAGAAGGCCTTTACCAGATGGGCAGGGGGGTCATGGAGGCTCCATGGAGATGAGGGGGTGGTGAGGAAAGTGGCGGTAGGTCTGCCCTACTGAGAAGATGGGTACAGAAATACAAAGCAGAAGTCACCTCCCAAAATGATGACACATACTTGGAGACCTACATCTGTCCCTTCTACAATCACAAGAAGACTGTAATGTGAAAATGGCCTACCTCTCTCATCACAGATATGACTGAGCCAACGGATGGTGCAGTCATTGGATAAATACCTGCAAGGCCAGACAAGTAGTAGTGGCCATGAGGCCATGCCTCCTTGACAACCCTGCCTGTTGATTCAGCCCTGCAGGAAAACCAACCTGAGATGTTCCCAAGGCTCCCGGGCATGTTTCCTATGCTGTACCAACGCTTTATATGTTGTCTATGTTCACACACACAAACGCACACACACTCGCACAACCCGAGGGGCATGTGTATGAGTGTGGATGTGAGACGGTAGAGTTGCATGTGCTAGTGGGTACTAGGGGTACAAGAAGGCTCAAGTTAGCCTCTTAACCTCCATCCTTTCCTAATTCCCTGTCCCCTTCTTCCCATTCCTGGACATACAGCCATAGTGCATCTTGGGACAAATACCACCCAAATTTGACCAAATCATGAAACAACTCTGATTCCTTAGGGAAAGCCCAGTTGGTCTCTGCTTCCCCACCCCTAAGATGGTACCAGCCTTAAATGGACTCTATATCCTTTTCCCCATCACCACCCCCAAATCCTATGTCCAGGAACACAAGTGAAAACCACAAGAGTCACATGGGTTGGACTCTGGCAAGGGCCAAAGGAACCACATCATTGGAGAGACTTGCCCCTCCTTTGTTGCTTTTAAAGGGGGTGGGTGTAGGTGGACAGGAAGAGGGGTAGGAGGCTACTCAGGAACATCAGACCTTTAATAAAACATATCTGATCATATCTGAATGGAAATGGGGTGGGAAGATGTTTCTAAGCAGAGGGAACAAACTTCTGAAGACCCTTCATGGGGAAACACCTTGGCAACTTTAAAGAACCATGTTCTTCAAAGTTTGGCTGTAGTGTGAGTGAGGGGAACAGTGGCCCAAAGGGGCCTGGGGAGGTTGGCAGGGCCAAGTTACTATAGGCCGACATTCTAAGCATGATGGAAAGCCACTGAAGGGTTCTAAGTCAGTCATGGTGCTCCCTCCTTCCTGGGACCTTCCATGCCACTGATTCCAAGCCCTGTTCCCTTGGCCTCTTGCTATGAGCTGCATGTGACAGTCTCTCTTTTGATGTCTGCTGAGCCCACACTACAGGTTCAAGGTGCTGGAGATGAATTTGGTTCCTGCCGCCCCCAGCCAGCTTGCCTGGCCTTCTGCCCTGGCTCCTCATTTCCACTCCAGTTTGCATATTGGGACTGAAGCTGTCCCTAAAGCCCAACCTGGTAGCCTAAGGCACCTGATCTCTCTGTGGCCCTGTGTTCATTAGTGCTGGCTACTCCCAACAACCCTGTCCCACCTCAGAAGTTCAGCCTTCTAGGCTTTTGAAGACAGCCATGATCAGACCTTGAACCTGCTCCAAAAATTATCCCTAAACCATCCATATCAGAATCACCAGAGAAGCTTGTGACATGCAGGTGCCTCCCAGGGTGGAGCCTGGACATCTGCATTTTTAATACATTTCCTGGATAATGTTTCTGGAAACCAAGGCTTGAGAGTCAATTGTCAAAGCCTTGGAAGCATGACAGTTTAAACAGCTGGTCCCAACCCTTTCCCTAAGCCAGTCTTGGCTCACTCTTTACTGCCTGCCAAAAACGGCTGGGATACTGGGGGATCCAGACTATGTTACCAACAACATAACCTGAGCAGAGTGCCTGGCACATGGTTGATACTTCCTAAGTATGTTCCAAACCACTGTGAATGGCCTATCCCTGACTCTAGGCTAGCAGCCTGCCAGGGCCTCTAATGCTTGTCTCTGTATATCATTTTGTGTGGATGAGGATCATCATTCCAGTGTTACTAGTACAAAAATTCAGGTGACAACCTGGATTCTCACTGGAGCCACACATCTTTTCTGCAGGCACAAGCAGCACTCTGAAACTCAGCAACTCCCTTGGATGTTGGTTCCTGCAAACCATCTCCATTACTGGGTCAGCCATGGATATACATGTGGGTCTGATGGAAAGTGGAATGATGGTATCTTCCTCATGCAAAGCACAGCCTATTTTACAGTCATTATTTACTTTTCTTATGGTAAATGTGGCTTGATATTACACAAATGTTTCCATTAAGGTCAATAAGAACAACAAAATCAGTTATTTAATTGATTGCTATGATCTAAACTGTTACCTGTAATAACTCTCCTTCCTGCCTGTGGCACAGGAGCCACTGGGGAAGCGACTCTGTATAGAATAGCAGGAGGTGAAGTGGTACAAAGTGGGTGGCTTTGACATCAGATATACTCAGGTTCAACCCCAGCTCTCATGCTCACTAGGTCCACAACCTTGAATAAGATCTTTTGAGCTTAGCTACTGAAATCACCCTGAGCCTCAGTTTCCTTATCTGTAAAGAGGAAATGACATTCCCAATTGGTCTGTATATAGTAAATCACAGTTCGTCCCTTCTGTGTGGTTTAGAGAAAGCAGTGTTCACAAGACCATCCTCATTTCTACCACCAATTGCAAGTTTGGGTGTTCCCAAGGCTACCCTTAGTCTTGAAAATACACTAGAAGGACTCAGAGAACTCCCTAAAAGCAATTTGCTCATGGTTACATTTTATTACAACTAAGAATACAGATTAAAATCAACCAAAGGCAAAGGAGATGCTAGGCCTCCCTATAATTGTGCCTAAGAGCCTCCTCCTGAATGCCTCTTTGTTGCTCATATGTGGCCCTGTCTCTCTAGCTAAGCCAACTTGGCAGGTGAAATCACTGCCCTCCCCCCTACACGGGATCTGACACCCAGGGGAGTAAATCTCCCTGGCAACATGGATTATGACTTCCAGGGAGGAATCTAGACCTGGAATCATGGGACGGAGAACATCTTCTTGACCAAAAGGGGGATGTGAAAGGAAATGAAATAAGCTTCAGTGGCACAGAGATTCCAAAACGAGCCGAGAGGTCACTCTGGTGGGCACTCTTACGCACAATATAGACAACCCTTTTTAGGTTCTAATGAATTGGGATAGCTGGCGGTAGATACCTGAAACTATCAAACTACAACCCAGAACCCATGAATCTTGAAGACGATTGTATAAAAATGTAGCTTATGAGGGGTGACAATGGGATTGGGAAAGCCATAAGGACCACACTCCCCTTTGTCTAGTTTATGGATGGATGAGTAGAAAAAAGGGGGAAGGAAACAAACAAACAGACAAAGGCACCCAGTGTTCTTTTTTACTTTAATTGCTCTTTTTCACTTTTATTATTATTCTTGTTATTTTTGTATGTGTGGTAATGAAGGTGTCAGGGATTGATTTTGGTGATGAATGCACGACTATGTAATGATACTGTGAACAATCGAATGTACGCTTTGTTTTGTATGACTGCGTGGTATGTGAATATATCTCAATAAAATGAATATTAAAAAAAAAATCAGCCAAGGGAAAAGGTGCATAGGGCAAAGTCCAGGGAAACAGTAAATGTGGAGCTTCCAGTTGTCCTCTCCCCATTACTTTCTTAGCATCAGTGTGTGACAACACACATGGAGTTTTGCCAACCAGAACGCACTCAAGCCTTGGCATCCAGGATCTTTATTGGGGCTCAATCACATAAACCTGGTTGAACATCCTTACTACTGACATCAGGGTCCAGCCCCTTGATGTCCAGCTGATACATGTGATCCAAAGTCCCCACCCCAAACCACATTGTCAGACAGTTTAGTATGACCAGCTCCACTTTAAAACCCATTGTATGATTGTGGCTTGATGCAAGGTCTTCAGAAAAATAAGGATACTCCCATCACCCGTAACATTCCAAGAGATTAGAGATTACCTCCCAGAAGTCAAGGGCAAAAGCCAAGCCCTTTATTATATAGGCATACCTCATTTTATTGCACTTCACTTTATTGCACCTCAAAGATACTGTATATTTTACAAATTGAAAGTTTGTGGCAACCCTGTGTCATGCAAATCTATCAGCACCATTTTTCTAACAGCATGGGCTCACTTTTAATCTTTGTCACATTTTAATTAAGGCATGTACATTGTTTATTTAGACATAATGCTATTGCACACTTAACAGACAACATATTACAGTGCAAACATAACTTTTACATGCACTGGGAAACCAAAAAATTCATGTGACTTGCTTTATTGTGATAATTGCTTTCTTGCAGTGGTCTGGAACCGAACCTGCAGTATCTCTGAGAAACGCCTGTACATTTTTCCTCTCTTGTGATTCCTAAGAGACTGGGAAGAGGGAACTGGTCCTACGCACAGTGCTGCTTCTGTTTGGACTGGAAGCTTATTAAGCTGGCGGCCCCTCTGCAGTCCATGGGCCTCCTCATCCTCAGAGACGTATCTATGAGAGGAATAATAAGAACCTTAAGTCATCCAGGCCAGGGATGTGACCACAAAACAGGCTTTCCATAGCTTGGGTCTCCTGCCTGGGTCAGGACACTCATTAGTGTTTAAAAGTCAGAGTAACTTGATGCTTAACATAAGAATATCCTGAAGCAAGAATAACTTTGCATTTCATGTGAGCTCCATAAGAGCAGGCACATCCGGGTCATTTGCTTGGTTGTGCCCCCAGCACTTCGCACAGCGCCTGGTCCATGATAGATGTCAGGACAACACTGGCCCTGAGACATCGTATTTCCATGGGGCCAGGAACACTCCTGGTCTCCTCCCCTCTGTCACCCACTCACTGCTCCTCCCTTCAGGGACCTGATTGGTGAATGTGGGAGAAGGAATTGAGGATGCTTCTTTCCACCCTCACCTCCTTCTTTTGCAGAAAGGTCTTCCAGACCCAGTTTTCTCTCTGTTTAACAATGCAGATATTTTACCAAATTCTGCCCCAGTAATAACAACAACAATAATAATAATGACCAAATGCCTTCTGAGCACTTACAATATGCCAGGCACTATTTTACACATTTTACAGGATTACTTCATTTAATCCTCACGGTACCCTATGAAGTATAGTACTATTACTATTTCCATTTTACACTTGAGGAAACCGAGGTCCAGAGAGATTAAGTAACTTACCCAAGGTTACACAGCTACTAAGTGGTAGAGATGGGCTTCCATCCCAGGCAGCGTGTTTCCAGTGGCCTTGCTTTGGATCACTATGCTCTACCACCTCTTGTTACACTGCAAGGGTTGGGCGGGGAGAGTGGAGGGGAGCAGTGTCACTTAGGGGATAACTTTGCTTCAGAGGGGGCTGTTTTAGAGAGCCACACCAGGGCTACGTGTTAAGCCCTGCTCTCCTAGTCAGGCATGATCTTCTGGAGCTTTCAGGTACTGATTCTCAGTGACCCCCTGAGAGTCAGGGGGTATTTGTTGAAATATCATGTGAGTGTGCAGCCAAAGCCACTGGGTAGATCTACCCAGGAGGAGAGCCCAGGTGCCTACCAGATATGCTCAGCCATCGCCCTCATTCATTCATTCAATACCAGAGGCAGCATGCTACAGAGAGAATGCCCTGGGCGGCCCTGAAGGTGAGGGATATGACTTCTGAAGGAAGGAAGGACATTATAATAGTGCCAGTAATAGCAAATAGTTCCATACTACCAGACACTGTTCTAAGATCTTTATTTATATTAGCTGATTCAATCCACACCACAGCCCTATAGGGAAGTACTAGTGCCATCCAACCCTGCAGATGGAGAAACTAAGGCAGAGAGAAACAGAGTAACATGTCCAAAGCCACATACTTTGCAGATGACAAGGCCAAGATTTGAACCTAAGCAGTCTGGGTCCACAGTCTATACTACTGACCACTACAGTCCACTGGAAGGAGAAAAGAGAGAGAGAAAGAAAGGAAGAAAGCAAGCTAGCAAAGGCTTTGTTGTCAGGCAGACCTGAGTTCAAATCCTGGCTCTTCCACTTATTAGTAATGTGGCGAGCAGGTTGCCTAAAATCTCCAAGCTTGAATTTGCCCCCACGTGGAAAAAGACAAGCTCCCTGGCAGGACTGCAGTGTGGCTTGCGTAGCATAACATAAGCCAAGTGCCCAAGAGCATGGCAGGAGGCGAACCACATGGTCTCCCTTCCTCCCACCAGCACACGGCCAGACCCTGTGTTGGGTCCTGGGACGCAAAGTTGCCTGAAGCATCACCCCTGCCCTCCACGGACTCCCTGCCTTGCAGAGCTGGATGGAGATAGGGAAACAGAGTCACAAGGTTAGTTGAGACCCACAGTGAGAGAGGCATAAATCCAGAGCTCTGCAAGGCAGAGGGGAGAGTGATTTTTTCTGCCTGGAGGATCGGCTGTCAGATCTAGGCCTGTAGGCTAATTGAGAAGCTGTCAAGTAATGGGAAGGAGGAAATATTTCCAACTCACCTGAAAGCGTTTTATTGCCACCATCATTGAGGTCAGTGCCAGCATTTAGATTCTGTCTTTTCTTTCTGTGACACTATGGGGAGGTTAAGAATATCCATTTCACTAACTTTCCTTTAAAGATATCACAGGTCAATAGCAAGAGGGCTGACCCCATCCACAGGGCTGCCTGTGGGTTGCATTTTAAACTATTATTGTTTTCTCATCACACAACAGGGAACCCAAGGGACCATTTTAAATTCCAAATACCTAAAGATTATAATCTGTTATAGGGTTGTATTTGTTCCCAAAACTGACTTACTAAGATGATGTCCAGCAAAACTGCGGAATCAATCACCCCAAGGCTATAAATTTCTTATCTACCTCTTGATGAATTTACAATAGCAATTTGTAAATCCCCCCACACTGGCCTACACACACACACACACACACACACACACACACACACACACACACGGGGCTGCCTAGTTGAAAAGGTAAGTCAGGGAGTTGATTGCATCAGCAATGACAACATAATGGCAATAATGATAGAAGTTACAATTCAGTAAGCGCTTCTATCTTAGTGTCCTCGGGCTGCCATAACAAAGGACCACAAACTGGATGGCTTAAAACAACAGAAATTTATACCCTCACAATTCTGGTCGCCAGAAGTCCAAAACCAAGATATTGGCAGGATTGGTTCCTTCTGGAGTCTCCGAGGGCCTGTCCCAGGCCTCTCACCCAGCTTCTGGGGTTGACAGCAATCCTTGGTGTTTCCTGACTTGTAGAAACATCGCTCTGATCTCACCTCTGTCTTCACATCACCTCCTTTGTGTACCTTCCCCCTTTCTCTTTATAAGGGCACTTATCATTGAATTTAGGTCCCATTCTAATCCAAGAAGATCTCATCTCGAGATCCTTAATACATCTGCAGACATCCCTTTTCCAAATAAGATCAAATTCACAAGTTCCAGGTGGACATACATTTTGGGGGGCCACTGCTCAACCCACGGCAGCTTCCTGTTGGCCAGATTCTATATGAAGCACCTAACACACGAAATTTCTCAGTTCTCACAACAACCCACAAGGTGGGTGATGTGATCCTCATTTTAGGGATAAGGTAAGAGACTGAGGCTCAGAGTGGTTCAAAGAGGTACGGCAACTTACTCAAGACATGGAGATAGTAAGCCAAGTTGAAACTCAACCCTGACTCCCTGGGTTAGTAACCATGAGCTGACTCGAGAGAGCACGTGCAAAGGCAGTGGAAGGACACCAGGCCAGCGTGGGTGGGGCAGACTGAGCAAGAAGCAGGTAAGGAAAGAGAGATGAAGGGGTGGGAAGTCGGAACATTGTGAGAACTCTGGCTTTATTCTAAGTGAGATGGGGAGGGAGCCACTGAAGGTTTCTGTGCAGAGGAGTGGCATGTCGAGATTTATGTCTGACCAGCACCAGGCTGGCTGTTGAGAATAGACTTTAGTGGTACAAGGAGGAAGCGGGGAGCCCAGTCAGGAGGTTATTGCAGGAACCCAGGGGAAATAATGGGGGCTTGGATCTGGGTGGTGGCAGCGGAGGTGATGAAGAGTGGCCGGACTCCGAGTAAATTTTGAAGGAAGAGCCATCGGGATTGGCCAAAGGATTGGATGTGGGGTGAGGAGAGGAGCCAGGGTTGACTCCAAGGTTCATTCACACCCAGCTCTGAGCTCTAGGCTCAAGGCCTTACCCAAACCCTCAAATATAACCCTCCTTGAGGTCTGGGCTACATTTTATTCATCACATTTGCTTCAGTCGCTTCTGGTAAGTGTGAAATGGGGGCGCTATGGGGATAACATAGGGGGAAAAGAGCTCTTCTTCACATTTACATCCTTCACATTAGTTATGTGCTGTCACTGACCACTACTACAGTGGTCATGTTCCCACAGGAGCTCGTTCGATTCTTCCCTGCCTTGAGGAGGTGGGTACTACAACCATCAACTCTATAAACTAAGGCTCAGAAAATGGAAGAGCTTTTCCAGGGTCGCACAGTTAGAAAGGGACAACATTACTCCTGGAACCCATATATCTCCCAATTGCATATCTCATGAGCTGCCTAGTACCCCGTGGCTGCCTCAATGGTTTTGATTTTGTCAAAGTTCACTCAATAAATACTTATTGATCATCTCTTGGGTAAGTGCCAGGCATGGTGCTTATTTCTGGGGCACAGCTTGGAAGTCCCAATCCTGACACATAGGAAGCTCTTGATCTTGGCTTAGGAGTGGGGACAGACCCAGCCACCCTCCACTGTCCACATGGTAAGTGCACTCCATTGTGCTCTGGGGAGGAAAGAGGAAACGTGACCACTCTTCTCCTCCCCTGTTCTCCCTTCCCTCCTCTTCTACATTGGCAAGCAAGCCCTTCTCCCCGGAAAACTGCTAGAATTCAGCTCCAGACCCACTGGCTCGGAACTGGCATGCTGACCTGGTGTGAATGAAGTCACTGTAGCCCAGGCCCCCAGCTGGGTGTGGCAGAATTGGCCACAAGCAAAGAAACGATAAAGAAATCTCTAACATGTGCCAAGGGAGGGATGATCACATGGGCTCTTGCTTTTTATGAAATAGGAAAAGTGGATTTTTCTAGTTGACTGCATTTGATCATTTTTTTCCTCCATTTGTTTTAAAGTTGAACATCTGATCTGGCAGGGACTTCTCACATTCAACTGAAAAAAAAAGATGTCTTTTGAGCTCCTCTCCCAGGTTCCCATCGCAGGGATTAGACCATCACTCCACCTTCTCCACCCTCTCATATCACATCCCAGCCCTTTGCATAAATCTGTCTAAAATCTCTTCTAATCACATTCATGTTTGTTTCACCCAGGAACCTCTTTCTTCAGGGTTTAAGTCAATCTCTTTATATTTTCCCCATGGTCTCACTTATTCTTCTCTCTGTTACCTTCATAGAGCTGGCCTCTCTCCTTACTGTAGGTTACTACTGTTACCTGGGGGCCAAGAAGAGGTTGTCCAAACAGCACCAGAAGGCCCAGAAACCTTCCCTATCCAAATCCAAACCCAGCACCACTAAGTGGACACTGCTCTGAAGCTCTCACCTCCGAGTCAGGAGGGCAGAAGGCAGTGCATCTCCATATGCAATGTGCACACCAATCATTGTGATAAAATGCATATCATTCTGCTTTGGTAGATCTGGAATGGGGCTGAATTCTGCATCTCTAACAAGCTCCCAGGTAGTGCTGATGACTGCTGATCCAAGCACCACATTTGGAGTAGCAAGGGTGAAGAAGAAACTGACACTAACGTGAATTCCTTGCAATTTGGAAAGAGTCATGTTTCCAGAATGCAGTTTGCAGAATATAAATCCTTTGTGATGCTCCTTTAAAAAAAGGATTTTATGGTCAAGTAGGTTTGAGAAATGCTGCTTACACTATGTACACCACACTTGCATAGTAAACGCTCTGCAAAGTCCTGTGGTAAAGAATATTGTTAGTGTTTGACCCAGCTGTGTGTACTCTCAGGGTCAGGACATAGTTAACCCCAGGTCTGCACCTAACCCTTAAACACAGACCCATCTAAGGGATAGCTCAGAGGTTTTTGAGATTACCTGCTGACAGGAGCCAGGGACTCCGTCAACTTTTGAACCCTCAGGTTAAAGCGACTTGGCACACAGAACCTCAGATAATTTAGCCGCTTGTCCTCCAGGAGAAAACAAGAGCTCCCCAACCCTCTCATGGCCTCTACTTCTCTACACCCACAAACATCCCCAGAAGTACCCCAAGGATGCCCAGGCCTGCAGCCCTCCCCCCCCATACCTGCCTTCCCCAACATTTGAAGAGGATCCAGGGAACCGTTATAAATCCAGCTACAAGAGTCACCATCCACTGAGCATATTTATAGGGAGGCTTGTCACAGAGACTGTGCACCAGGCTTGTTGGTACGTAACATTCTCTCTTATTCCCAAAGTGAGTTGTAAATTCTCAGCCACTGAAATGTCAGCTCTATGCTGTCCTTGTGACCATCATTCTGTATCTAGCCAAGAAGGGACCCATTCTTTGGGACCTGTTTTCATTTAGACATAAATCGGCCCTGTTCAGTGCATCTCCTTCTCCCTCTTTTCCAGGTAAGCAAGAGATGGTTCACTGGAACTTTCTCCCCTCAGGTCCAAGATCTGGAGGCAGACACAGTAGCAGTGCCCCAGGTCTGGAGAAACAATAGCAGGGTGGGCATATTTCCGGGAAAGGAAACCCTGGCACTGCAGGGACTTGCAGGGGGCGACCTCCCACAGGACCTGTTCTTGTTTGCTAATGCTGCTGAAATGCAAAACACCAGAGATGGATTGGCTTTTATAAAGGGGGTTTATTTGGTTACACAGTTACAATCTTAAGGCCATAAAGTGTCCAAGGTAACGCATCAGCAATCGGGTACCTTCACTGGAGGATGGCCAATGGCATCCGGAAAACCTCTGTTAGCTGGGAAGGCACGTGGCTGGTATCTGCTCCAAAGTTCTGGTTTCAAAATGGCTTTCTCCCAGGACGTTCCTCTCTAGGCTGCAGTTCCTTAAAAATGTCACTCTCAGTTGCTCTTGGGATATTTGTCCTCTCTTAGCTTCTCCAGAGCAAGAGTCTGCTTCCAACAGCCGTCTTCAAACTGTCTCTCATCTGCAGCTCCTGTGCCTTCTTCAAAGTGTCCCTCTTGGCTGTTGCTCCTCTTCAAAACGTCACTCACAGCTGCACTGAGTTGCCTCTGCCCATCAGCTCATTTATATGGTTCCACTGATAAAAGCCCACTTTAAATGGATGGGGCCACGCCTCCATGGAAATTATCTCATCAGAGTTATCACCTACAGTTGGGTGGTGCACATTTCCATGCAAATCTAATCAGCACCAAAACATCTGCCCCACAAGACTGCATCAAAGAATATGGCTTTTTCTGGGGGACATAATACATTCAAACTGGCCCAGGACCTAATCCCCACTTTCACATAAAGGAGCTCCATGAAGGTCAGCTAGAAGTCTGTATTTAGGCACCAAAACCAAATATTTTGATTGGCCCAGTGAAATTGGGGAAATCCTTTTCCTTTTAGATGTAATTTTTATTCTGAGCCTAACCCTGGGAGCTTTCCACACAAAGGCTAGAGGGAGAGCAGGCAAAACCCAACTGTTTTTACTTCCTCACTTCTACACAATTCACGTTGGCCAAGGGATTAGTCCTGAGAGCTGCCTCCACAGCCTGTGTGGGAAACAGTCATGGAGAAATGAAGAAACTCTTTGTCCTCTTGGCTTCCCAGGAATTGAAGAGCAAGCATACCAATAAAACAGACAGACTTATATATAACACACTTTATTTACATGGCCCACTGTTCTGAAAAACATCTTGTAACCCGAAGCTATAGCTCAGCCACACTGAATCTCTGGGACATAGGGAGACAGGGACTAGCAGCCAAGACCCAATAAAACCATTTCACTTGTTTTTGCAATAGATTTTTTTAAAATGTTCAATCACAAAAGACACTAATAGAATTGATCATCTTATTCAAACTTTCAGTCAAACTTATAGCCCAATATAAATTACAAATTAATATATGCAATGAGTTGTATAAACTATTCATTTAGTAAGTGATGATCTGGCTCCACTGGGTCTGGGAAGAACTGGGGGGTGGGGAGGAGGGACAGGAGTGGGAGCAAAATTTGAGACTGACCAAACTCTCTGGGGTCACGGAGGGGGAAGGTTTGAGAAACAGGAGCGTGAGGCATCTTGTCCAAATACCTCAACAGCCTGACTTAGAAGCCTAAAATTTTAGGGTCTTTAACAATAAATTTGACTCTCTTACTTTATAGGTAAGGAAACTGAGGGCAGGGGGATCGAGTGTCTAACATACAATCACACAGCTAATTAGTGACAGACTTGGAGCCCAGAAGATGACTCTAGAATTCCCTTCTTTAGAACTACACAAATCTGCCTTAATACTCCCTCATCTGGTAACTTGCACTGGGCCCCCAGGGGAAAAGGGATAAAATCAGGGTGGGAGGAAGGGGGCAGGAGGCAGGCAGGCAGCAATAGGAATAAAAGTTTAATCACCATTTTGCTCAATGCTGCCATCTCCCTAATTTCCAACCAGATACCAGCCCATATAAGCATCACAGCTACTATTATTTTATAAAGGAATGAGCACACCATGGAAGAGACATTTTCCTTCTACAGTTGAGTTTTTCTTGCAATTCTAGACTAGTAAGATGAGGGAGCAGAAGCCCAGCGTTCAGAATGGCCATTATGGCCACTGAACTGCCCGGCCCATAAATATTTTCCCATATTTCTGCAACTTTCTAGTAATTTGAAGTCATTTCAGTTGACTTGGCCCCTGTTTTAAAACAGAAATGTCTTCTGGGTAGATTAAGTCAAACAGTGAGTCATACCTGACTATGAATTACTGTTACTCACCTGATTAAAATGCCTTATTTGAAGCTGGAGGGTGAGATGTTGGTAATTTTAAAGTAACGAATATTAGAGGAGGGCATGGGTGACCTATTAATTGTAGCATCTTTTTAGGTAGCTAAACTACTCCTGGCACCTCAGTATGACTACCAAGTTAGAGTGGAGGGTATCTTTTCTAACTGGGCTTGAAATTCCAGAAGGCATTTAAAAAAAAAAAAGATAAATATGATCACATTAAAAAATTTTGAAGGAAAAAAAATTCTGCATGACAAAAAAAAAATCATAAACAGGGTTAAAAGAAAAATGATAAACTGCGAAAATTTTTTTCAACTTACGTCAGATAAAGAGCTTATCTTACGAATATATAAAAAAAGATCAGAATCTGTAAGAAAAATAACTACCAGAATCAGGGAGAATAAAGTCCACAGAAAAATGGACAAAGAATGTGAATAGAGAGTTCAGAGAAAAGGAAATACAGTGGCTCTTAAACATATGAAAAGACGCCCAAAATCAATTGTAATAAAAGAAATGCAAATTAAAATATACTCTGATGCCATTTTTCACCCATCAGATTAGCAAAAATCCAGAAGTCTGATAATATACTTTGCTGATTAAAGTGTAGATGAACAAGCACTCTCATTGATTCCTGGTGGTAATAATAAACTCATACAACCGGTGGAGGGCAACTGAGTAAAATCTATGAAAATTGTAAATGCATAAGCCCTCTGATTCTGCAATTCCATATTTGGGGATTTAGTCTACAAATATGCTTATGTATGTGCAAAATGATCTATGTACAAGGTTATTCATTGAAACACTCTTAGTAACAACAAAAGATTGGAAACAACTCAAATCACCATTGATAAGGACTAGTTAAATAAATTAAAGTATACCCACACCAAGAAATTCTATGAAGCTATACAAGAATAAAGATATTTTCTAGGTGTAGATATGAAGGCATCTCCAAGACATGTCACTAGGACAAATAAGCAGAAAGCTATGTCTCATACAAAAACTTTGATTAACAAGCAGAAGAGCAGGAGGGTTGCAGCAGGGTATAAGAATCTTTATTCATATTTGTTTGTATCAGCATAAAGAAGCTCTGGAAGCATAACTAAGAAACTAATGACAGTGGTACCTGGGGTGGGGTTGAAGTTGAAACTGGGTAAATGAGAAGATTTTCAACCATGTGAATATATTACTATGGTAGTTTGAAGCTGTCTATACCCCTAGAAAAATATGTTCTTAAAGTTAATCCATTCCTGTGAGTGTGACCCATTGTAAGGAGGACCTTTTGACAAGGCTACTCAGTTCAGGTGTGACCCACCTCAATCAGGATGGGTCTTAATCCTATCACTGGAGTCCTTTATAAATGGAAAGAATACAGAGGGAGAGAGGGGGAAAGTCATGGAAGCAAGAAGCCGAAATCAACGAAAGCCAGCAGAGAAGGGAGAGACCAGCAGACGCCGCCTTGTGCCTTGCCATGTGGCAGAGGAGCCAGGGAGTCTGGCAGTCAGTCTTTGGGAAAAATCATCACCTTGATTTGGACATTTTCCCAAACTCAAACTATAAGCTAATAAATTCCCATTGTTTAAGCCAACCCATTTCATGGTATCTGCTTTGAGCAGCCCAGGAAACTAAAATGATTGCCTATTCAAACATAAATAAATGTAGAGAAGGGACTAAATATATAAGACACAGACCCTACCTCAAAGAACTCACAGGGTACTTGTCAGTATTCCTATAAATCCATGCACAAAGGGACTTACTCTAGCTCTACTTAATGGTGCCCTGGAAAGAGGAACCCTGGTTTTAAGCAGCAAGTGAAATTATCAAACCCAGTGGCAGGCTCAGTCCTGCTGCATCTCTCCTTGCCTGCAGCTTCCAGTGTCAACACCACTGTATCTGGACATATAAGGCCACCTCAGGAGCAAGGGCCAACCAAATGCACTGATCTGCCCATCTTTAGAAATAGAGAAGGAACCATGGCTACCATGGACCAGGTATGGGTCCACTGGGAACTGAGACCCCTGCCAGCCAAGTGCCTTCTCCTTCCCCCGCCCCTATCACACAGGGCTCTTTGTGTGGGGACAGGAGGAGGAGGGATGGAGCATGGAAGATGCTTTGAGTTCCGGTGAGTTCCATACCAAAACCACCTGGCTTAGTTTGGGCTTCCCCTGAAGCAGATGCAGAAACAGGAATTAGGGTGCAGGGAGTTTACTTGGGAGAAAACTCCAAGCAGCACAGCAAGGGCATGGAAAAGTGAAACAGGGAAGGGAGGAGCACCAATAAAGCGTGTGTCAATGAGCAGGTCACTACAAGGGGGAAATGGGGCTCAATCCCATACAGGGACCCTCTGAGGACTGTGTAGATCACATCTCATGATTGTTCCCCAAGAGGAGAGGAAGCTGGGGGATTTATCCACCAATTCCCATACCCCACTGGTTAAGGGACACTCTGAGGTGTTATTTTGCCAGCATTTCCACCTTGCACAAGCAGACAGTGTGCTCCTGAGGCCTGACAATGGCTGCAGGCAGAGAAACACAGGATGACACCATGTCCAGGAGCCATGCATAAGTGACCTCAGGGTGACCTGAGGGGATATAGCAGCCAACTTTCAGCTACACCACCCTCGTGTGCCGGTTTGAATGTATTATGTCCCCCAGAAAAAGCCATATTCTTTGGTGCAATCTTGTGGGGCAGACAGAATAGTGGGAATTAAGTTGGAATGTTTGGATTAGGTTGTTTGCATGGAGATGTGCCCCACCCAGCTGTGGGAGGTGACTCTGGTGGGATAGTCCCATGGAGGCGTGGCCCTGCCCATTCAGGGCGGGCCTTGATCAGGGGAGCCATATAAACGTGCTGACTCAGAGAGACTGAGAAGAGTGCAGCTGTGAGTGACGTTTTGAAGAGGAGCAAGCTTGCTAGAGAGGAACGTCCTGGGAGAAAGCCATTTTGAAACCAGAACTTTGGAGCAGACGCCAGCCACATGCCTTCCCAGCTAACAGAGGTTTTCCGGACACCATTGGCCATCCTCCAGAGAAGGTACCCAATTACTGATGTGTTACTTTGGATACTTTATGGCCTTAAGACTGTAACTGTATAGCCAAATAAACCCCCTTTTTATAAAAGCTAGTCCATCTCTGGTGTTTTGCATTCTGCAGCATTAGCAAACTAGAACACCTCATCAGAGATCAAGAGGAGAAAATACTCAGAGAAAGACCCAATAATAATTTCAGATATATCATGGTCTCATACAATGTTGGTGGGAGTATTACTATAAACATTTTGGAGGGCATTTAGAAATATCTATTTAAATCCAAAGTCCATAAACCCTTTGGTTTACCCAAGCAATAATTCAGTCTTTCCTGATCCTTCTTTTTTTCTTTCAATAAACATGTAAGTAACAGGCACTAGAGATACAAAGATTAAAATGTCATGTTGCCATCCTCACTTAAGGAACCAACAGTCTACCCTCTTCCACCACCACCATTACTGAAACTTACCTATTAGATGTCTCACATCTTTCAAGAGTTGCAAATTCAGATGGCTGGTAGGGGCCCAGCAAGTAACAGAAATAAAGGTGAACCAACATGACAAAGCAGGAAATGGCAGGGACTGTGGCGAAATGAGAACACAAACCCTATATAAAGGTGTTCAAAGGTATTCAAATGCAGTTCAATAAACAGTATTTTAAAAAACACATGAATGCACTCTATTCAAGACCTGCTTCCATCCAAAATGGAATAATAGGGACCAGAGTTCCTGTTCTACCTGAAACAACAGAGACCAAAAAAATTTAGAGAGAACAAAAGTTTTCAAGGCACTGGACATCAGACAAAGATGGTGATCCCTGAGAAATGGAAAACAAATGAAGTTAGCCCTAAAGCTGCTCCAGTTTACTGCCTTGAGAACCCAGCAGACTTCCTGGGTTGAGGAGACAGAACTGAGAGTCCAGAGAGACCATGGCATCTAGAGTTTGCAAGTCAGAGTACCAGAGAGTAGACAGCCTCACAGAGAGAGATCTCCAGCTATCAGCAGAGTCCCCCTTGAGTCCTCAGGCAAGTGAAGAAACAAACAGGCTGGGGAAAGGACTATTAGAGGAAACAGAATCCAACACTCACACAGGGCTGGGACTAGACAGCCTCATAACCCATGGGGCATTGGGTAGAATACTTGGAAGAGTCTTGCCTCAGTTATAGGGAATATTTCACCCTAAGCAATGCTCAGGTCCTGTTTAATAAATCTTAAAAGCAAGACCTCATAGGCTATACTATTTCCAGCAAACTTAGCTGCAACCCAGAACAATAACCACATTAAATATACATGGTCCAAATAACCCCATCTTAGTTTGCCTGAGCTACTATTACAAATACTACAACCTGGTTTTGGCTTAAACAACAGGAATTTATTGGCTCATGGTTTTGAGACTAGGAGTCCAAAATCAAGACATCAGGAAGTTGATACTTTCTCCTGGAATCTGTGCATTCTGATGCTGGCTCTCAGCAATCCTTGGGGGTTCCTTGGCTTATCTGTGCCTCCGTCACCCGGTAACATTCTCTCCTTTCTCTCTTCTGTAATGTCTGGGCTTTTGTTATAAGGCCTCCAGTAATCCATATTAAAACCCAACCTGATTCAATTTGGCCACACCTTAACTAATAAAAATACCTTCAAAAGGTCCAATTTACAAATGGGTTTGTGCTCACTGGAATGCAGATTAAGATGAAGGACATGTCTTTTGGGGCACATGACTCATCTACCACACAGGAACAGATATTGGATTTTATCAAATGCATCTATTGAGATGATCATATGGTTTTCTGTCCTAGTTTTTTAAGATACTGAATTATATTGTTTGATCTTTGAATGATAACCAAACTTGCATTTCTGGGATAAATCCTACACTGTCACGGTGTGTTATCCTTTTACTGTATTGTTAGATTCAATTTGCTATACTTTTGTTCAAAATTTTGGCATCTGTATTTATGGGAGAATATTAGTTTGTAGTTTTCTTTTTTTATAATGTGTTTGTTTTGGTATCAGGGTAATACTGGCCTCAGAAAATGAGATGGGAAGTATTCCTTCCTCTTTGAAATTCTGGAAGAGTTTGTGTAGAATTGCTATTATTTCTTCCCTAGTTTGGTAAAATTCACTGGTAAAACCATCTGGGCCTGAAGTTTTCTTTGTGAGAAGGTTTTTTACTACAAATTCAATTTATTTAATATATATATATATATAACTATTGATATTACCTATTTCTTCTTGAGTGAGCTTGGCTAATTTGTGTCTTTGAAGTAATTTGTCCATTTCATCTAAGTTGTTGAATTGATTAGCATAAAGTTGTTCATATTTCCTTATTATCATTTTCATATCTGTAGACT
Source organism: Choloepus didactylus (assembly GCF_015220235.1). NCBI lineage: Eukaryota > Metazoa > Chordata > Mammalia > Pilosa > Megalonychidae > Choloepus > Choloepus didactylus. The sequence goes on from NC_051310.1 coordinate 31,662,133, forward strand.
TTGTGGTGTTGTAACCTCTCTCATTCCTGATATTAGTAATTTGTTATGTTCCCCCCTTTTTTCCTGATCATTTGGTTAGAGGCTTATCAATTTCATTGATCCTTTCAAAGAACCAGCAGCTGGTTTCATCGATTTTTTTCTATTGTTTTTGTTTCCTACATCATTGATTTATGCTCTAATCTTTATTGTTTCTTTACTCTGCTTACTTTAGGTTTAATTTGCTCTTCTTTGTCTTGTTCTTAAGGCTGAGCCTGAAGTCATTGATGTGAGCCTTTTTTTTCCTTTCCTAATGCAGATGTTTAGTGCTATAAATTTCCCTCCAAGTACTGCCTTAATGGCATCCCACAAATCTTGATATGTTGTATTTTCATTTTAATTCAGTTCCAAAAGCTTTCTAATTGCCCTTTTGATTTCTTCATTGACCCATGGGTTATTTAGAACTATGTTTTGTGGTTTCCAAATCTTTGAGTATTTTCCAAAAATGTTTCCAATACTGATTCTAATTTAATTCCATTGTAGATAAAGAACATACTTTGTATGATTTAATTCCTTCTAAATTTATTGAGACTTGCTTTATGCAACAGAGTATGGTTTATCATGGTAAATGTTCTGTGTATACTTGAAAAGAATGTGTATGCTGCTTTTGTGGATAGAGTGTTCTCTAGATGTCAATTAGGTCAGGTTTGTTGATAATATTGTTCACATCTTCTCTAGCCCTAATGATTTTCTGTCTTCTTTTTCTATCAATTTTTGAGAGAAGGGTATAGAAATCTCTGACTGTAAGTTTGCATTTGTCTATTCCTCCTTGAAATTCTACAAACAATTGCTTAATGTATTTCGAAACTCTGTTATTAGGTGTATAAATGTTTAAGATTATGTGCTCTTGATAAATTGACTCTTTTATCATTATGAAATAATCTTTTTTATCCCTGGTAATATTACTTACTCTGAAATCTTCTTTGTCTGACATTATTACTGCCACTCTAGCTTTCTTTTTATTAGTGTAAGCAAGGTATATCACTTTCCATCCTTTTAAAGCTAACCTATATGTGTTACGTTTAAAGTGCATTTCTTATGAACAGCATATAATTGGTTCTTGTTTTACTAACCAATATGGCAATGTCTGACTTTTAATTGAAGTTTGTGATAGACTGAAGCCCAGCTAATACCTTCATGTTGGACTTCTAGCCTCCAAAACAACAAGACAATAAATTCATCTTGTTTAAGCCAGCACAGGGTATGGCACTTGTCATAGCAGCCCTAGCAAACTAAGACATCCTGGTTTTAAAACAAACAAACAAAAATCTCTCAGCAAACTAGGAATAGAAGGGAACTGCCTCAACTTGATAAAAACTCACAGCTAACATCAAATGTAATGGTGAAAGATTGAGAGCTTTCCCCCAAAGATGAGGAGCAAGACAAGGATGTCTGCTCACACTACTTCTTTGCAATAATTTACTGGAGTCCCTAGCCAGTGCAATCAGGCAAGAAAAAGAAACAAAAAGATATCCAAATCAGAATAGAAAAAGTAAAAACTTTATTCACAAATGGCTTGACTGTTTATGTATAAAACCCAATGGACTCTACAAAAAATCTGGAAGAATTAATAAGCATGATTACACAATACATGATAAATATACAAAAAGCAATGAACGCAAAGCAATGAAAAATCAGATACTGAATTTTTAAAAACCTGTTCAGGAAAAACAAAAAATATTTCATGGCCCTCCCAGATAATCTCACAGGGCTTTCAAAAGATTCTAAAACACAAATGACTAAATAATCATGGAATTTCAGACAGGCTTCACAATGGAAACATACTTGGGCACCTTTTCCAGTGTTTTCAAATCACACTGCCTGGATCACACTGCCTGGATGGACAGAGGGTCTGAGCACAAGTTTTGATCCTAGAGTAATCTACTAAAACCACCAGGCTAAGTCAAGGGACACAGATGCCAGTCTTGGTGAAGGCTGCAGCTCACCGATAAAGAGATTCCTTTAGGGTTCTAGTTTCTCTATCTATAAAAATAAGGTGACCCTGCCCTTTCCTCATAGGGAAGATTATCCTGAAATGGCCATTCAGTGTGAATATATGCTAGGAAAGCAGAGGAGAAGAAAGATGAAGAAGTATCCCAGAGTTGGACTCTAGGTCAGCCTTGCACTGTATTTTGCTGCCTTCGTTGTCAAATAGGAAACCTCCTTTAGTCTTGGAGAAAGAAACTTGAGGATAAAGGCAGAAGCTGTGCCCAGAAGTTCTGGGCCAATAAGTTCCAAGAGCAGAGCACACCCCGAAACACTCAGAAAATCCAAAAAGTCAAGTCTGTTTGTGGGTGGGGAAGCAGAAAGAAATACAGCCCTATCATATCATAGAAGGCTTCTCACATCTTTCCTGGCTTTACTCTCTCCCACATATTTCCAGTCACTGAAAGATCCAGGATCCCTGTCGGCTCCTATCACCATCACAGACCAGGTCGGTGGGAAGCAGGGCTGCTATCGTATTCCACTCTGCCCAAAGCCCACAGCCATTTCTCCCTCAGTTCACTTAAGGATCCCTAGCTCCCATCACCAGAGGCGTCCACACCACCACCATCGGGACTCTGAACTCCAAGCTCATTTTCCTTCTTTTGGATGCCAGTTAGGCACTTTCTCCTTCCACCTCCCCTGCCCAGTTAATTTCAGGAGCCAACATGACCTATTTAGGTTCTGCCCCACTTATAACAGAAACGCCAATCAAAAACACTCTCCAAAAGGAAAATATATATATATGACAACAAATTTAACTGTAAATAAAAAAGAATGATGGAGAAGAAGCCTTCACTAATGCACCTGCTGGGGATGCTCCTGCAAAATATCCCAAAGAAAAGCTGTTAAGTGAATTCTGGCAATATCCAAGTAGCCCCCTATGGCATCTAAGCACTGTGGGTTGGTGGGGGAAGGATTGGCCGTCTTCTGCATGGCCTGGAGATCAGTGAAATAAGTCCATTTATCTTGCTTTGCTCAGAGACGGGCTGAGCATCTCCAGGTAGCTGGTGGAAATGATTTCCTGCCAAGAGATGTGACAGCCCATTACCCAGGTGTGAAAACTTAGATGTCAGGAGGGATACTGGCTTATCCTTCCCCATCCACCCCAGACCAAGAATGAATGGGATTAGTCTGGAGGTTTCTGGAACAGAAGCTTTTGGAGCAAATACCAATTTAGGTAGCTGCCTGATGGACTGTGGTTTATTTCCTTTTCTCTGGGAATGATCTATTTGGGTAGCTGTGCTTTGCTATTTGACCCCTAACCTCCTGGCCATAGCTTATTGGTTCCAGGAAAGACACCTGATCCAAGCCTGAGTCAATATAATTCTCTCTCTTGAGAACTTGAGACTTAAGGAGGTATAAGTGGCTGGAGCACTTTGAAATCTCTTACAGACTCCTGATATGGGGGCAACTGGGGAATCTGCACAGGCCTGGTTCCTGCTCTTCCAGAGGCCTGGCCACTAGTTTTTTTTTTCTAATATATACACCCCTGAGTTCTTCTTATTAATCATCCATTCGGCTTATGTTAGCCAGGGTTGGTTTCTGATGCTTGCAACCCAAATAATCATATTTCATTGTATTTATCTTTTTATCCTAGGGCCTACCATAAGATTTAGCATGTCACAGATATTTGATAACTTTATTTTAAATGTATGAAAGCCTAATCCTCCCTCACTCAACTTCACATGAGATATGATTAAGAACAATGACAGTGTCCCTCAGGTAGATGGGAAGAGATCCTTTGGTGCCAACCTTTCCTGACACCACAATTATGTGAAGATTCTGCCTGTTTTTCTTCCTAAATGTGGAAGACACATTTTCTAGCAGAAACGATAATCTGATACCAGGAGCCAACCAAGGGAGAGGTAGGTGTATTTGGGTCCTGTGCTGGTTTGGATGTATTATGTCCCCCAAAACACCATGTTCTTTGATGTGATCTTGCAGGGCCAGTCGTATTAGTGTTGATTAGGTTGGAACCTTTGGATTAGTTATTTCCATGGAGATGTGACCCACCCAACTGTAGGTGATAACTCTGATAAGATAATTTCTATGGAGATGTGGCCCCACCCATTCAGTGTGGGCCTTGATTAGTTTACTAGAGCCCTACGTAAGTGCTCAGACAGAAGGAGCTCAGAGCTTCAGCCAAGAGAGAGCAACTGAGAGTGACATTTTGAAGAGGAGCTGCAGCTAAGAGAGGAAAAAACACCCCAAGAGCAACATTTTGGAGAATGCCATTTTGAAACGCAAACTGGGAGCAAGAGGACGCCAGCCACATGCCTTCCCAGCTAACAAGTTTTCTGGGAGCCAATGGCCATCCTTTAGTGAAGGTACCCTATTGTTGATGCATTACCTTGGACCCTTTATGGCCTTAAGACTGTAACTGTGTAACCAAATAAACCCCCTTTATAAAAGCCAATCCATTTCTGGTATTTTACATAATGGCAGCATTAGCAAACCAGAACAGGTCCTAACCCCTGCTGACTTGTGGGAAGCATCTTCAGTGGTACCAAGAGCAGGTTGCCTTGCCGTGGAGCTCATGGTCACATCTCTGTCTGACTGGCTCAGCAGGGTTGTAAAACACTGCTCTACCCTTTCCAATATGCTTGGCCCAGGTGGAACTTCACTAGTATCTCCTCACTGGGGCTGCTTATATTTGCATATTCTCTGCATGCTTCTTCCATCCAATTGCATAGTCAGGACTGACGTGGTTTATCCATCCATCAACCCAACCATCCCTCCACCACATCTTTATCCATCCATTCAGCACTCACCCATCTACTCAAGCTTTAGTATTCAGCTGAGCCCCTGGCTATGCCACTAGGCCCTTCTGTCTCAGTGATTGTGCCAGTCCCGACAACACAATGAGTAGAACAATCCCTAGGGTACCTCCAGACCCACCACTCACCCTTAGACTTGCTAGAGAATGCTTCAAAATGATCACTTACACCCCAGGATCTTGTGTCTCTGGTCTAAACTTCACTACACCAATACTAGCTTCCCAAGATGCCATTTAACCCTGTTACTTTCCTACTCAGAAATCTTCAGTAAAGCCCAAACTTTTTAGCTTGGCATTCAAGGACAACCACAACCTGAACCTATTTTTTCACTTTATCTTTATTTTTCCAAATGTATTTCCCATATAAAAACTCTAACCTCCAAGAAGCAGTCTACTTGCTGCCTCAATGCTGAGCAGATGGGGTGTAAGCCTGGAGCGGCTAGAAGCTGTCGTACCAACATGTGGAGAAAAAGAAGCCAACGCAGAGAAACCAGAAGTGAGAGATGGAGAGAAAGGGATTCCTGATACCATCACCTGGGAAACGAGATTGAGCCTCAAGTAGTCTATGTCTTTTTGGTTAAAACATCTTTTTTTTTGCTTAAGCCTTTCTTTCTTCACAATTTAAAGATTACTGATTCATTCTTCTACCCCACATGGCCCAGCTTAGGCCCTACCTCTTCCCTAAAGCCCTCCAGGCCAGGGCAGTGGCCCCCATCTCTAATTTCCTATAATATTTATGGTCCATATCACTCATCTAAGAGTTCTTATACACTGCCTAGTGACAGCCATTTCTTTATCCATTTATACAGATGAGGGGCTCTTTTTATTACTGATCCCCTCCTCCCAACCCCCTCCTTATTCCAAGCCAACTTGCTAAAACCACCAGGTTAGTTCAGTGGTCAGAGTTGCTGACAAGGGGCAGCCACAGGGGATGGGGAGGAGCAGATACTGCTTGGTTGTCTCAAACTAATGACCCAAGTTCCGCTTTTAGAGTCCACTCTGGTGGAGCCTTGGACAACTTCCAGTAGCCAGTCTGGTCAAGTTATTAGCCCAGAGGGACCTTCTCGGGGAAGGAGGTGAAAAGTTTCAGAGTACATGGAGGAAGAGAAAGCCACGGTCTTGCAAAGGCTGCAACTATCCACTCATGGGCAGGGTCCATGAGATGAGGCCAGGGCAGACACAGACCAGGAGTGTGAGCTGCAAGCCAGCTAGAGCTGGGTCAGCAGAGGACTTTCCACGCCTTTGCTCACTGTGCCCTTTCTTCCATGTCATCCTGAATTTGCTTCTGAGACCAACCTGCTAGGGAGCTGTGGTAGGTTGAATTATGTACCCCAGCAAACACATAGTCTCAGTTTTAATCCATATCCCTCTAGGTGGGAACCCATTATAAATAAGATCTTTTGAAGATGCTACTTTTAGTTAAGTTGTGACGAAGTGAACCCGACTGGGCCTTAGTCCGTATTACTGGAGGCCTATGCCACTTTGGATGTATTATGTCCCCCCAAATGCTATGTTCTTTGATACAATCTTGTGGCGGCAGAAGTATTAGTGTTGGTTAGGTTGGAATCCTTTGACTGGGTGTTTCCATGAAGATGACTCAATCATTGTGGGGGACTACTTTGACTGGATAATTTCCATGGAGGTGTTACCCCACCCATTCACGGTGGGTCTTAACTGAATCACTGGAGTCCTATAAAGGTGTTCACAGACAGAAGGAGGTGCTGCAGCCGAGGGACCCATTCTGAAGACACCATTGAAAGCTGACATTTTGGAGAACGCCATTTTGAAACACAACCTGGGAGCAAGCAGATGCCAGCTAATAGAGGTTTTCTAGATGCCAGTGGCCTTTCTTCAGTGAAGGTACCCTATTGTAGATGTCTTACCTTGGATACTTTATGGCCTCGAGACTATAACTTTGTAACCAAATAATCCCCCTTTATAAAAGCCAATCCATTTCTGGTGTGGCAAAACGGCAGCATTAGCAAACCAGAACAAGGCCTTACAAAGAGAAAGCCGCAGGGGAAGATCCAGGAGCAGGAAGTCAGCGGGAACCCAGAAGAAAAAAAGAGAATATCACCATGTGACGGGAAAGCATTGCCAGCCAACCATCACCAGAACTCTACAGTCTTTGGGAAGAAAGCATGGCCTTGCTAATGCCTTGATTTTGGATCTCTAGCTTCTGTGGTATTTGTGACAACAGCTCAGGCAAACAGGAACCCTTAGAGTACAAACATCCCATTGGGGACAGGTTCAACCAAGAAGCTCCCAGACATCACTCTGCACCTCCTGAGCTTCCCCCCTCCAGCCAAGGCCCAGTGTCTCAGTGCCTTTAGAAGCAGAGATGAAGATATTATCAGGCTGCCCCAGGACAAATTGCTGAGTTTATTTGATGCTGCCACTGTACATCACGTCAAGAGCCAAAAGTAGACTCCTGGGAGACACAGCACTTCCCATTTTTCTCCCAGGGCAGTTATTCTCCACCACCGCTGCCACTCAGAGCCCATTCAAGGACAGAAGGGATTTTTCCTACGGTGTGAGAGAATTTGTTGTACAAACAAGGTGCTTCAGCTGTGAGTTACAGGTAGCCAAGCTCCCTTACTCAGTTAGGTTGGCAAAGGTTTTAAACAGTGTTGTCTGACTGCAGTCCAAACTGCTCCAGGATTGCAGGGAGCTATCTCAGGGCTTCCATGCAAGGTGAAAAAGAGACGGAATGTTGGAGCTCTGAGCACCCACCCCCACCACAACCACAGCAGTTCCACTTACAGTTGGTTTATCTTATTTTTTAGGTAAACTTTTGCTTAAAAAAATATGGCCTCCACTGCTAAGATTTGGTAACCACTTCTGTAAAGCACTGTCTGGTGTCTGCTGTCTTCCCAATCCTCCCTGTTTTCCTGACCACCTTCCATCCATCCTCTGAGATGCAGCAGACCCAGCTAAGAGAGCTCTTCTCTCCCCACCTCCTTGGGTGTACTACTTTCTGGCAGGGTCCCAGCTCCATACCACCAAGCCTTTGGGTCCTTGCCCCTGAGGCCCTGACTAGCAGGCTGCTAAGGCTACCTGAGGCCTCGCTAAGCCAGGAATTCCCCGAGTGGGAGGCTGGCAGCCTGATGTGGGAGCAAGTCCTCTGAGAGAGGTGGCCTCAAACATTTGAGTTCACCTCTTCCTGGCCAGGTGATTCCAAGGCTGATACCCTGGTCATCTCAAGGGCCAAGACACACCATGTTATGGAAAGAGCATCTGAGTTCAGAATTCTGTGCTCAGAACGAGTCCTTGCTGCTAACCTCCTAGGTGACCTTGACTCTTGTGGTCAGCTGAATAACGGTCCCCCAAAGATGTCCATCTCTAATCCCTAGAACCTGCAAATACATTACCTTCCATGGCCACAGGGACTTTGCTGATGTGATTCAGTTAAGGATCCTGAGATGGAGACATGATCCTGGATTATCTAGATGAGTCCAATGTGATCGCAAGGGTCCTTATAAGAGGAAGGCAGGATGTCATGGAAGGAACATGGCAATGTGGTGATGCAGCCACAAGCCAAGGAAGGCGGCAGCTTCTAGGAGCTGGAAGAGGCAAGGAACAGATTCCTTGGAGCCTCCAGAAGGAACCAACCCTCCCGACACCTTGATTTTAGAACAATAAGATTCATTTCAGACGTCCGACCTCCAGAATCATAAGGGAATTAATATGTGCTGTTTTAAGCCACTAAGATGGTGGTAATTTGTTACAGCTGCCACAGGAAACTAATACAGGACCACCTGGGTCTCAGTTTCCTCATTTGTAAAATGAAGGGTTTTTTTAATGTAGCTCTCCTAACACATAGAGCTAATAGTTCTCAAGTGCTTATTATGCATCAGACCCTATTCTAAGCCCTAAAAATAAATATATATTATATATATATAAATATATTTAGATATAATATATATTTTATATATAAATATATTTAGATATGATATACGTAATATTCTAAAATATATAAAAATTATTTTGTATACATGCATATATTACTTTAAGCCTCAAAACAAGGTTGTAAGGCAGATACCATCATCACAGCTGGAGGAGAAAACTGAAGCCCAGAGAGGTAAAGTAACTTGTCCAAGTTCACACAGGTGTAATGGCAGAGCCAGGATTTAAATCCAGAGTCTGGCTCTGAGGAAACTGTCATCTAACCACTCACGAGGCTGACACTGGTGTCCTGTTTACAGACAAGGAAGCCTGAGATCTGGTTGGGGTGCGGTGGCTACATAACAGCAAATCCTCATCTACTAAACCCTGGGCTCTCCACATCATTCCACCTGCTTCCCAAATTCCCCAAAGCACCTGTGGACTGAAAATGAGGATCCAACTGCCTCCTTATTCCTAGAATCCAGCTCTCACGCAGACACCCCATCTCTGCCCTCCACTCCCTATCCTTAAGTCCTCTGCTCTCTAAATAGCATGAGATAAATTAACCACATCAATGCATTCTCTGCCTCTCCTCCCAAACTTGCCAACTCAGTCTTCAGTCTGCTGCCATAAATCACTGGCAATTCAGAAAGTGGCTTCTGAGGAAACGGGCCCTCCTGACTTGATGGATGTATACATTTCCATCTCCTTCATACATGTCTTACTTTTCAGAGGGAAAAAGAGAATATGTTTATAGGAGTTAGCACATTTATGAGTTTAAATAAAAAACAAAATACGTCTCTATCGGCTATAGTTGTTATGCTCCATTTCATGCAATGCAAGTGCTTCAAATAAAAATAGATTGGTTGGAGTGAATGTGTATCAGTTCCAGTATGATGCAGCCAGTTTCCAAAGCGTATGCATTTCAGTTAATTCTCCCCAGGCTTGCAGGAGGGGAAGCACGTGGCTTCGTGGAGCTTTAAGGCTCCATTTCCTGTCTAAATGCTCCGGGTAGGTGTGAATGTTTATGAGTGTCATGAAATGCAGCTGGCAGGCGAAGTTTAGCCTTCACAGAAGAGGCCAGAGAGCACTTGCTGAGAATGGGCCAGACCAGGCTGAAAGTGTGAATCTTGCAGAGGGTGAGGCCAGCACCAGCCCATCCGATATGTTCCCAGCACTTACTGCATGCCTGCCACCTGGGAGGAATGACCCAGGAATGAATCCTTCTCATTACTTACTTAGGCCTATCTCCTGGATGGGGTGCAGCTCAGGAAAAGCCAGCCACCTCTCTGTTCTGATCATCACTGAGTCCCTTAAACATGTGGGCTTTTGGGCATCAGACTGCCTGGATTCAAATACCAGCTCCATCATTTAAGGAGTGAGCAAATATTTATTGAGCACCAACTGTATACCAGAATTTGTTCTAGGTGCTAAAGCTACAGCCCTGAACAAAGTCTCTGCCCCTATGAAGCTCACATTCTCTAATGGGGGAGGTTTGACTCTGAGTAAGCCAACACCTCTTGAGCCTCAGGTTCTTCATCAGTAAGATAGTGTAACAGTAAACTGCCTCACAGGCTTGTTGTCAAAATTAAAATGAGAAAATTCATATAATGTCTTTAGCACTGAGCTAAATAAATGTCAGCTGCTATCATTACCCTTGTCAATGTGCGCGCTGGACATTGGCGCCACTTCAGACCTCAGAGTCACCTCTTATTCCAGCCACTGCTGCAGCATACAGTTGAGTGTGATCTCCTACCAGGCTCATATAGATGCAGCCTGACAGCCCATACACCTTAGGTCCGTGCCCAGGGCTTCTCACCTCCTACCCTAAGGCTTCTCTGTTCATGCCAAGGAGGAAGCCTCTTGTCTTGGCACCCAAGTACATGCAACCTGGAACTACAATGGAGACAGCACGGCCAGGAGAACCTTTAACCATGGGGTGTGCAAGTGGATGGAGAGATGCTTGTCCCTCACCTGCCCTGCACAGACAATCATGAGGCATGTTTCTATGACTTCTGAGATGGTCCCATGGGTCCAGCACCCAATCACCCACAGCTGTGGCCAATTCAATAGTCCATCTTGTTTGATTCTCCCTCCTCCCCTGCTTTGCTCTTCCTAACCCTTGATCTTGCCTCCCCACCCCCAACCAGGATCTCTCCCCAGTAAAAGACCCACACATAAGCCATTTGTCTTGGGTTCTGCTTTCTAGATAACCCAGGTTAAGGCAGCTTGACATTCAATAAAGATTTGTTGACTAACTGAATGAAGATATGGATCCGGGAAGACCCAGTCCTGCCCTCACGAAGTTTGCAACCATCAAATTGTCAAGACAAAGCAAACACACAAACACAATATAAGGAAATCAATTATAGGGGCCTTTGGAGAACAAAGAGAAGAAGTCAAAATTCACAGCACCCTGACCCAGCTGGTACGGTAAAGTTGAACAGTCATTTCCAACATTTTCAGTGGCTTTGAATCTGACCTCCTCTGTCCACATACCATTCAGGGTTCTTAATTGCAAACAATGGAATCCATTCTGATTAATTTAAGAAGAAAGGATTTATTAAAGGATTTTAGGGAGCTCATAGAATTTCCAAGAGGGCCAGTCTCTGAAGAACAATACCCAATCACATCATGAGGGTTTCCTTGGGGAAGACAAAACCAGGGGTAAAAATAACAGCCACAAATCACATTCTTCTGGCTGAGTAAACTAGTCCCTGGCTATAATCTTAGAAATCTAGGATATACACAAAGCCTCTTAGGCCTCAGAGAGCTCTCGAATCCACAGGTCACTCTCTTAGTGAGCCAAGTAGAATGAACTGAACCATCAAACCTCACCTACCTCTTGGCTTTCTATTAAAATTCCAGATCCTTCAGGGAAAACTGATTGCTATCTCTTTTCTAAGGCTTTCAGATGTTACCAAAATTTCCCAAGCTTCTCTATCTGGTAAGTAGTTGAGTTAGGGTCTATGTCCTCGATGTTCCAAGTGTGCCTTGTAGACCAGCAGCACAGCATAATCTGGAGCTCGTCAGGAATGCAGAATCTGGGGTCCCACCCCAGATCTGCTGAGTCAGAGGTTTAACAAGATTCCCTGGTGATCTGCACACATTAAATTTTGAGAAGTGCTGGTCTAGTGCTATTTCTTCTACTCCAGTGATTCCCAAATCATTAGAATCCCCTAGAGAACTTTTTAAAAATAAAGATTTCCAGGCTCCATTCCCAGATAAGCTTATTTAACATGCCTGGGGTATATCTGGGCATTTGTATTTTTATTTATAGGTTCCTTGGTGGCTCTTGTGATCAGCCAGATTTGGGAACTGCTATCCTACAGTATAGAGCCCTTGTGCTTCAACAACCATCCTCCCAATTGGCACTGAAGCAATCTCAGGAATTCTACAAGACCAGACTCCAGGAAAGATGGCAAATTACCTGGGAAACCATACAAACCAGCCGATTCCTGCATTCCTCCCCCCGAGATTCAGCTTCAGGAGGTCTGGACAGCGCCATTTTAGGACTTCAGTAAGCTCCAGGGAGACTTCCTTTGGGGAAACACCCCACAGCATGACTAACATATTAAAAGCCATCTGCAGCCCACATTATATATAAATGATATGTAACTATGTAAGAGTGAATTGACTTGTGGTTGATGAGTTGACACAGTGACATTTTCTAGACATTTAATCAAACAAACATTTATTAAATTTTGGTTTTCCAATTTTCTTTTCATATGTTGTGACCAATATTTTTTTCCTCATTATATCGAGCACTGAGCCCATAGCATTTGAATGGATGAAATGGCTGAAGACCTGGGGATTCTGCAATTTCAAAAGTACCCCAGGGTGACCTGACGCAGGTGGTCCTTGGTCCTGAGGAACACTGGCCTTCAGAGGTGAGAGGTGGATGTCCAGGGCAAGCCTGGGATAGGACTGGCTGGCTGGGATGGAAAGCCACTGGGGCTGGGAGGAGAAGGGAGGGTTAGAGTTGGAACACTGCAGGGATCCAGAGAAGCCCCCCTGCAAGGGCACATGCCCCATGAGGGTCACCTAATACAAAGACCCAGCACCCAGGAATTGCTGCAATGGCTTGTGCCATTCAGCACTGCTCAGACTGTGTCCCTGGGACACAACTGGCCCCCACAGCAGGAAAAATAAGATGAATTTGAAAGGATCAGAAGAATATTAATTACAAAGGGCATAAACTGGCTAGAAGTGGACAGTTGTAGGAAATAGGATTATTTCCTCTATAAAAAAGGCCAGATGATCCATAATAGCATAATAGTCTCCCAGCTAATGGAGAATGATCCTGTGGGCAGGAGGCCCCCATCCAAGACCCAAGCTTCTGGACGTGGCAGGGAAGGGGAGCCCTAGGGGGGTAGGGCTGCCAGCGCCTTTGTGAGAGGTGCTGAGGCTCTCCCTGGGGGACCTTGCAATCCAAAGATGAAGGGACTTGCTTTGGTCCCAAAGCCCAGAGTCAGAAAGGTGGGGTGAACATAAGCAGGTTCTCCGACATACCCCCACCCTCACCCCACTCAGCCTCCTGCAACCAGGTCTAACGTCTGCAGGGTGGGAGGGTGGTGTAAATAAAAAGCAAAAAGAAACGTCTCTGAGAAAATCTGCAAGGTCAGGGCAGATGCAGAATTGCTTTAGGACACCACCTCCCATTAGAGTGACTCCAAAAATACAGTATACAGTGGTTAAAAGGGGAAATTTTAGGTTGTACATATCTTACTAGAATAAATTTTTTAAAAAAACATAGGACTGTACAATGCAAACAGTGAACCCTAATGTAAACCATGGACTATAGTTAATAGTGCAATTATAAAAATGTTCTTTCATCAATTGTAACAAATGTACCACACTAATGCAAGTTGTTAATAATAGGGTGAATATGGGACCTCTGTATTTTATGCATGATTTTTCTGTAAGCCTACAATGTCTCTAATTATATAATTAAAGGGAATTCTCTACCTCACCCTCACTCCCAGCTACCTGCGCTTCACCCAGATGCTGGGGCAGCCTCAAAAGGACAGGGATGCATGGTGAGATACAGTGGGAAGAGTGGTGGTGCCCACTGGGGAACAGTGGAGATTGGGGGTGAGTCTGGCAGAGGGAAAGAGCCCAGAAGGCTCAGAGGAACCCATGACAACAGCTGCAGAGCCTGAGGCTGCTGACCAGCTCCAGGGTTGTCACTCAAGACTCCCACCCCCCAGGACTCCTAGAGTGCACCAGGGTTGGAGAAGCATTGCAGGGGGAGGTCCCAGGTAAGCAGGCAAAGCCACCAGACAGGAAAACAGGTCATTGCTATCCATGTGACCCGTTACCACCCTCAGACCCACGGGGCCCAGGAAATAGGTTGCCACGGTGAGTAGTGAGTGGTGGTGACCAGATGGCCGTCAGCCAAGATCAAACGGGGAGCTTAAAGGCACTGACCTTGATAATTCCCTAAATGGCAGATGCCCTCGGTACCTCCAGGGTCTGCAGGTTGTGTCTCAAACATAACCGAGAGAGGAAGAAGGTAACCAGCACTTACCCCCACTGGCAGCTACCGACCCGGCTGGGAGATTCATGTACATTAATGCAACTAATCCTTCCCACACCTCAAAGACAGGAACTGTGATCCTCATTTTCAGAGGAAACAGGCACAGAGAGGTTTCCTATCTTGCTCAAGTTCATGGCCTAAACGCAAGGGAGCTTGCATTTGAACCCACGTCTGTTCTTAACCCCCGTGCTATCTGTGAGGCTCTGGTGGCAGAACTAGTAAAAGGGAAGGAGGCCGTAAAGTCTTTATTCTACAGTGACAGGAGAAACCCACCCCTGTTGCTGCCCATGCTGGCTGGTGCAGAGACTAGGAGAAAGGTGCATTCTATGCTCCATCCTCTACCCAAAGCCTGCTGAACTTGCAAGGAGTCGTCACCTGCCTCCCTCTGCTCAGACCTTGCCTCAGGGGTCCCAGGAGCCTCACTGTCCAGTGGACTGGCTGTGCCAGGTGCCTGGAGGGTAACAGGCAGTGCCCCAAAGACACCACACCCCTGCCCTCCACTCTGCACCATCCTGCCTTTGCCAAGCACTACCACTGACCCCATGCTTGGCTTCTGCAGTCACTCTGGCTAAAGGACTGCAGGGCCCTGCAGCCTGGGGAGCAGATGTTCTGCTCGCACATGGCTGGACTTGGATCTCAGTGGTGCTGGACAAGCATCATTGACCAGGGTGGATGGGCAGCTGCACAGAATGAGAAGGAGGCACCAGCTCCCACCCCCACCCCGTCTCCATTTGCAGAACAGTGGCTCTCTCCCTTCCAAGGCTCGGGAGGGCAAGGACACCTCCGACAGCTGTGCATGCTCATCATCCTCCCCACCACTGCTCCCTGGCTGAGCATCCAGAAAGCAACAGAAGCTGCAGCCACCGGCCCAGCACCTTGCCTGCCCCTTGAGTTTCTCTCCCTTCCCCTCCCCCTCACCAAACATCTTTCGGTGCCTAGTCTCCCGTGACAGAATGACCCTTCTGTTACCACAGTCATTACAGTTGTATGGATTTATAATTACTGTTCAAGAAAGACACCGAGCATATTACAAAAAAGGGCACAGAAAAATGATATGCCAGGATGTGCAGTGGTTGTGCTTGAATGGAAGGACTAGACCTGAGTTTTATTTCCTTCCTTCCTTTCCATATTTAACTTTCTGTACTGAACTTGTACCATGTATACAATTTTTTATTTATTTAATGATAGTGGCATGTCATGGCCCATGCAAGACATTCATAATGACACACCCCACATGCCACGATAGGTGTGCCCTCAGACTTGAAGCAGGGCTTAGAAGACACCAGGAGAGCAAACGGAATAGGACAGACTCCGAGACCCACGGAGCAAGCTAGCTGAGGTCGGGGCAGAAATCTGTAGGTAGTCAATTAGACGGTTGTATGTATCTCATCTTGTATGCATCCTCCCCTTTTGTTTCCCCTGATTGCTCTGACAAATCCTGAATTTCTGCGTCTTTCAGTTGCACTAACAGGGCCTGCACTGGGGCCTGACTTTAAAGAGGGGACTAGCATGACCCCGGGAGCCACTGATTCAGTGACCACAGTCACAGGGAGTGAGAAGCCCCTCCCCCCAAGATCCCTGAACTTGGGAGCTGAGAGGGCCCAGGAGTCAACCGCCCTCCTTACCCCAAGGCTCTCCTGCCAGCGCAGTGAAATGTTGGCTTTGTTTTAATGGGGATTATTAAACTAGGGTGTTTTTCATAATGAGCATGATTCCTTCATTCAGGTGAGCACTCACACGTGCACAAACACGTGCACACACACATGCACTCCATTCAACGCAGCTGACCACTGTCTGTCTCAGGGATGCTGCTCAGTCACCACCAAGCAGGCTGCCCCACTGTGCCCCTCCAGGGGCGCCCTCCACGTGGCCGTCTCCACGAATGACACTCCCAGACCACAGACCAGGGATGGGCAAGCTACAGCCTGCAGACCAAACACAGCCTGCCACCTGCTTCTGTAAATAAAGTTTTATTGGAACACAGCCACACCCGTTCATTTAGGAATTGTCTATGGCTGCCGTCCTAGTTCCCTGGCTGCTATGACAAATACTACACCATGGGTGGGCTTAAACAATGAGAACTTGTTGTCTGGCGGTTTCGGGGACTAGAAGGCTTGCTTCCTCCTAAGGTCAATAACCTGCTGGCTGGCCAGCAATTCTCGGGTCCCTTGGCTTTCCTGCCACGTGGCTATGCCCTCTCCTTTCTCTTCCAGGTTCCGTTGACTGCCAGCTTCTGGCTTCTCCCTGTGATCTTCTCTGTAAGTCCCCCAGGAATAGGATTAAGACCCATCCTGATTGAGTTGGCCTCACCTTAACTAAAAATAACATCTTCGAAAAGTCCTATTTATAATGGATCACACCTACAGAAACGTGGGTTAAGATTCAAATTAGGGAATGAAAGTTGCATGTTTACCATAGTGCCTGCCACATGGTAACCATCTAACAAGTGATAGCTTCTAGGAGTGGGATCAGTAATCATGTTATCCCAGCCCACCCAGCCTTGCTCTAGAGAAAGCAGCGTCCACTTCCCAGCCTGGCAAGAACAGCGGAGTGAGAGGCGGGACACAGAAGGGCTTCTGCTCACAGCCCAGAACCTGAAAGCCAAGGTGGGATGGGAGCTTCTTTGGGCTACTGGGTGCTGGCAGCATTGTGTTAATTCTCCTGCATGATTTTAATAAGAGTTTTTCTCAGGAATATCAGGTCCCCTAATTGCACAGCACATGTGTGCGTGCACACAGCTAAATGGAGATACTTAGGGCATCTCCAAAATGCTTGTACCACAGGAATGAATGGATAGGAATGGATGGGCCAGAATTACATGACATTTTGCTATTTTCTGATGTTTACCAGATCATTGAATTAGGTCCCGGGTTGTTTGTTTTTTAGTTTTTTGTTTTTTAATTTGACTGCATTTTGTAGTCTGTTGCCTGTGTTCTTCTGTGACCCTAAGTCACGGAAGGGGCAAGCCCCTCATCCCACAGGCTGTACTAGGGCCCCTAACCCCACAGGAGGAGAGGAGCTGCTGGGCAGAAGAGCCAGGCAGGTGAGCAGGATGGGACAAGAGATAGGATTCCAGAGATTCCTAGAGAAGAGAAGTTCTGAAACATTTTTCCCTTCCTTGAAATGCTTTGCACAGTTGCCCATTTTTCTGCAAACCCTCCCCTTTCTTCAATACTGTCTTGATTCTGCTCAGTTAACTGCTAATACATTTTTAACACCTCCTAATCTCCTTTCCAGGGTAGGAGTGGAGAATAGAGAGTTGATGGAAGTTTTCCTAATGGATGGTGGTGATGGTAACACAACATTGTGAATGTAATCAACAGCACTGGATTATATATTTGAATATGGTTAAAAGGGGAAATTTTAGATTTATATGTTATTAGAATAAAATTTTTTAAAAAAAAACATAGGATTATACAACACAGTGAACCCTAATGTAAACCATGGACTATAGTTAAGAGTACAATTATAAAAATGCTCTTTCATCAAGTGTAACAAATGTACTACACTAATTCAAGGTGTTAATAAAGGATGATATTTGGAAATTCTATATTTTATGCATGATTTTTCTGTAAACCTAAAACTTCTCTAATAAATACTTAAATAAATGTATATAGAGAGGTTATTGGCTAGACAATCTGTGAATTATTTCAGTCCCACGGCTGAGGGTCAGACAATAGATATCATAGAAAACAGCTTCTCAGGACTGAGAAACTCTTGGCTGTAAGAGTCATCATTGATTTAATAAGAGTTCTTGGGGGGGGGGGGGTGTCAAAACACTATCTACAATGTACACTTTGACTAGAAGACACAAAATAATTCCAGACATATTAAAGTGGAGGAGTGGCCACAATGGGTCTTAAGATAGAGGAGACAATAAGAAAACTTACAACAGCAACAACAGCTACCATTTATTGAGCAACTACTATGTTCCAAGGTCTGTACTCTGTGTTTTTCCTGGGTTTTCTCATTGAATCCCTACCCCCTTATAAAGTAAGAACTGTTATCCCATTTAACAGATAAAGAAACTGAAACTCAGGGAGCCTCAATACCTGGAATGGTTGAGCCGCAAAGTGACCAAATCCAGAATGGTAGCATGCCATATTCTTTGCAGTTCTCACCATGCCAAGAACAGAGTTCCAGTGTCCCACTAGGGATCTGCCAGAAGCCAAGTCCCTGAAGGAAGACCAGCCTAGGAGAAGTGGAAAAGTCCCATCTCTTCTTCCAACAGAAGAGGCCACAGGCCTTGATGTTTGCTGGGTGTGGTGGGAACCAATGTCCCTCCTGGGACCATCATCCAGCAAGAAAGCAGCTAGGAGGAATCAAGAAAGCAGTCCTTCCCCTTAAACCCTTGAAAGTCTTCCCGTACAATAAAATATTTAAGAAAATACACTCACATAATGGTTATGAAAACTAGATTGAAAAAGCATCGAAGGAAACAGATGTCAGCAAGACACAGTAAGACTGTGGAAAAGGTGGTCTTAGCTCCCTCCCCTAGAGGTTAAGATGGCAAGTGACACCTGTCTACAATCCCACCCCCAAGGAAGTGCCCCTCTGCCGCTGCCACCGCATCCAAGACCTTCCCCCCCTTCTCAGCAAGCTCCCTGCTAGTCACTTGGCTTTCTCTAATGCCATCTCCACCACAGTCCTCAGGAGCTGCAGCAGGTCAGCCGGAAATTAGCTTCAGTTGGTCCCCTAATTGCATATATCAAGCAGCAATTCGATCAATCCAGCCACAAGCAGGCAGAGAAGGGATCGATTCCAGCCCTGCCAATGCCTCCAGCTTTTCATCTGTGCAGCCCAAAGGCAGTGCCATAAGATGGGCACACCCGTGTCAGGCAGGGCCAGTGCTTAAAAGAAGCTTCAAGTTGTCCCCTGAGTAACTGACACAGAGCCCCCTGGGACTCACCCAGCCCCTGCAATTGACTGCACATGCCCTGACAGCCCCAAGAGGAGGACGTCTGAAGAGAGTGGGAAGATCCCACTGGCCCTTAAACAATCCTATTCTAATGAGCTTCATGATCCCTATTGTTGAGATAAGGAAGAAGTCACCTGCCCAATGTGCACAGTAAGTGGCAGAACTTAGACTCAAATCCACGTCTGCTCAATGCCCAGCGTCTTCCACTTTTGTCCAAATATCACTTACTGAGTGTCTACTGTGTACCTGCTATGTCCTGGGCCCTGGGCAGGGAGCTGTGGGAATACAGAATTGAATCAAATATGACAGCTATGACTGAGAAACATCAATCACAACTCCATTGGTTCCCACAGCTGTCTACACATTTGGAATCACCAGGAGAGGACTTTATTTTATAAGGATTCCTGGCTCCCATTCTAGAAAATTCTATTTCTGTAGGTTTAGTAAAGGAAACAGGAAACCTGTACTTTTTTAGACTCCCAGGATGGAAATGTATAAGTAGAGGGGAATCTATTTTTTTGCTTTTTATTAATATAAATAAACATATTTTTAAACAGAGTGTATGAATTTACCTTTAATTGGGGGTCAATAGTTATCAAATTAAATTTTGTCTAATTAACTGAAAGGCTCCTCTGGTGATTCTGAAGTGCAGCCCCATGTGGGAACTGGACGCTCCCCAGTGCTGCCTCTGGTATTTCTTTGGAATTATGCACATCCTGAGAAGGGATGGCAGGTGCAGGGAGCGATGCATCTGACAACTTCACTCACCCTAGGATTTTAGAGGCTTACTAATTCGCCACTCCCCCAAGGCACTGCCATTTTGAAAAAGAACCAAGTGGAGAGAGCACGGCTTACCCTAAAAGATTAAATCCCTGCTGGTAAAATATAGGCACCAGTGGAACTGTTTTGAGACAAGAGGACCTCCCAACTCCTTCAGATAACCCAGCAGCTATACGCAAGAAAGAATCTGAGCCTAAACGAGTACCATGGGGCTTTATCTAGAGCTGGGAAGGGAACAGGAGAAGAAGGGGCCGGCTGCTCCATCACTGACACAGGGTGCTATTCAGTCTTCAGCGTTATCGAGTCGTGGGGAGGGTAAGGCCTAATGATTTATGGGCTAAACACCTGGTGCCTGCGTCAACTAACCAGCCAACCCCAGGGCTTTCCACCTGAAGGGGACCAAAGCGGGAAGGGGGAAGGGCCCCAGGGGAGTTCCAAAGGCTCCCATTGGTCATTGGACAAATTTGTTGTAACATCTGGTCAGCACCAGGCTCACAGCTGGGACCTCAAGGTTGCAAAGAAAAATCCAAACACCCCTGCTCTCAGGGACCGTATGATCTGGCCAGGAAGAGAAGAAAAACAGAATTGTCACATCTGAAGGTGAGATGAGGGAGAGTGAGCAGGTTGAGCGACTCTTGGAAACTACACCCTACTAGGAAGATAGAAAAACCTGCAACAGTTAGCTCAGCTGACTGCTCACCCCGCAATAGGCCATGCCACGGGCCAGGCAATGCTCTAAGCACTTCGTAAGTATTAACTCATTTAACCCCAGGAGGATGTGCATTGTACAGATGAAGAAACTGAGGCACTGAGATGTTAAGTAATTTGTCCAAGTCACACAGCCAGCAAGTACTGGAGCTGAGATTATATCCAGTGTGACTACACAGCCACGGTGGCTGGTAAATGTTTAACAACTGGCTCTTCAGGGGGCAGGGGCCCCATAGCATTTGCTGATTTCCTTGGAGTAAATACTCCCACCAAGGCTGAACCAATGTGGCATTACTGACTGCAGAGCTGGGAACAGGTGGGCAGCAGCATGCCATCAGAGAGTATTTCCACCATACACATTCATTAGACATACAGAAGTTCAAGAGTGTATGTGGGTAATAATAAAACACAAAAAGAATGTGATGAGTTTTTAGTTTTTAATATAATCTATTTGTAACTTAGAGAATCTAATTTGCATTACTGACTTTAATAGCCAGTTTCCCAAAGTCTTGAAAATTTGCAAATCATCTCTCACAAGCTGGTGTACACTGGTTTGAGCATACCACTAAGAGTCACTGCACTCTACAAGTCCAAAGGAAGGGAAGGGGGCACCACTGCTATTTTGAAACATCTGAAGGGATCTTATTTGGAAGAAAGAGTCAGCCATATGTGGAAGACCAGATTTAGGATCATGATAAGAAAAACATTTTAACAGACAAAGCTGTCCAAAGATATAACTGACTTCCTAAGTGAATAGTGAATTCCTATCATCAGAGAAACTCAAGCAAGGACTAGACAACCACTTGACAAGTGCAAGCTCCAGGTAGATTGTTAGATTAGAACAGGGTTTTCCAAATTGAGGTTTGAAACCTAATATTGAGTCATAAAATTAATTTAGTGAGTTGTGGGTGAGCCTTTTTTTAAATAGACTAGAAAATGTAAGCATATTAAGGGTAAGTAGAGGTGTTGTAAAACATCTGTAAGATATATACCTATATATTTATATGTATGAATACTGTATATAAATGCCTACTGGGTCATGATGTAAAATATATTTCTTTATTGTGATCATAATCAAGGAAGTTTGGAAAGTATTATGACCTTTTAACCTTGAGACTCTATGATTTCATAATACCTCTCAGCTTTAGAGTTACATCCTATCTCCCAAAAAGACAAGAACAGGATGGTGACTTATCGTCAGGTACATCCCCAGTCCCTGGCCCTGCATCTGACCCACACAATGCCCTAAAGACATGTTAAGTAAAGAGGAAGTGATGAAAAGGATCTTAAGAAATGTTTTCCCTCCAATGATGGGAACTCAGTCACATGCAACTCATCCAGAAAGAATAGAGCATGAAATGATGCTTGTCTACCACAGCTCTCCCCAGAACCATCCTTTAGATGGCAGGCTGTGCTCTGCGAAGCTCACCCCTGCCAAGAGGAGCTCCACACAAGGGCCAGAATTTGTGGATGGAGACAGGGACAGGAGAGCAATTCACAGAGAGAGATTTACAGACAAGAGCCGGATTGAACGTTTGCCTGGTATTCCCCAGAGAGGAGGAAGTGGGAAGCCACTGCTGCAGGAGGGAGGTTAATGTCACACCCCATGCAGAGGTGAAAAGAGCAGAAGGAGAGGGTAGCAGGAGGTGGAGAAGTGACAGTAGCAAGCAGGACCTGGGTGTTGTTTAGTTGAGAAAAGCCACAGAAGACGGCAGCGCCTGAGAGGTGGACCCTGTAATTATTTACTTCATGCCTGTTTCTTCCTCTAAACTCTACACTCCAGGAGTTCCAAGGCTCACTGGCTGGTCTGTCCATGGCATTTCCTCAAAGAAAAATAAATATGTGTTCACACAACAGGGAGATGAGCTTATTAAAGTGAAATCTAACATCATAGGGAGCCCCAATGCTCAAGCCAAACTGGAACTGCCTTCCACTCCTTCCACTTTGAAATCCCTAACAGATCACAGACCCCGATAATGCTGGTGCTGAGACAAAGATGAGAATCCATTTGCCTAATAGTCAACAAATATTTTTAAGACCCA
Source organism: Choloepus didactylus (assembly GCF_015220235.1). NCBI lineage: Eukaryota > Metazoa > Chordata > Mammalia > Pilosa > Megalonychidae > Choloepus > Choloepus didactylus. The sequence continues at coordinate 31,684,803 of NC_051310.1, forward strand.
GCTATATCCCAGTTGCTTTGTCAGGTGGCCAAGTGTAACTAGTCTAGGTGAGGTCTCATGCAACTGAATCCAACAAGCAAGTCTGCCCCCTGTCCCCAAAAGGAGAAGGCTCATACCCCCTACTGACTTCTAGAATTGGTTGCAGAACCTTGAGGACAAAAGGGAGCATGTGTTTCACATTGCCCATTCCTAGGGTACCCACTTGAGCCTAGCAAAATGCTGAATAAGGCAGAAAATTCTGGCCATCAAGATTAAAGCTCAGTCTTGCAAGGATGCTGTTTTAGTCAGGGTTCTCTAGAGAAACAGAACCAACAGGAGATATCTGTAAATATGAGATTTATAGAAGTGTTTCACACAACTGTGGGGATGCACGAGTCCAGATTCCATAGGGCAGGCTGCAAGCTGGCAACTCCAATGAAAGACTTTGATGAACTCCCCAGGACAGGCTGGCTGGCAGAAGAAAAGGAGAAAGTTCTCTCTTCTCCCTTAAAATTCTTCAACTGATTGGATTAATTCCAACTGATTGGATTCTCTCATTGTGGAAGACACTCCCTTAGCTGATCATAGATGTAATCCACCACAGATGCAATCAATTGACTGGTGATTTAATAAACCAGCCTTCTGGTTTATTAACCAGCCTTGAAATGTCCTTGTAGTAATGGTTAGGCCAGTGCTTGCTTGACCAGACAACTGGGCATCACTATCTGGCCAAGTTGACATGCGAACCTAACCATCACAGATGCCTTGCAAAAAGGTGATACGAGGCAGATCCAGGAGCATGCTCACACACACACACACACACACACACACACACACACACACACACCCTGCACCCTGTTCTAAAAAAGGAATGTTCAGCAGGGGCCTGGAAGGTCCTGTCTGCAGAAAGGGACAGAGGAAGGGCCAGCATGCAGAGCACATGAGAAGAAGGCAGACCTGGGAACCAAAGAAGCCAGCTCTCCACTCTTGATTTTGTCCCTCACTGATGGGACACTTCCTGAACTTCCCTGGTCCTCAGTCCCCTTGCCTGTAAAACAGGGATACTCTGATCTACTATGCAGGGTTATTTTAAGGCTTAGAAGTTATGGATATGAGAGCCAGCACACTGCCTATACATAGCAGACATGCAGTACAGAATAGTGGAGGCAGATACTGATAACCGCGTGGCACACAGGTTCTCCACCCCCAGCCACGCCAACCCTAAAGAGACCTCCCTGGGGCAGGTTGCAGGCACCCCCGCCGCAGGCCCGCAGGCTTGGTGGCATGTACTTTTGTGTGAACCCTACCTTCACTTCACCTCCTCTTATTCTTCCTCTCTCACCTCTTTGAGATTTTACTTGTTTCCCCATTCCCTCTGGGAACTCTCTTCATGGTGCTGTGTACTTCCTCTTTCTTGCTCCCTCTTCTTTACTCTTTTTTTTTCTCTCACACCTTCCCCTCCCCAGTTACCTAAAATTATTCCACATCTCAGTCCATACCTCTGACTCAAAGCAAAAGTGAAATTAATAAAGAATAGAGGAATGTCTGGTCTCATCAGGGTATTTGCTTTTGAAATGTTCTGTCTACTTATATTAAAAATTGAAAAGACATTTATAGAGTCAAGGTTGGCTTAGAAAACTTGGATATTAGAAACAAGTAGAATTAAAAGAAAAGGTATTTATCTCCAGAAGAAATAAATGAGTTCAGCAAGAATGCAGGATACAAAGTTAATATGCAAGAATAAATTATATTTCTATACACTTGCAATGAACAGCCTGAAAATGAAATTAAGAAAACAATTCCACTTATAATAGGACCAATAAAATAAGATAGTCGGGAATAAACTTAACAAAAGAAGTATAAAACTTGTACTCTGAAAACTACAAACATCACTGAAAGAAATTAAAGAAGACATAAATAAGTGGGAAGACATTCCATGTTCATAGATCAGAAGACTTAATATTGTTAGGATGGTAACACTCCCCAAATTGATCCACAGATTCAACACAATTCCTTTCAAAATCTCAGCTGGCTTCTTTGCAGAAATTGACAAGCTGATTCTAAAATCATAGGATCAGAATAGCCAAAACAATCTTGAAAAAGAACAAAGTTGAGGACTCACCTCCCAATTTCAAAAGCTACTACAGGGCAGAAAGAGGGAATTAGGCTTAATGGGTGAGTATTTTCTGTTTTGAGTGATGAAAGGGAGAGTAGTAAATGTCAGTGATGGTAGCAAATAAAGTGAATATAATTAATACCACTGAATTGTACAATGGAATGCAGTTAAAAAGGGAAATTTTGTTTTCTGTGGTTGGTTACGGACAACAAAAAGCTAAAAATAATACATAAAAAGAAGAAACAGTGCAAACAGGAAGGCTCATTTGCTTGGTATGCCATAAGTAATAAAGTCCTTTGTCTCTCTGGCAACAACTACAAAAAAAGTTACTACAAAGCTACAATAACCAAAATGATGTGGTACTCACATAAGGATAAATATATAGATTAATGGATATAGATACATAGGATTTAGAGTCTAGAAATAAACCCCCACATTACAGTCAGATGATTTTCAACAATGGTGCCAAGACTATTAAAAGGAGAAAAACAGTCTTTTCAACAAATGGTGCTGGGACAATTGGATATCCACATGCAAAAGAATGAAGTTTTCCCTGGACTCCTGCCTCAGTTATACAAACGTTAACTCAAATTAGCTTAAAGACCTATGTAAGTGCTAGAACTATAAAATTCTTGAAGAGAACATAGGTGTGCCTCTTTGTGACTGTGGATCTGGCAATGATTTCTTAATTATGATACCAAAAGCTCCAGCAATAAAAATAAAAATAGATAAATTGGACTTGACCAAAATTAAAAACTTTGGTGCTTCAAAGAGCACCACCATCAAGAAAGGAAAAAGATAATCCACAGAATGGGAGAAAATTTTTGCAAACCATGAATCTGATAAGGAACTTGTATCTAGAATATATAAAAACTCCTACAATTCAGTGTGGAAGGTTAAAATATGTACCCTCAAAAAACACATGTTAATCTGCATCCCTGTGGGTGTGAACACATTGTAAATAAGACCCCTTGAAGACAGTGTTTTTTAGTTAAGGTGTGGCCCAACTATATGAGGGAGGGGCTTAATTGGATTATTGGAGTCTTTTATAACCCAAAGAAATTCAGACATTGCCAGAGAAAGCCACAGGGAGGAGCTGGAAGCTGGAGGTCAGCAGGAACCCAGAAGAGAAAAGAGAGGACATTGCCATGTGACAGAGAAGCTGAGGAGCCAAGGATGGCCAGCCAGCCAAATCACCACTGACACAAGGAGGAAGCAAGCTCTCCAGCCTCCAAAACCATGAGAAAATAAATTTCTGTCGTTTAAGCCAATTAATTATGTTTTATTTTTCATAGAAGCCTGGAAACTAAGACATTCTGTAATAAAAAGACAACACAATTTAAAGATGAGCAAAGGATATGAATACTGAATAGACATTTCTCCAAAGAAGATATACAAATGGCCAATAAACACATGAACAGATACGCAAAATCATTAGCCATCAGGGAAATGCAAATCAAAAACTCAAGATACCTCTTCATACCCACTAGCATGCTATAATCAAAAAGACAGATAATAACTAATGTTTATGAGGATGTAAAGAAATTGGACCCTCATACACTACTGGTGGGAATGTAAAATGGTGAAGTTATTTTGTAAGACAGTCTGGATGTTCCTCAAAAGGTTAAACTATGATAAGCAATTCCACTCCTGGGTATACGCCCTAGAAAAATGAAAACATATGTCCATGTAAAAACTTGCACACAGACGTTATAGCAGCATTCACACCAGCCAAAAGTGGAAGCAACCCAAATGTCCATTAGTTGATGGCTCGATTAAACAAAATGATGAATGGATAAAAAGAAATGAATCACTTATATATGCTACAACACCGTGAACCTTGAAAAATGCTAAATGCAAGGCTCCAGCCATAAGGACCACAAAGTGTGTGATTCCATTTATATGAAATGTCCAGAATAGGCACATCCATTGACGCAGAAAGCAGATTAGAGGTTGTCTAGGGTTGGGACGGTGGTGGGATGGGATTGTTGGGGAGTGACTGCTCATAGATACAGGGTATCTTTTTGGGGTGATGAAAATGGTAATGGTTGTACAATTCTATGAATATACTAAAAACCATCAAATTGTATACTTTAAATGGGTCAATTTATGGTACATGAATTACATCCCAATGAAGCTATTATAAAAAAAAAACGTAATAGTTATCCACAAGAGAAAGTGGTGACTCTGCCCTGATGTCCCAAACCCAGTTTTGACCCTTGAAAAAGACTCCCCAAAATGAGAGCATGTAATTCTCAGGTCTAGAGCCCTGAAAGACACAGATGTCTGGGATGCTCAAGAACTTTTCACAATGGGCTCTCAAGGTTACTGGAGGACTCTGGCAAACAAAAATAGTAGAGAATGGGGCGGCGGAAGTGGCCCAATTTGGGCCCTCGCTGCTGCTCCCGTGCTTACCTCCACAGGTGTGGCTTTTCCAAAGCACTTGGCCAGGACATTTCTCAATTGAATTGGTAGGGGAAGGTGCAGTTTCATTTTCAAAAGAATTTTCTTTTATTTTCTTGCAACAGGGAAAATAAGCAAGGACATTAAATAGAACAAATTAATTAGAACAAAACACACCAAGGAACAGGCATCCTGAGTTAAGACAATGAGGCCCCCACACTAACCAGAACCACTTTTATTTTCTGCTTCCTTCATACAACAGATGTATGGTGCAAGCCAACCCATAGATCAGATTCAGCCAGGTGGTTCCAGGAGCCAGTTTATATTTCTGAATCAGTTAGGATTAATTCTCCTGCAATGAGCCAAAATCTGACCAACAGTGGCTTCAACAATATAGATAATTATTACCTACTAGAAAAGAAGCAGAGGTAGGTGTTCCCAAGGTAAGTTAGGCAGCTCTTTGAGGACTAGCTCCAATCCTCTGCTGTCCTCATTCCATTCCCCTCATAGTCACCAGATGGCTGCCACATTCCAAGCATCACATCATCACACAACAGCACCCAATACAGTATCTAAAAAGAAGAAAGCTGCAAAAATGACTTATTTCTCGCATACTTCTTGCTTATCAGGAAGGAAACATCTTCCCCAGACACGCTTCACAGGCTTGTCCTTGAAACTCATTGGCTAAAGCTCCTTGGTCATTGTACACTAACAAAGAGGGAAGGGACACTGGAACCATCGCACCCTGACTCCAGGGGAAGTACTTCCCCAGGTTCACTTAGCCCAGCATGTTCCCTGGGCTTTAGCCATCTGCTCGGGAAGTGTCCTCAGCCACTGCTCCCTTTGCTTCATCTCTTTACATGACTGGCTTGGGCTCCTGCAAGGTGAGGGCTGGGCTTCGAGGTGTCCTCCAACACACCCACCAGACCCCCAGACCGTGGCTCCTCCCAACATTTCGTATTTGTAGTGTGTGATGATATAGTCAAAGGGTCACGAGCAGGAAAGGCTTACAAGTACCTGTCCCTCCCACCTTCTCATCCAAAACCAGGAGCTATGGAGAGAAGACCTGGCAGAGGTTCCAGATCACACACCGAGAATAAATAGTGAGAGAGACAGAGAGACAGAGGGACAGACAGCTATCGGTCTCCCCACTATACATAAGTTCATATAATTACACACCCCCTCACAGAGCATTAAGTTCACTGAGAAAAATCGATCTGTTCTCTTACCCCCTGCCTGTTTTCAAACCCCTTTGACCTGTCCCAGCAGGGGACCCTGGCCCAGCCTCCATGGGGAAGTGGGGGGCAGGTCAAGCCCTGCTCACAGGCTATGCTCCAGCCATGTGTCAGGCAAATCCCCACCTGGTGTGCAGAGAGCCGGAACTTGTAGGTTAACCCTGAATCCGCCCTCTTCCATCATGTTCTTGTGGGAAACAGCACCAGGGAGATGGTTCTCTGTTCCCACTCTTAGATTACTTGGCCTCCTTCTCCCTGGCTTGCTGCCCTTTCTCAGCCTGGCTCCCACAGGCACCCTTCCTTTCTTGACTTTCTCAGGTATGCTTTCCCACATCTCTTCTCGCCTCCAGGCAAGCTCCCTCCTCTGCTATTCCCTGGTGGGTGAGAGCATGAGCTCAGGGGTCAGACAGTCTGGGGTTCAAGCCCTGGGCCCCCCACTTGCTGGCTGGATTACCCTGGACAAGTTACTTAACCTTCCTGTCTGTAAAACAGGGATATGAATAATACCTCTCTCATCAAGTTGCTGTGCAGATTCAATGAGATCCTATTACTAGGGAATGTTTTCCGAGCACTTACAAAGAGCAAGTCACTGTACTAGATTTACACAGATACCTCAACAGACACACAAAATGTTAAGAATCACATCTAGCCTACCTAGGCATGCAATAAATGTTAAGCTGTGATCATTTAGAAGTCCTCTTCCCCGTTTCTCTCCTGCCATTGGCCTTCGGGGTTAATTCATTCATTCATTCATTCACTCATTCAGCGATCACCTGCCTGGCAGGTGCCCCCAGGCTGGAGTACAAGCGGCACTGCACCTGACAGGAACTTGCACACTAGCCAAGTTCTCCTTATTGGGCTGATCGACAACTGTTAAATCCTAATCAAAATTAAAGTGTGTTGATGGAGCAGTATCATTACTCAGTGTGACAATATTTTGATAACTGCATCTCCAAACAAGAACCAGCACAGGCCATTTTCCACAGGAGCTGGCAGTAAATCCTGCTGGGGCATCCACCACACAGAGCCTCTCTTCTGAACCTCATGTCAAGGGGGAGAAAAAGAACACATGGAGTGAAGTGGTCCTGGGCAGGGCAGACGACACTGGGCTGGAAGGCAAAGGGCCTGAGCTTGAGAACTCTCTGCCACTTCTCCTGTGGCTTCACAGGAGCCCTTTGGGGGTCTTTATTTCCTAATCTCTAAAATGGGTGTAGTAGTCTCCCCTACCTCCTTCCTGGAACATAATGAAGATAAAAGAAATACTAGGTGAGGAAGGGTTTTGAAATCTCCAAAAAACAGTGTACCTGGAAGAGATGACCGCCATTCATGCTGTTTTAAATACAAGTAGATAAGCTGAGTGCAGGGTTGCAAACCATGGGCCCCATCCAGCCCACAGCTGTGTTTTGTTTGGCTCGTGATCTGTGTGGTGTTTTTTAAATGTCAGTTTGTTGCCAGCATTTAAAATCCAGGAAATATCACATAAAGTCCAGATTTTCTGGCTTGTCTTGAAAAAATCAGAAAATCCAGAGCAACAATTAGCCACAGCTGAACAGCCTCTGCTCCTTCAGCCAAGGCCTGAAGCTGTGGTCTACCAAAGACAGACTCTACCCACTTACCCCCACACACAGACAAGCCCCCCCCAACAGAGACACCCCCAAACACACACAGAACACACAGACATCCCCAATGCACACACGCACACACAGCTGTCTTCATTCATCTGCCTTAGTGGCCTGGACCCTGTGGGTATGTGAGTTTGAGACTCTGGGTACAGAGCTAAGACCTCAAGTTCTGAAGATAATCAGATCTAGACACTAATTCCAGTTCCGCCACTTACTAGCCATGTGATCCTGAGAATTACTTCACCCCACCGAGCTTCAGTTTCCCAATCTGTTAAATAAACTTTCATTTATTCAACAAATATTTACTGAATGCCCATTCTAGGCCTAGCATTCAGCAAACAGGACAAAGCAGACATTAAATACACACACAAAAAATAAACAAACAAGATAATTTCCAACTGTGACCTGTGTTATGAAAGAAATCAAATATATCAAAGTTCTAGAGAGTGGCTGGTAGGGACGGGGTTATAGCGGATATTTCAGCTAAAGAAAGGCCTACTGGGGCACTGGAAGAAATGACTGTACTCACTTCATCAGGCTGCTTTGAGGATTAAATGTGCAGTACTTAACACAATGTCTAGCACCTGGCATAAATGTTAGTTATCACCATCACTGCTGGGTCTTGTTGGGAGGCCTAAGAAGTGGGGAGAGTGGGGGAGGGGCAGCTCCCAGGAGCAGGTGGGCCCCAGGTCTCCCGGCCCCCACCCACCAGCCCCAGCACTTCCAGCTCTGCTTTCAAAGCCTCTGCAATTATCCCATCTATAAATACAGCCTCTGAGCCAAGAGGGGGCAGAGACCACAGGCAGGAGGATTTAACCCTTGAGTAGGCCTGCTCTCCTCCATCCCCTCTTCCTCCTGTCCCAAACCCCTTCCAAACAGCAGCTGAATCAATGTTTGACTTGTACAAACAGCCGCCCAACTGCATCTGGAAGGGATTCAGTGGAGGCAGTGTATAAAAATCTATTACTCGGTGGTATTTATTCTACAAGCCTGTGGTGCTCAGCGAGAGCTCTCACACCAACCCTGGGCTCCTATCAGACACTCAGTGCAGGCCCATGCTACCGATCAGCTTTAAAGGGCCCTTGAATATGTCTGTCTCCACACTCACCCTCCCTGGAAACAGCCTGCTGCAAGACTCAGATTGCATTACATTGGGGAAATAACTGTATGTTTAAATAGCAGACATGGTTAAATTTTCTATTTGTCCAGTCTTAAACAAGCACCTACCAGGCCTCTCTTTTCCCTGGCCACCAGCGCAATGGCCCTCTCCCAGTTTCCAGAACATCATCTCTTCCTCCCGCCTCTGGGCCCTTCTGTGCCCACTGCCTGGAAAATCAGTCCTCCTGTGCCTAGTGAAATCTCCTCATCCTTTTGTCAGGAAAGCCCTCCTGATACCCCACATCATGTCAAACCTCAAGTTGTGCTCTTAAACAGCTTGATAGGTTTTATCCCTGGTGTGATTTCTAACTGCCCACCCACCCCCTACACACTGTCCAGAAAGTGAAGGGTCTGCAGATACTCACTGTTGTATCCCAGGATCAAGAACAGTGCCTGGAACCCCCAATAAATATTGGTGAATGTGTCAACGCATGAATGACCAGATGATTGCCCAGGCATGTGTTAACACAATGAGACATGCAGAAGAACCATAGACTCCTCTAGAATACAAGTACATGGGGTAAGGTGGTACCTGCCTTGTTAAACGCTGCCCCGGCACTTTGTACAGTGTCTGGCATATATTGCATACCCAGTGAATATCTGGTGATGGCATCAAACAAATTAAAGTTCTTTCCACCAAGCAGCTCATATTTAAGATATTACCAGACCAGTGACGGGCTTTGTAGCAACATTGCAGCACAGCTCAGAAACACTTTTTTTTTTGCAGCAAAACTGCCAAAACGAACATTACAAATCAAACTTTTAACCATTTAACCACTGGTAAGAAGGGAACCAAGACGCAGTGAGTTGTCATCTGGATGTGAAATATGGGTCCCAAGCTACGAGAGCTATGGTGGGACAAAGAGTGCTTAAGAACCAGCCAGAGTGTTTACAGAAGATTTCCTGATCCAAGTAGGACTGGACACAGGCCAGATTTGTATGGAGGGAAGTGAAAGCCCCCAGTCTTATTAATTTATTCAACAAATCTTAAAAACAAGATAACACAGGAAAGGCTCTAAGAACTGTGCCTGTCCCATGGGAACACTCAATCAGGACTGATTGCCATTAGCTATTATGTATTAAGCCCCTGATCGGCTGTGGGCATTCAGTGGTGGAGAAGATAAGACTCCAGCTCTCCTGGAAATTTATTCTAGCAGAGGGACATGTAAATAAAGTAAGGAAACCATTTCAGAAGTGCTACAAAGGAAATAAAATGCCTAGCAGAGGCCAACTGTCTTACTTTGCCAGGGCTGCTATGACAAACACCACACACTGCTTGGCTTAAACAATGAGAATCTGTTGTCTCACAGTTTCAGAGGCTAGAAGTCCAAGATCAAGGCATCCACGAGGGCACACTTTCTCCAAAGCCTACGGCATCCTGGTGATAGTTTTCCAGCAGTCCTACATGGCACACCAATCTCTCCCTCTAGTTTCATTCTCCCATTTCTGCCTTCTAATAACTACTAGCTTCTTCCGATTGTCCGTGTATGAATTTCCTCTACTTTATAAAGACTCCATTCATATGTATGAAGGCTCACCTGGATTCAGATTGGCCTCATCCAAATAGGATCTTTGAAGAGATATTCACAAATGAGTCCAAACCCTGACTCCCCTGAACATATTCATAGGTATTATTTACAAATAGGTTCACAGCACAGGAACACAGATTAAGATTTGAACATGTCTTTTAAAGGACACACGATTCAATCACCAACACCAATGCCAACATGATTTCCAGGCTGCTATGACAAATATCACACAGTGGGGTGGGATTAAACAACAGGAATTTATGGCTCACAGTTTCAGAGGTTAGAAAGCTTGTTCCTGTGGGGTCAGTAGCATTCTGGCTGGCCAGCAATCCTCAGGTTCCTTGGCTTTCCTGTCATGTGGCAATGTCCTCTCCTTTCTCTTCCAGGTTCTGTTGACGTACAGTTTCTGGCTCCTCCATGTGGCTTTCTCTATAAGTAATAGGATTATTGCCTCCAGTAATAGGATTAAGACCCATCCTGATTCAGTTGGACACAACTTGCTAAAAATAACATCTTCAAAAGGTCCTATTTACAATGGGCTCACACCCACAGGAATGTGGGTTAAGATTCAGAACGTGTTTTTTCTAGGGTACGTAATTCAATCTGATGCAGAAGGCCTGCTTCCCCCCAGGGTCAGTAGCATTCTGGTTGGCTGGCTGTCCTTGGGTTCCTTGACTTCCCATCCCATGGTGACAACCTCTCCTTTCTCTTCTGGATTCCCTTGATTTCCTGTTTCCTGTTCCTCCCCATGATTTTCTTTATAAGTCCTTCAATAATATGTTAAAACCCATCCTGATTCAGTTGCCCACACATCTTACTATTTGCAATGGATTCACACCCCCAGAAATGGGATTAAGATTAAGAACATGTTTGTTTGTTTGTTTGTTTGTTTTTTAATCCTGGGAACATAATTCAATTTGCCACAGATGGGGTGGTCAGGAAAGCACCTGTGAGCAGGTGAGGTCAGAGTGAAGGTGTGAATGAGCCGGTCACTGAAGAACCAGGTTGGAAAGTGGGGGGCAGGGGACAGTGGACAGGAAGGTGTTAAAAGACAAGGAACAAGAAGCTCATGCAAAGAAGCTTAGATTAAAACAGCTAGACAGATTCAAAAAACAGAAAAACCAGTATGGCTAGGCTGGTAGTAAGTGTGATAAAAAGACTGATCCATAGGCTCTTCACAATTCCAATATCCAAAAACTTCTGTAAAATGGAAACAGTTTTCATCAGCTTGGTACAAACTCATTTGGTAACAAAACCTGACCTGAACTGATAATGGACTATTTATTGTCTCCATTTATCCGACCTTAAGTCAATATTCACACATTTCACTGACAAAATATCAGTCTGATTTGCTGCTGGGACATTATGGGGTATAAGGTACATATATACACTATTCCCTTTTTAGAATAAAAAAAAATCTGATTCCAAAATACATATGGCCCCAAAGGTTTTGGATGATAGTTTATGGATCTATTTCCTTCTTAAAAGATCTTTATCCTAGAAGGGCTCCCTGTTTCCTGTGGAAGGGCAAATTGAGGAAAAGCTAGGTAAAATTAAATAGCTTTCTTCATTTCAGGATTTCTAAGAAACTTTAATGTGCTAGTGATTCTTCCAAATAAGGATGCAGAATGCAGCACTTCTCAAACTTTTTTGCCAAGGGAAGAAAAGCATCTCACAAGATTGTACTCTAAGGGAGTCATTTCTGGGTGAGCTACACCAGATACTGGAATTACACACTTCTTAGCCCTCCTAGGAAAGCCCAAGTCACTTCATAGACTTCTGAACTAAACTTTGTTGCTTTCTGGAAGAGGTCAACACTCAGAAACACAAGGAATAAAGGATATCCTCGAGTCAGAAGAGTCAAGCCCAACAACTCAGGCCCACCCTTCCAACATCACCACCTCTCTCCCAACCCTGCATCTTTAACTGGACTCACTCATCCTCCATTTAGTAAGAACTTTTGGTGATGTCATCAACATGGTGACATCAACAGCTACTGAAAACTTCTCTCCAAAGTTTTCTTTTGCCCAAATGTAAAATCAAAGAACAATTCTGAATTGTTTGAAACTCTGGAGGAGGATATAGACTGAATAAAGACCCTGAAAATGCCAAATTGAAACAGAAGAAATATCGGGTGGGAATCTTCTGTCCCAGATCAGCCAGTACTCTCCCCTCCCCCTCACTAGGTCTCTGAGGCACAGAATCAGCATACAGGACCCCTCCCACCAGGGAGGGACACAAATTTTAAAATCTCCCCCTCACTGTTTGAAGACCCAGTGAACAGAGGAGGACATTTCAAGGCCCAGATCAGTGAGGAACAAAGAGACTGAGAAAATGTGGATAGAGACTTTCCAGCCCTGGGTCTGAAAGCCCTTCCCCCACCCCTGAGGGACGCAGCAGTGGGTGGCCGTTTCCTTGCCTCACAACAGCTGGAGTGCTGGGTCGGCTGAGGGCGTATTTTGCCACAGGTGGAGCCCACATCGAGCCAGATTTTGGCTGGCAAAGTGAAGGCATAGGAATCCCACAGTTTTAGCCCTACCAGGTCAGACAGAGGCTGTGTTCAGAGACAAAGCAGCCTCTTAGGAAGATTAAGTTACTGAACAGCACCATCTGTTTGACAGTCCTGAAAATGCAAGGGAAGAAAAATACTTTTTAAAAGATGCTTCAGACCCTTTCTTAGGAGCACAAGAGCTAGTCTACATGCCCTGTATGGAAACCCAGACCTGTTTTGGCTGAGAAATAGGGAAGACCCAACTGTTAAACAGGGCTCCAAAACAAACCCAGGTCTTGCTGGCCAGTGGAAAATAGAGCACCACTGGAAGCCAGCAGATCTGTTACCACATACAGTGAACTTGGTGGGGTGCACAGTGCCAACCTACTGTGGGGTGCACAGTCCCATCCCTATGGCAGACTATTGTGGTCACCTGATTTGGGGGGAAGTCTGGGGGGCACAGCCAACCTGACAACTGGCCAGGGAGAGAAACAAAGAAAAGATGGAGATCAAAGACAACCAATAAGAAAACCTTAGGCAAAAGAGAGAAAACAACCACCAGAATAAACCAATCAAGAAAATCAGATGCCTAGACAGAAAAATATTATGAGACACATCAGGAAACAGTAATATATGGCCCAGTCAAAGGAAGAAACTAACACCTCAGTTGAGAGTCAGGAATTGACTCTCATTGAATTATAGATGTTCAAACAAATATTTTAAATCAAATCAATGAGTTGAGAGAGAATGTGACAAAAGAGATGAAGGATATAAAAAAGACACTGGTGATCATAAGGAAGAATTTGTGTGCCAGTTTGAATGTATTGTGTCCCCCAAAAGCCATTATCTTTGATGTAGTCTTGTGCGGCAGACGTTTTGGTGCTGATTAGATTTGCTTGGAATGTGCCCCACCCAGCTGTGGGTGATGACTCTGATGAGATATTCCCATGGAGGCAAGGCCCCACCCATTCAGGGTGGGCCTTGATCAGTGGAGCCATATAAATGAGCTGACTCAAAGAGAAAGAATTCAGTGCAGCTGTGAGTGATGTTTTGAAGAGGAGCAAGCTTGCTAGAGAGGAGCATCCAGGGAGAAAGCCATTTTGAAACCAGAACTTTGGAGAAGATGCCAGCCACATGCCTTTCCATCTAACAGAGGTTTTCTGGACACCATTGGCCCTCCTCCAGTGAAGATACCCGATTACTGATGTGTTACCTTGGACACTTTATGGCCCTAAGACTGTAACTGTGTAGCCAAATAAACCCCCTTTTTATAAAAGCCAATCTGTCTCTGGTGTTTTGCATTCCACAGCATTAGCAAACTAGAACAATTTGTAAGCTTGAAAAAACAAATGGCAGAACTTGTGGGATTGAAAGTCACAACAGAAGAGTTGAGAAACACAATGGAGACATAAACAGCAGACTTGAAGGGGCAGAAGAAAGATCAGTGAGCTGGAGGACAGTACATCTGAAATCCTGGACACAAAGGAACAGATAGAGAAAAGAATGGAAAAATATGAGCAGGGTCTCAGAGAACTGAATGACAACATGAAGTGCATGAATATACATGTTATAGGTGCCCCAGAAGGAGACAAGAAGGGAAAAGTGACAGAAAGAATATTTGGTACAAAATCTATATTTTCTGTAGCACACCATATAATTTAACTTGTATGGTCAGTTCACTCAAATATCATAATTACATGGAACCTTGACTAGGGAGTGAGATCTTGTTGGTTTGTACAAGTTAGTGTGAAGCCCCAATACAACCCAGAGTAATTTGGGCAGAGAATAAAAAGTATTGGCAAAGCCCCCTTGAGGCACTGGGAGGAAATGTGGGAATATTAAACTTCCCTAGCTGGGAATTCCTGATATTCTCGCAAGCTTCGGGGACCACCAGCTTAGTAGGCCAAGACCTCAATCTTGGAGTTTGCCCTTAGGAAGCTTCTTACTGCAAAGGAGAGGTTAAGCCTACTCATAATTGTGCCTAAGAGTCACCCCCAGAGAACCTCTTTTGTTGTTCAGATGTGGCCTCTCTCTGTCTAAGCCAACTCAGCAGGTAAACTCACTGCTCTCCCCACTATGTGGGACATGACTCCCAGGGGTATAAATCTCCCTGGCAACATGGGACATTACTCACAGGGATGAGACTGGACCTTGCATCATGGGATTGAGAAAGACATCTGGACCAAAATGGGGAAGAGAAATTAAATAAAATATAGTTTCAATGGCTGAGAAATTTCAAATGGAGTCAAGAGGTCATTCTGGATGTAACTCTTATGAATTATATAGATATCCCTCTTTAGTTTATAGTTTACTACAATAGTTAGAAGGAAATATCTGAAACTGTTGAACTGCAATCCAGTATCCTTGATTCTTGAAGGCGAGCATATAACTATATAGTTTATGTAGTGTGACCATATGATTGTGAAAACCTTATGGCTCACACCCCCTTTACCCAGTGTATGGAAAAATGTGCAGAAAAATGGGGTCAAAAAGTAAATGAATAAATGGGGCGGAGGGGTATGGGATGTTTTGGGTGTTCTTTTTACTTTTATTTTTATTTCTTGAAGTAATGAAAATGTTTAAAAATTGATTGTAGTGATGAATGCACAACGATATGATGATACTTTGAACAAATGTTTTACACTTTGGATGACTGTATGGTATGTGAATATATTTCAATAAAAAATTAATTTAAAAAAAGAAAAAAGAAAGAACTCTTTGTGTCTGGAGCCAGAAGAAGGCAACAGTTATGGAGCTTCAGTCTTTGCTTCCCATCTCTGCTCTGGCCTCTTCCTTCCGTCCCATTTTTACCTGGCTCCTGACATTGTGCTTGATTCCTTTTATATATCCAAATCTCACCTTTGTGGATTTTCTAGTTTATGTATAGTCTCTTGCTACCACTGTCTCTGAACATCCTCGATAGCCATTACCCAGACCAAACAAGCCTTAACAGAAAGAATAATGGAAGAAATAATCACTGAAAATTTTCCATCTGTTATGAAAGACATAAAATTACAGATTCAAGAAGCACAGCATACCCCAAACAGAATCGATCAGGATAGACTGATTCCAAGACACTTAATAATCAGATTATCACATGTCAAAGACAAAGAGAAAATTCTGAAAGCAGCAAGAGAAAAGCGATCCGTCACTTACAAAGGAAGCTCAATAAGACCGTTTGAGGATTTCTTAGTAGAAACCATGGAGGCAAGAAGGCAATGGTATGATATATTTAAGATACTGAAGGAGAGAAACTGCCAACCAAGAATTCTATATCCAGCAAAACTGTTTAAAAAATGAGGGAGAGTTTAAAATATTTTCAGACAGAAATATAGTTGGTGAACAAGATACCTGTTCTACAAGAAATGCTAAAGGGAACACTACAGGTAGATAGGAAAATAGGAGAGAGAGGTTTGGAGAAGAGTATAGAACTGATGACTATCAGTAAGGGTAAAAAGAGAGAGTAAAAAATAAAAATAAAATAAGATATGACAAATTCCAAAACAAAATGGTAGACAGTAGACATTATGTTGAGTGAAGCAAAAGGACGGATACTGTATGCTCTCACTAATATGGACTAACATTGAGAGTTGAGAACACCAGTTATCAGGAGGTAGAAAGAGATTAGAGATCAGGCATTTGATGCTGAAGGAGTACAGAAGATTCAACAGGATGGACTGTATAGATCCAGAAATGGAATGGATAGGATAGCATAATAGTGTGTGATGGTAACACAACATTGTAAGTACCCTGAAAAAAGATGAGTGTGAATATGGTTGAAAGAGGAAGGCTAAGGGCAGGTATGATACCCGATGGAAAGATAAAGATAAAGACGGATTGTATAACAACGAAACCTAGAGTAGTCAATGATGGCGAGTAAATGTAAAAATATAAGAATGTTTGTAAATGAGGGAGAACAAATCAATGTCAACATTGCAAGCTATTGAAAATTGGATGGTATAGGGGAAAAAATCCAATCAATGCAAACTAGAATCTATAGTTAATGGTAACACTGTACGATGCTTCCATTAATTGTAACAAAGGCAATATACCAAAGTTAAATGTCTATAAGAGGGGGACATAAGGGAGTAATATGGGATTCTTGGTGGGGGTGATGTTGTCTGACCTTTTCATTGTATTTTATTTTTATTTTTCTTCTATTTTTTGTATTTTATTCTTTTTTTTTTTCCTTCTCTTCCTCTTTTTTCGGGGAAGAAATATAAATGTTCTCATATATATTGTGGTGGTGAATGCATAATTATGTGATTGTACTGGGAATCAATGATTGTTTCCTTAGGGTGGATTGTATGATGTGTGAATAAAACTGTTAAAAAATAAACAGAGGGATACAAGTGCTGGAGAATATGTGGCGAGAGGGATGTACCTTTCCCTGTTGGTGGGGAAGTAGAATGGCACAGCCCAGCTGGAGGGCAGTGTGGTTGTTCCACAGGAAGCTAATGCTGGGGTTGCCATATAGTCCTGCAACCCCATTATTGGGTATATACTTGGAAGAACTGAGAGCAGGGACATGAGTGGACATTGCACTCTGGTGTCTATGGTGGCCATATTCATGATTTGCAATGGATGGAGGTGGCCTAAGGGTACATCGACTGATGAACAGAATGGTGAACTGTTGTATATCAATACAACGGAACACCAAGTGGTGGTAAGAAGAAATGAAGTTCTGAGGTATGCACCTAGGTGAATGGATTTTGAGGCCAGTATTTCGAGTGAAAAAAGCCAGAATCCAAAGGACAAACATTATAAAACCTCACTAATATGGACTAACTATAATGTGCAAACTCTGAGAGCATAGGTTATAGGGAAAGGCTTGTGGTAAAGGTTCCTAGACTGTAAACTCTTACAGCAGTCACATCTATTCAGGATTTCTAATGGTTCTCTCTAAATTCTGAGATGGTGAGCTCTTTGTATATAATCTGGTTGGTCCCTGGAACTTTGGGTATCTGTGTGACACCTGAGACTCAGAGCCACAGTTTGGCAGCTATGAATGTCAGCATTACCCATATAGCAAATGTTAAAGAGGCTGAAAAAGAGATCAGACTTCAATTAGAGATATGAACAAAATGGACTTGATTAGAACTAAGGTAAACCAGACTAAAGGGAAAAGGATGATATTGACTGTGTTGTATAACCTCAACTGTGTAAGACCAAAGGAAGAGATGTTTATTTGGTGCAAAATCTATACTTTCTGTAGCATGCTATATAATTTAACTTGTATGGTCAATTTATTCAAACACCATAATTACATGGAAACTTCAATAGGGGCTGAGATCTGGTTGGTTTGTCCAGGTTAGCGTGAAGCCCCTATACATCCCAGAGTGATTTGGGTAGAGAATAAAAAGTATTTGCAAAGCCCCCTTGAGGGCGTGCGGGAAAATGTGGAAATATTAAACTTCCCCACCTGGGGAATTCCCAATATTCTTGCAAGCATTGGGGACTACCATTGTAGTAGGCCAAGTCCTTGATCTTGGCGCTTGCCCTTATGAAGCTTGTTACTGCAAAGGAGAGGCTAAGCCTACTTATAATGGTGCCAAAGAGTCATCCCTAGAGAACCTCTTTTGTTGCTCAGATGTGGCCTGTCTCTCTCTAAGCCCACTCTGCTGGTAAACTCTCTGCCCAGCCCCCTTCATGGGACATGACTCCCAGGAGTGTAAATCTCGCTGACACTGTGGGACATGACTCCTTGGGATGAGCCTAAACCCAGCATCGTGGGATTGAGAAAATCTTCCTGACCAAAAAGGGGAAGAGAGATTAAACAAAATAAAGTTTCAGTGGCTGAGAGGTCTCAAATGGAGTCAGAGGTCATTCTGGAGGTTATTTTTACACATTATATAGATTTCCCTTTTTAGTTTTTAGTGTAGTAGAATAGCTAGAAGGAAATACCTAACCTGTTGAACTGCAATCCAGTATCCTTGATTCTTGGAGATGATCGTATAACTATATAGCTTATACAGAGTTACTTTATGATTGTGAAAACCTTGTGACTCACACTCCTTTTATCCAGTGTATGGAAAAACGAGTAGAATAAAGTGGGACAAAAAGTAAATGAATAATGGGGGGGGAAGGAGTATGAGATGTTTTAGGTGTTCTTTTTACTTTTATTTTTATTCTTATTCTTATTTTTTGGAGTCATGAAAATGTTCAAAAAATTGATTGTGGTGTCGAATGCACAACTCTGCGATGATACTGTGAAAAATTGATTGTAAACTTTGGATTATTGTATGGTATGTGAATAGATCTCAATAACATTGTATTTAAAAAATGAGGTCCTCACACTCCACTTTGTCTAGTTTATGGATGGATGAGTAGAAAAATAGGGGAAGGAAACAAACAGACAAAGGTACCCAGTGTTCTTTTTTACTTCAATTGCTCTTTTTCACTCTAATTATTATTCTTGTTATTCTTGTGTGTGTGCTAATGAAGGTGTCAGGGATTGATTTGGGTGATGAATGTACAACTATGTAATGGTACTGTGAACAATCGAAAGTACGATTTGTTTTGTATGACTGCGTGGTATATGAATATATCTCAATAAAATGAAGATTAAAAAAAAAAAATGAGGTCCTGTTTACATTGGATTCATACCCCCAGGAATGAGGATTAAGATTAAGAACATGTCTAAATTGGATATGCAATTCAATCTACCATACAATTCAAGTGTCCATCAATAGATGAATGGAAAGACAAAATGTGGAAATTACTCAGCCGTAAAAAGGATGAAACTTGAAGATATCATGTTGTGTGAAATAAACTACAGATAAAAAGACAAATACTGTATGATCTCACTTATATGAAATACTTAGACTAGGCAAATTCATAGGGACAGATAGTAGATTGCAGGTTTCCAGGGGCTGGGAGGTGAGAAGAAGGAGAAGTTATTTCTTCAGGTGTGCAGAGTTTCTATTTGCAGTTGTTTTCATTTCCTAGCTGCCAAAACAAGTACCACGCAATGGGTTGGCTTAAACAATGGGAATTTATTGGCTTATGGTTTTGAAGCCAGGAGAAATCCAAAATCAAGATGTCATCAAGGCGATGCTTTCTCCCATAAAACTGTGGGAGAAAAGACCGCGGCTGCTGGTGATCCTTGTCCTTGGCTTTTCTGTCACTTGGCAATGCACATGGCGGCCTCTCCTGGCTTCTCCCTTCTCTTCCAGGTTCTGTTGATGTCCAGCTTCTGGATGCTTCCTCTGGCTTCTTCTATCCCTGTGACCATTCCTATAAGGCCTTCAGTCACAGGATGAAGACCCATCCCGATTCAGCTGGGCCACACCTTAACTGAAGTAACCTCATCAAAAGGTCCTATTTACCATGGGTTCACACCCACAGGAATGGATTAATTTAAGGACATGTTTTTCTGGTGTACATAGCTCCAAGCCACCTCAGAAGTAATAAAAAAAAGTTTGGGTGATGGATGTTGGTGATGGTTGCACAATATTGTGAATGTAATTAATATCCTTGAAAGTGATTAAAATGGGAAATTTTTAGTTACATATATTTATTTATTTATATTACTACATTTAAAAGTTTAAAAAAAAAATGCAAATATTTTGGATGCTCAATTTTCTCATAAGGGAAGAGAGATTCCCAAGTCTACTAAATTCTTAGTTGGGAAAGGAAAAAGGAGAGCTTCAAGAAGCTAAGAGAAGCTTAAAGAAACGGGGGACCCTCTAGTCTCTAGAAACATTTCAAAATCCTTAGGGATTTTCTTTGGTCTTTTCTAAGAAAGTCCTTTATTTCACCAACCTGAACATACTCATTCAAACAGGAATTTCTGAAAGCCAATCTCAGTGAACAGAGCTCTGGGTATATGGGAGCTAAATTGCAAAGTTCTCAAGGAAAGCTTTCTACTAAATGTAAGAACAGAGCAAGGCTTGTGTATTTAGGCCCTGATAGAGGTCTAGGCTTGGTATGAAGCTACATCCAGGAGAGCAAGTTCAGTCTGACTGTACCCAGTATTTACCTTCTTCCTCTTCTTCCTTTGACACAACCTCTCCACAGGGCACATCTCGGTGCAACACAAGAACAAAGCTTAGAACTTTAAATGGCCAGCATAAACTGGGAGAGGACAGGTTACATGGAAAGATCAGTGTAGGCCTCACAAGAAAGCAGGCCAACTTTTTATGATTAATGATTCAAGGGTGCAGGAGGCAGCACGTCCTCCAGGTTGGCCTCTTTCATATCGTCATTCTAGCCGAGTTCTGCTCAATTGGGCCGACTGGCTATATTGAGCCCTAGACCACAGTTTTATCCTTAGCCAGAGCCTCCAACAGCTATAGGCCAGTGTTTACACAGGTCTTTCCCCTTCTCCCTAACATGGACCCCAATACACCCCTCCCTTTTTACTGAAGACAATCCCTCTTTATTGAAGACCTAAAAGATGGGGTACTGTGGGAAAGGTATGCTATAAAAACCATTGACCAAAGTTCCAGTCTCAGCTTTACCCTCTTAGGCTTTGGGCAACTTACTTTTGTACACCTTGCTTTTCTCATTTGTAAATTGTAAATAACATTATCTTCCTTATAAGGGGAGCGGGGTGTGAGAATTAAATGAGATAATATATCTGAACCTTTCCCAATGTACTTAATAAAATCTACTTTCTTCCCTTCCCACCATCAGATGATTTTGATTGTCCTGTACTGTACTAAGTGCTCCTGGGAATACAACACATAATGTTTATCTAAGAGCTTATAATCTGGGACCATGTCTACTTTATCCATTGATTTATACCCAGCATCTAGCATAGTGTCTGGTACATATGGTACTCAGAAATATTTATCGATTGAATAATAGAATGAATTGTGCAAACCTGAATCTTCTTAGAACTGTAACACTGAAAAGGCCAGGGAGAGAGCATCTAGTCCAGGGATGGCAAATTATTTACTTGTTTGCCCACCCCAACTGATAAGTAGTTAATAACTAAAGCACTGTATTGATAAGGAGTCTGAGGCCACATCTGTCCTCAGCAGGAGAGAGTGTTATGATCATTTAGCAATGTTTGTCAAAGGTATGAAAGGAGATCAAGAATCACCAAGCCCTTGTACTTACTGTTTTGAGTCCAAACTAACACATTATTTTTCAGATGAAAAAAAAAGGGAATCAAAGATCGCAAAGCCAACACTTCCAGCACTCAATTCTAGATGTGAGCAGCAGAAAAAAACAAGCCTGGCAAAGACTTAATTTGGGGATAATGGCAGCAAGTTGGGAACAAAAGGCCAGAGAGACTCCAAGCAGCCTTTCCTTCCAGCCACTTTCCCAGGATAAACATTTCTCCTGAATCCCCATTAGTAGTAATCCAGAAGAAATGTTGATGGATAGCACAGGCTGAGAAATTTCAATTAGGTCCAGAGACCAAACTTCCTGTTAATTCCCTCTTAACCACCTTGTTTCCCTTCAGGCCACTCCAGTTCTGCATCAGCCTCCTCCCGCCCCATTTCTGATGAGTAGTGCCCCTCCCCACACTCAGATTCCCAGGTTTCTCAGTTGTAGCCCTCATTTAAGATAGATTTGCCTCATCTCTCTCAAGATAACTACTAGGGAGAAGCAGAGAGAAGAGTAATTAGCAAATTCAGCATTCTGGTAACCCTTCTACAGGAAAGGATAATTATTTTTTTAGCTTAAGTAAATCTCTGTGCCTTCATTATAGCTGCCTGAGGCTGACAAAGTAATGAAAACAGTCTTACTCGTTGCACAGGGGGCTCTCTGTGAGGCTTGTGAGGCAAGCAAAATTCAAAATAAATTTTTTCATTTCACCCTCAAGGAGGTGGAGAACAACTGCCCACTCCACAAGTGTGGGATATACATAGTGACCTCGTTCCAACAAGCACAGTATGGAAAGGTGAAAAAAGAGTAACTTCACAGTGGAGAAACATGGCAAACACCACCTCAGCCAAGTGATCAAGGCCAACAACAACAGTGATTTATGTCATGTTGATGTTGGTACCTTTGACATAATATGATAAGAAGGGCACTTTACCTCTGTGGTCTTCCTTCCAAAAACCCATAATCCCAGTCTAATCATGAGAAAAACCGTCAAAGCCCAATTGAGAGACATTCTGCAAAACACCTGACCATACTTCTCAAAATTGTCAGGAAAGTCTGAGAAACTGTCATAGCCAAGAGCAGCATAAGGAAATAATGATGACTAAATGTAATGTGGTATCCTGAGCAGAATACTGAAGCACAAAAAGAATGTTAAGTAAAAACTAAAGAAATCTGAAGAAAGTATGGTCTTTGCTTAATAATTATGTGTCAATATTGGTTCATTAATTATAAAAGTGGACCATATTTATTTAAGATACTAATCAGAGGGGAAACTGGATTAGGGTAAACAATTCTGTATTTTCTTCACAATTTTTCTGTAAATCTAAAACTATTCTAAAATTAAAAGTTTATTTTCAAAAATCAAGGGCTCCCAACCAATAGTATTCCTGAAAACCTTAAAGAAAACCCTAGGCTGTAAGACTCTATAAAAGTTTTACTTATTAAGTTTATTTTTTCAGAAACTTAAAGCCTTCAGATTGTTCCTATGCCAGATAAGCCCTGAAACCCAGAGGTACCAGTCTCTCCAAGAACATCAACCAGTTGCATTCCTCTACCCCATAATGCCGATACTCCTTTTCAGCATGTAGAAGTTAGAATGGTCGTTGCCCAGACATCCCTGAAGATTGAGATAATGATCAAATGGATCAATTGTAATGGAGAATCTAGGATTTAACAAATGATTATGACTACTGACTCATTATATAGATATTTCTTTTTAGTTTCTCATGTATTAAAGTACCCAGAGGAAATACCTGAAAATTTTGAACTGCAATCCAGTAGCCTTGATCTTTGATAATGATTATATAACTCTATAGCTTTTATCTTGTGAATGCCTCACTTACCCTTTCCCTGAAACTTTCTAGAAGCATCCAGGGTTACAAGTGTTAATGAAACCAATATCCCTTCCCTCCTAATATTTGATATCCCAAATTGAATCAAATACTCCAGATGAGAACTAACCAATGTGACACATGCAGCCATGAATACACAAGCACCGCCTTCCTTAAGCAGGCCTCAGGAATACATTTGAGACCTGCCATATGTCTCAGGCATGGATCCACATGCAGCCTTACCCAACCAAAATGTCAAGGTCAAAGTCACCATCACTTCACGTCCCCCTTCAACCTCCTTCCTAATTCTTCCAATAAGTTTTACCCACTGAAGAGGGATAAGGGAAGGAGGCAGGCAAGAACCATCATCCACTGAGAATGTATAGGTTGTGTTATGTACATTACCCGTTGATTCATTCAGTAAGCATTTATTGAGTACCATGATATGCCAGGTATTGGGCAAAGAACTGAGAATACAAAGATCATAATATACCTTTCAGACTCTCAAAGATTTCAGTCCAGCAGGAAAGACATTTATATCAACAACAAATTGTAGAACTCTGTGACCTAAACAATGGAAGCATGAAATGGTTTTGAGATAATGCACAACACCTCATGAGGGAAGTATTATTGCTAGGATTATATTTACAGATGAGGAAACTGAGGCTTCAAAAAGTTAAGTACCTTGCCCAAAGAAATAAGTTACTCAGTGGCAGAGGTAGAGGTTTGAATCCAAGATTGCATAGCTCTAAAATGCATGCTTTCATGCTTCTGTTTGACCAAGATGGCAGCTCCAGGGTGCCTTTCCCCCACAGAATCTTTGAACAATTAGCAAAAACTGGAACAGCTCTCTTCCTAAAAACTCCAGAAAACAGTTAAAGGGTTATAGTAACCGGGCAAGTGCCAAATCAAGAAAACAGCTTTAAAAGCAGTAGGAGAAGCTCGTGGCACTCCTGCTCCCACTGGGGCGCGGGAGCAGAGTCGCCCCTATGCACATACTGGGGTGCCTGCGTGTTGGTGCCAAGTCAATCTAGCGGCAGCCTGAAAGGCTGAACTAGGAAACTGGTCTCGAGATCGCCCTCCCAGAATTTGCCCTGCAGACTGAAGCAGCTTGGGGACAGCTAAAGCAGTGGAAGAAACAATTAAGTCAAAGTTCTGGGGCAAAGGATTACAAGTCATACAATAGAACAACAGAGGGGGAAAAAGTCTATTTCAGAGTATAGAAAGGGCATTCAAATTCCTGTAAATGAGGGAATTCCCAACGCCAGGAACAAGCACAAGCTCAAGATAAGACACAAGCTCAGAAAAGACAGAGAGGACCCTGCTCTTCACATTCTCTTCAGGTTGATCTTCTTGACAGGGGGGCTAAGTTCTGAAGGAGTGCACCAGCAAATGCAGAGTCAATTTGCAAAGACTGTGAAAGCCAATTTGCTTTAGTTTGTTTTTGTCAGCTCCTGGAACTCAGGAAAATCTCCATAATATCACTAGTTGGATACAAACTTAATGGACTGCTCAGGGACTAAATCCCAGAGTTAATACTTTAAAATTTTTAAATGTACAATGTGTAAAGTACATACTTTCTCTGCTGTAATAATGTTATCCAAACTGAGTTGTTAAGCCATAGTCTCCAAAGATGTGTCCCATGGCCAATAAATCTGAGAGTGTAGTAAATCATTACTTCATCTTGGAAATTCAAAGTATCCATTTGACTAATAAAAGCTCTAAGAAATCTTGCAATAAAATATATGTTTAACTCAACAATTTCCTAACATAACTGACCACAGAACAATTTTTTACTGAACTCTATTTTTCAGAGAATACCTCCCAACATCTGGAGAACTAATGTTACATGTTTTAGAAAACTCACCTCTATAACACTTTCTGTCACCACCAAGGTAAATAAATCCAATTATCACACCCCTACAAGAAAAAAAGCCTACCTTGGACTCAGCAGGTTTGAATTGCAACAAAATAAAAAAAGTCATTCTGAACAAGTATGGAGCCCATCCTTTAACAAAGGAATTTTTAACACAGATGACATAAAGGTAAAGATGCATTTTGAGACAAGACCACTGTGTTCAGCTACAAATTCTAGTCTTGCCTGAACAACCCCCTAGGACTCCCTGGATAGCACTGAGGCCTTGACTACCTTCGGGAGGCCAACAAATAGAAGTCCCAGAAGTCTTATGCCAGAGGGGAAGAAATAAGGGAGGAGAAAGACACCTGTCAACACAAGTCAGGAAAGACAAGTGCAATAGGAAGGTGGTTGGGAAAGGGAGGCTACTTAGAGGAAAGAAGAGAGGTCAACGTTACCCTATAATTTCAGCCTTAATTTACACAACTCATGATCATGAAATGATGCTGATCAGCACCACATCATTTCATTTTTCTTATCAATTCCCCTAAATCCAGATTTTAAACCATGGCACTTTTGACATTTTGGGTCAGATAATTCTTCGATTTGGGGTCTGGCCTATGTAATGTAGGTTGTTTAACAACATCTCTGGCCTCTACCCACTAGATGCCAGTGGCATCCTCCCAGTTGTGAAAACGAATAGAAGTCTCCAGCCATTACAAATATCCTTGTTCTAGTTTGCTAATGCTGCCAGAATGCAAAACACCAGAAATGGACTGGCTTTTATAAAGGGGATTTATTTGGTTACAAAGTTACAGTCTTAAGGCCACAAGGGTCCAAGGTAAGTCATCAACACTCAGGTACCTTCACTGGAGGATGGCTGATGGTGTCTGGAAAACCTCTGTTAGCTGGGAAGGCATGTGGCTGGCGTCTGCTCCAAAGTTCTGGTTTCAAAAAGGCTTTCTCCCAGGACGTTCCTCTCTAGGCTGCAGTTCCTCAAAAATGTCACTCTTAATTGCTCTTGGGGTGTTTGTCCTCTCTTAGCTTCTCCAGAGCAAGAGTCTGCTTTCAACAGCTGTCTTCAAACTGTCTCTCATCTGCAGCTACTCTCTCAGCTTCTGTTCATTCTTCAAAGTGTCCCTCTTGGCTGTCACAAGCTTGCTCCTTCTTTCTGAGCTTATGTAGTGCTCCAGTAAACTAATCAAGGCCCATGCTAGAGCTTATATAGTGCTCTAGTAAACTAATCAAGGCCCATGCTGAATGGGCAGGGCCACACCTCCACAGAAACTATCCAACCAGAGTCATCACTCACAGTTGGGTGGGGTGCATCTCCATGGAAACACTCAAAGAATTACAATCTAATCTATACTGATACACCTGCCCACACAAGATTACATTAAAGATAATGGTGTTTTGGGGAACATAATACATTCAAACTGGCACAGTCCTCTAAAGGGCAAAAAATTCCTTGGTGTCCATCTCCATCCATGCTACCATCAACTCCAAAAAGGTAGATTAATCTGCAAAACAAACACCTAGCCTCCCTCCTGCATATTATCACCTTGGCCTCAAGTTGCTTTCCTAAGAACCCACTATTCACTGTCAGTTTATGCCACGGTAACTTCTACTCACTCTTGAGGATCCCTCTCAAATCTCACCACCTTCTCCCATGAAGTCTTCCTGCCAACTTGAGCCAACTCTGCCCCATCCTCTTCCTGCTCTATCCCACCACCTATGGTCTGGTACAGCACTGGTCCATGATTGGCTTCAATTAAGTATCTAGATGTTTTTTATCTTGTACTATTCTGTAATTCATTTTGAGGGAGCAAATATCCACAGAGTGCGTATGAGATATCAGACCCCATACTGCTGCAGTGGGATATGTAGACATAACTAAGATATGATCCCTATCCTAAGAAGTCCATGGTCTCCTGGAGAAGGTAGACCCAAAATTTACACTCTTGCACAGGAGTTTGTCTTATCCTTTCTGTGGGATCCCTGAGGATAAAGGCAAAAGTCTAATACTCCCATATAGCTCAATAAAACTGAATTAAAAAAAAAGAGAGAGCACATTCTCAAATGTTTTCCCAATAATTACACACACACAAAAAAAAAAAGTTGTATACTCTCTTTGTGTCCGCCACAACACTAAGCACATAGTAGGTGCCCAAGAGCTCGCATTGAACTAGAATCAGAGAGGAAGCACAGCTGGATCACACCAAGGAACCAAAAAGCTTCTATGAGTATACATCTCCACAACTGCATATGAAAACCTTCTAAGACTCCATTGGGCAATTTCTTTTATGACATGATGGTAAAATGAAAGTTGTGCATATTTGGGAAAAAAAAATAGCAGACCTATGAAGGTTAACCCTACCTTGATTTGTACTTTTTAAATTTTTGCCCTATGCAATCCAAAAGTCCATAACTCATTGTTTTAATAGAGAAAATAGAGGGAAGGAGAGGGGGAGGGAGAAGGCCTCAAAACACATTTAAACAATCAGAAAGTAGTGAAGACTGTGCAAAAATAATTACCGACAACAAATGGGCTAGGGAATACTTGGAAAATGTGAACACACACAAAATCAGCAAACCCTAAGAATCTGCATTACTGAGTCTTTGAGGGGGATATGCTAAAGTTCTAATGGGTTTGAAAAGTGATGGAGAACAGAGGGGCAAAGAGAGAGTGGGAAAACAGATGAAGGTGTTCACCTTCCTAAACCAGGAAAAACAAGGATCCTAAATGGCCATGGTTTAAGAAGGCCAGTGTTAGCCTTTGGAAGAACCTGTGGAATAACATTTAAAATGTTTAAAAGACAAGGATGAATAGAGGCCACGTGGACCACAAGCAATGGAGCAGATATGTAGCAAACAGTAAGTCAAGACACCTGTGGGTGTCAAAGCTGGGAGATGCTCAATAAATAATATTAAATTATTATTTAATATTAATAATAAATATGAGTATTATTATTGTCACATTAATATTTTCCTGGGTCAAAGGAGACACCCCTGGCCCTGAAGCTTTTTTCCCTTCGTTATTTTGACTCAAATTAGTATCACATGATGTTTATAAGCAAGTCTTGAAAAGAACCAAGTTGGTGGGTAGAGAAAGTTCCCAAAGGATACTGTCCTTACCATCCACCAAAGAAAACCGAGTGACTAGAGAAACGGGGGGAGCACGATCCTGGGCAGAAAATGGAGTTCAAGTCCTGTCTGTTTTAAAAAAGAGTCTGAGTAGAGCCTAAATAATTCTAAACCCATATCAGAACACACAACCTTTCCCATTCCCTCTACCCCAGCCACCCCACCCCACCTCATCACAATTCTCCAGCAGAACAGGTTTTCCTGCTCACCCTGGCCAGCCATAAAAATCTCAGGAATCCAGGCTTCTCTGAACAGTCAACATCTTTCCCAGTGGGGACCTGGGGACCAAGGAGCCAGCAGCCCAGTCGGAGAAGGAGCAAGTGGTGAATTACATCCAAGAGAGATCCCCACCTCCACCTGGCTTGGGGATGGTACGTGCAGGTCATTTTCAGGCAAAAGTTTTAAAGCAAGACAAAGGCACCTTAAAGAGAAGACAGCATTTCCTTTGCCAAGTCCAAACTTTGCCAAAGAGGCTCAAGCCTTTGACATGGTACTTTCAGGCCACAGCTCTAGTCCTTCCAGCCCAGAGAAAACTGGAACTTCATGGAAGAATCACATCTGCTGGCCTTGGAAAGATTACAGACCTCTCCGACTGCACAGAAGTGGGGTCCCTTGCCCTGAACAGGGGACCCAAGAACTTGAAAAGCGTTTATCTTTCAAAGTCAGAGAAAAGATATGCAAAGTCAGCCTGGCAATATTAACATATCTAAAGATGGAATGTGTCCATCGGGAGGGAAATGGTCTCTTAAGGCAGTTGTTTGCAAACTGTCAGCCCTGACTCCCTAATAGGTGGTAAAATCAGCATGTGGGCAACCAACATTTTTTAAAAAATGAAATAGCATAGAATAAAAAAATAAGGATGCATCATGTAGTAAAAGTTAGGTATTGTTTCATGAACTGTGTGTGTTCATGTGCGTGTACAGCAACTCAATTTAAAATTTATTTCTTCAATGTAGGTCACTGTCAAAAAAATTCAAAAGCCACTACTCTCAAGTAAACTTTGTAGAGTCTAGAAAAGTTTTAGTCAAACTAATCATTCAATTCACTTATTCATTCATTTAAAATAGTCATTGAGCCCATCCTGTGTGCCAGGCCTCCAGTATGTTCTGGGTTTACAATGGTTAAAAGCCACAGTAATGAATATTTGCACAATTCTTATTATGTAGTGATGCTTGTCTAAGTTCCCTACATATGCTAACACATTTAGCCCTCACGACATGCCTATGGGATAGGTTTCATTATTTGGATGAGGAAACAGCACAGGGCGATTGGATAAAGATTACATGTCAAGGAAGTGGCAGCTGGAACTTGTACTCATCCAGTCTAGTTGCAGAGTCCCTGCTCTCATCCATGAAGCTACAGAAGCTACGTTGCCCAGGGACTTGCCCTATTTCTCCCAGCAACATCCTTTATTGCAGCAATGGATTGTCTTAGCCCAGAGCTACCTTAGAGGGGACCCATGTGACTGACCCTCCTGGTCTGAGTTCTTGCTGACTACTCAACTTGAATCTGGCTTCTTGAGAAACGCTGCCCCGAGTATCCATTCCCTCTGGCATTTCTCACAATATACATCAATGGACTGGAATTCTCTCAATATAAAATATGTGCCTCAATGTCAATGAACTTCATAGGCTGACAGATCAGTATGTGCAGGCTACAAGCCTGAAGGTCAGAGAGTTAAATAAGGAAATGCTCCTGAATAGCTGTTGCCCTTAGCTAAGTTACCTTTCTGTGCCTCTGTTTCCTCTATTGTCAAGTAGAGATGGTGTGCTGGTTTGTATATATTATGTCCCCCAGAAAAAGCCATATTCTTTAATGCAATCTTGTGGGGGCAGAAGTAATAGTGTGGATTAGGATGGAACCTAATGGTTCAGTATTTCCATGGAGGTGTGGCCACGCCCATTCAGCGTGGGCCTTGATCAGTTTACTGGAGCATTATATAAGCTCAGA
The DNA here is from genome assembly GCF_015220235.1 of Choloepus didactylus. Lineage (NCBI taxonomy): Eukaryota > Metazoa > Chordata > Mammalia > Pilosa > Megalonychidae > Choloepus > Choloepus didactylus. Next base: position 31,715,177 of record NC_051310.1, read on the forward strand.
CAGAAGGAGCGAGCTAGCTGCAGCTGAGAGACACATTTTGAAGACAGTCATTGGAAGCTGAAACAGACATTTTGGAGAAAGCCATTTTGAAACGCAATCTGGGAGCAAGCAGACGCCAGCCACGTGCTTTCCCAGCTAACAGAGGTTTTCCAGATGCCATTGACCATCCTACAGTGCAGATACCCAATTGTCTATGTGTTACCATGGATACTTTATTGCCTTAAGACTGCAACTGTGTAGCCAAATAGACCCCCTTTTATAAAAGCCAATCCATATCCAGTGTTTTGCATTCTGGCAGCATTAGCAAACGGAACAGATGGCAACGGTATCTACCTAATAAGGTTACTTTAAGGATTAAATGAAACAGTATATGTGAAGTGCTTAGTAAATGCCTAGCATATTGTTGCTCATTAAATGTTAAATAATTATTATTAATTGTTGAGCACTTATTAATATCAAACTTGTCCAGTGGGAGAGAAAACACACAAGCAGATCATGCCTATAGAATGCTGTGGAGGCATAAAGGAGTTCAGGGAAAAAGTACTTAATTCAGCTAGGAAACTTCCGAGAGAACTTATCACCTTCAAATGAGCCTTGAAGATAGAACCAAAGGGTGAAGAATGTGCAGAAGGGCATGCCATCCAGATAGAAGGGACAGCTTGGGAAAGAAACAGAGGATCTCATATGCAAAGTGTAAACAGATAGATGAAAATATTGCTTTAGCCAATGCAAACACAATTTCCCCTTATGCAAGCTTGCCCATGCACAAAATCGCTCTAAAATGATCTCCAGCAAAAATTCCTGCAGCATAAGCTTTTCCAATGCTGTTTCAAGTGTTGAAATATACATTCAATGTGCATTTTTATACCTACTTCCTTCTAGGTGAAAACCTAGCCCTAAAAGAAATTTAAGGGAGAAAAACATCTGTCCCTAGCTGCATTAGAAATGGCCATCTCTCCCATGAAGCTGGACCTGCTTTAGAGCAGGGCGTCTCAAAGTGTAGCTCCCAGACCTGGGAACATCTTAGAAATGCACAATCTCAGCTTCACCCCAGACCTACTGAATCGGAAACTCTGGGGGAGGGACCCAGTAATTTGTGTTTTAACCAGCTCTCCTGGTGATTCTGATGTATGCTAAAGTTTGAGACCCACTGCTTTAGAGAAACTACCCAAGGAGACAAGGAAAAGCAGCAGCAGCAGTCGAGATGATACCTGGTGAAAAGAGCTGTGCACACTGTGCAAAAACCTGCACAACTCAAAGCAGTGGTGAGGAATTCAGGCTCTGTAATCCCATAGGCCTGGATGTGAACCCCAGCTTCAGTGCTTGTGGCTGTGACTTCCCTAAACCTCCTGCATTCTCAGTTGCAAAGTAGGGGTAACAATTCCTCCTCCTTGAGGTTGTTCTAAGGACTGGGATGATTCTATAAGGCAGGGAGCACGGAGCAGCCATTAGGTGACAGCTAATATGCCAGAAGGGAGACTGAGCCATTCCATCCTCTCCAGGAAAGTTGACTTCTCTATTTCTTTTAACGTCTTTGGAATGGCAGTCTTCTAACTCTTGGAAGTACAAACCAATTTGGTTTAGGGGCATGGATAGATTTATGGGAATCCACTTCCAGTTTTTCTATGGACTCTCCTAAAATTGATCTGCTTGCAGTTGGGGCACCAAGAAGCTTTCCTTCCCCAACTTCTCTTCTCCCACTTTACAGAAGAAAGGCACAGTTCTCAGTCATCCCAAAGCTTAATTTGATGCATCCTGGAGAATAAACCTCCAGGGCTCCAAACTGGAGGATAAATAGAAATATCGATGTTGTGAATGTCTCTAATGATTGGGTAACAAATCCATTTGCAACTGAACTACTCGAATGACTGGGTAGCAAGTTTTTGTTTGAGTCAAGTGGTTTCCAGTTCTCTGCTTTCCACGTAATTGAAGGAGGACCTAATTGAGTTGTCAGCTGATAGATCATTAAAAACAATTTTTGATGACAGATCACTGTGACTTTTAGTATATAACTTGGAAGGAGCACAACTAATTCAAATGTAACAAATTCTTTACATGTCCATCTCATGTGGGCAATGATTGCAGCACTTGTGTCTTAAAAAACAAAAAATAAGATTGGAATTGATGTCAAACATTGTCTCATTAGCAATGAGTAATGTTCACCACAGTTACATGAAATAATTTTTGCAAATTCCATCCATCTCATAGCGGAAGCATTTCCAAAATAATCTCACTTTTTGGGTTTATTAATTATATATCAAACTGCATAATATATTTATGTTGTTTTTCTCAATTATATAGTAATAATAATCATACTCATAATTAAAACTAAAAGAAATTTTTCAATATGTAGTCTTTTATCATGAGATGTTTAAAAATGTCATTTCAATTTACATACATGTTTTTGTTATGAAAAGTATGATCCAAAAATCAATAGAAGATCCAAGATAGTAGATTAGGAGAAACAGAGCAAAATACTTCTCCATGAAAAACACTAGATAAAAGACAGAAAGTGCTCCAAAATAGCAGTAGCACTGCACCAGCTGGACAAGGTCCGCTAAATCCACAGGGACTGTGCATTTGGTGAAACAGAGAGTCTGCACACAGAAATAAGTGAGTGAGGCTGCTGGGGAAACAGCAGCCACACCACAGTCGGGAGAAACCAGGGGTCGCGTCTAGAGACAGATCAGTTTTAAAACCCGAAAAGCAGCTGTGGATCCAGCAGCAAGAGCCACACAGTCAAGTGCAGTGGGGAGTGCCTTCCACACGCTGGGCACCCACATCAGTATCTGCCGTGGATGATAGCCCTTTGCACACCTGCAGCTAATTGTCCCGGAGTTAGGAAGGCAGAGGTCCACAAAAGGGGGAAATTACCATGCCCCATACAGCCATCTTCTCAGAGGGCTGGGAACGCCCCTGTGTGGCACTGCAGCTCAGAGCTTCTCTTGGGGATTACGCTTGCCTGTGACATTGCACAGTCTTCCCTCTGCAGAAGCCCGTGGAGGGCATGGCTTGAAGCTGGGGTTCTGTGCAGAAGTCTCAAGGCCTTACACCAATCCCAGGGACTTCTCTGGGCCCACAGCAGAGAAAGACTGTGATGAGTCTGAGCTGAAGGGTTGGGCTCATGCAACAACTTTAAGTCTCCAGGAACGGGTGGGAGATTTGAGTATTGAAGCCGCCTTCCCTCCCTAACTACACAGTGGACAACCCCCACCTTTAGGGCTGGCTGCACCAACTACACACAGAAATTGGGTGCACTGATTGGACCTCCACAAGATTCAGACCCCCACTTGCCACATAGACGAGGTTGGGGAGAACTGGCTTGAGAGTAATAGGAGGCTCGGGGCACCATCTGCTGATAAGTCAGAGAAAGTGCACTCCACCAAGCTATAGCTCTGAAAAATTATAGATAATTGTTCAAATAAGCCTGGATGTCCTAAAATAACCCTGACAAGATAAGCAAATGCCAAGAGGTCAAAAACAACAGAAAATTTTAAAGCATATGAAGAAACCAGAAAAAAATGGATAAACCAAACCCAGGCACCTGAATCAAAAAATCATAGGAGACACAGTACTTAGAGAAATTAATCAAAGAAGTAATCACAAACAACAACATCATGGCACAGGATATAAAGGACATGAAGAAGACCTTAGCAGAGCATAAAGAAGAATTTGCAAGAGTAAATAAAAAAAATAGATGATCTTATAGAAATAAAAGAAACTGTTGATCAAATTAGAAAGATTCTTGATACACAAAATACCAGATTAGAGGAAGCTGAGGAAAGAATAAATGAACTCAAAGAGTGCAAAATGGAAAGGGAAAGCACTAAAGAAAGAATGGAGAAAAAAATCAAAAAAAATCAAAATGGATCTCAGGGATATGATGGAAAACATAAAGTGCACAAATCATTAGTGTTCCAGAAGGGGAAGAGAAGGGTAAAGGTCTAGGAAAAGTATTCAAAGAAATTGTTGGGGAAAAATTCCCAACCTTTCTAAACAACATAAATATGGAAATCATAGATGCCCAACTAATTCCAAACAGAATAATTACAAATAAACCCAATCTGAGACATTCTGGTCAGATTGTCAAATGCTGAAGAGAAGGAGCAAGTTCTGAAAGCAGCAAGAGAGAAGCAATTCACCACATACAAGGGAAACAGCATAAGACTAAGCAGTGATTATTCAGTGGCCACCATGGAGGCAAGAAGGCAGTGGTATGGCATATTCAAAATTCTGAAAGAGAAAAATTTCCAACCAAGAATTCATTATCCAGCAAAGCTCTCCTTCAAATTTGAGGGAGAGCTTAAAATCTTCAGAGACAAGCAAATGCTGAGAGAATTTGCTGACAAGAGACCAGCCCTACTTGAAATACTAAAGGGAACCCTACCAGCAGAGAAACAAAGAAAAGAGGAAAAGGTATAGAGAAGAATTCAGAACTAAGGAGATTTAGTAAGGGTACATTAAAGGAAATAAAAAGAGAGGGGGAAAATATATCTGACAAACGTAAACCAAAGGATAGGATGGCTGATTCAAGAAATGCCTTCACAGTAATAACATTGAATGTGAATGGATTAAACTCCTCAATTAAAAGATATACATTGGCAGAATGGATCAAAAAATATGAACCGTCAATATATTGCTTACAAGAGACTCATCTTAGACACAGGGACACAAGAAATTGAAAGTGAAAGGATGGAAATATTTCATGCAAGCTACAGCCAAAAGAAAGCAGGAGCAGCAATATTAATCTCGGATAAAATAGAGTTTAAATGCAAAGATGTTATAAGAGACAAAGAAGGTCACTACATACTAATAAAAAGGACAATTCAACAAGAAGAAATAACAATCATAAATGTCTATGAACCCAATCAAGGTGCCCCAAAACACATGAGACAAACATTGGCAAAACTGAAGGAATCAATAGATATTTCCAATAATTGTGGGATTCTTCAATACATCACTCTCTCCTATAGATAGATCAACCAGGCAGAGGACCAATAATGAAATTTGAAAATCTAAGCAATCTGATAAATGAATTTGAACTAAGAGACATATATAGACCATTACATCCCAAATCACCAGGATACACATTCTTCTCTAGTGCTCACAGAACTTTCTCCAGAACAGATCATATTCTGGGACATAAAACAAGCCTCAATAAATTTTAAAAAAATGAAATTATTCAAAGCACATTCTCTGACCACAATGGAATACAATTAGAAGTCAATAACCATCAGAGACTTAGAAAATTCACACATATCTGGAGAGTAAACAACACACTTCTAAACAATCCGTGAGTTAAAGAAGAAATAGCAAGAGAAATTGCTAAATATATAGAGATGAATGCAAATGAGAACACAACGTATCAAAACTTATGGGATGCAGCAAAGGTGGTATTGAGGGGAAAATTTATAGCTCTAAATGCATACATTAAAAAGGAAGCAAGAGCTAAAATGAAAGAACTAATGGAACAGCAAACTAATCCTAAACCAAGTAGAAGAAAAGAAATAACAAGTATTAAAGCAGAAATAAATACATAGAGAACAACAACAACAACAAAAGAGAGAATAAGTAACACCAAAAGTTGGTTCTCTGAGAATATCAACAAGATTGACAAGCCCCCAGCTAGACTGACAAAATCAAAAGGAAAAGACCCAAATAAACAAAATAATAAACGAGAGAGACAATGCTACTGTGGATTCCAAAGAAACTTAAAAAATTATAAGAGGATAATGTAAACAACTGTATGCCAACAAACTAGATAATGTAGAGGAAATGGACAATTTCCTGTAAACACATGAACAACCTAGACTGACCAGAGAAGAAATAGAAGACCTCAGCAAACCAATCACAAGCAAAGAGATCAGTCATCAAAAAGCTTCCCACAAATAAATTCCCAGGGCCAGATGGCCTTACAAGGGAATTCTACCAAAGTTTCCAAAAAGAACTGACACCAATCTTACTTAAACTCTTTCAAAACATTGAAGAAAATGGAACACTACTTAATTCGTTTTATGAAGCTAACATCACCTTAATACCAAAACCAGGTAAAGACGCTACAAGAAAGGAAAACTACAGGTCAATCCCCCTAATGAATATAGATGCAAAAATTCTCAACAAAATAATTGCGAATCAAATCCAAAGACACATTAAAATATCATACACCATGACCAAGTGGGGTTCATTCCAGGCATGCAAGGATGGTTCAACAAAAGAAAATCAATCAATGTAATACAACACATTAACAAATCAAAACAGAAAAAGCAAATGATCACCTCAATAGATGCTGAAAAAGCATTTGACAAAATCCAGCATCCTTTTTTGATAAAAACACTTCAAAAGGTAGGAATTGAAGGAAACTTCCTCAATATGATAAAGGGCATATATGAAAAACCCACAGCCAGCATAGTACTCAATGGCGAGAGACTGAAAGCCTTCCCTCTAAGATCAGGAACGAGACAAGGATGCCAGCTGTCACCACTATTATTCAAGATTGTGCTAGAAGTGCCAGCCAGAGCAATCAGACAAGACAAAGAAATAAAAGACATCCAAATTGGAAAGGAAGAAATAATGTCATTATTTGCAGATGATATGATCTTATATATGGAAAACCCTGAGAAATCGACAACACAGCTATTTGAGCTAATAAATTTAGCAAAGTAGCAGGATACAAGATTAATGCACATAAGTTAGTAATGTTCCTGTAAACTAGAAATGACGTAACGAATAAACCCTCAAGTAAAAGATTCTATTCTCAACAGCAACTAAAAAAAAATCAAGTACCTAGGAATAAGCTTAACCAAAGATGTTAAAGACCTATACATAGAAAACTACATAACTTTACTAAAAGAAATAGAAGGGAACCTAAAAAGATGGAAAAATATTCCTTGTTCATGGATAGGAAAGCTAAATGTCATTAAGGTGTCAATTCTACCCAAATTTGTTTGCAGATTCAATGCAATTCCTATCAAAATTCCAACAACCTACTTTGCAGACTTGGAAAAGCTAGTTATCAAATTTATATGGAGGGGGAAGATGCCTCAAATTGCTAAAAACATTCTAAAAGAGAAAAACAAAGCAGGAGGACTCACACTCCCTAACTTTGAAGCTTATTATAAAGCCACAAAAGTCAAAACAGCATGGTACTGGCACAAAGATAGACATATTGATCAATGGAATCGAATTGAGAATGCGGAAATAGACTCCCAGATCTACAGTCGACTGATCTTTGATAAGGCCCCCAAAACCACTGAACTGGGACATAACAGTCTATTCAACAAGTGCGGCTGGGAGAGCTGGATATCCATATCCAAAGAATGAAAGAGGTCCTCACTTCACACCCTACACAAAAATTAACTCAAAATGGATTAAAGTTCTCAATATAAGAGACAGTACCATAAAACTCCTAGAAGATTTTGTAGGGAAACATCTTCAAAACCTTGTATTAGGATGTCACTTCCTAGACCTTACACCCAAAGCACAAGCAACAAAAGAAAAAATAGATAAATGGGAACTCCTCAAACTTGGAAGTCCCTGTACCTCAAAGGAATTTGTCAAAAAGGTAAAGAGGCAGCCAATTCAATGGGAAAAAATATTTGGAAACCATGTATCTGACAAAAGACATATCTTGCACATATAAAGAAATTCTCCAACTCAACGACAATAGTACAGACAGCCCAATTATAAAATGGGCAAAAGATATGAAAAGACAGTTCTCTGAAGAAGAACTATCAATGGCCAAAAAACACATGAAAAGATGGTCATCTTCACCAGCTATTAGGGAGACGCAAATTAAGACCACAATGAGACATCATCTCTCACCAATTAGAATGGCTGCCATTAAAGAAACAAGAAATTACACATGCTGGAGAGGATGTGGAGAAATTGGGACTCTTATTCATTGTTGGTGGGACTGTGTAATGGTACAGCCACTCTGGAAGACAGTCTTTTGTTTCCTTAGAAAACTAGATATCACGTTATCCTTCAATCCAGCAATTGCACTTCTCAGTATATACCCAGAAGATCTGAAACCAGTGACTTGAACAGGTATCTGCATGCCAATGTTCATAGCACCAATATTCACAATTGCCAAGAAATGGAAACAATCCAAATGTCCTTCAACAGGTGAGTGGATAAACAAAATGTGGTTTATACACACTATGGAATACTATGCAGCACTAAGAAGGAACAATGTTGTGAAACATATGACAACGTAGATGAACCTTGAAGACATAATGCTGAGTGAAATAAGCCAGGCACAAAAAGAGAAATAGCGTATGTTACCACTAATGTGAACACTGTGAAAAATGTAAAATAAATGGTTTATATTGTAGAATGTAGGGGACCTAGCAATAGACAGCAAATAGTGAAGGGGGAATGATAATCTAATAAGAACAGATAAGTTATGGAGTGTAAACTTAATGTTATGGGAATGCTCAGGAACAACTATGGTTTGTTAATTTCAGGGGGTTATGGTAGGAACAAGTTTGCAGAAATGTAATTATTTTAGTTTATTTGTTTTTCTTATCCCTTTGTTGGGTTATAGTCTATTTTCTTGGGGTAGGGTAGAAACATGTTGGAAGCAATGTAGTTATTTCAGGTTATTTGTTTTTTCTTATTCCTTTGTTTTGGTTTTGTTTGAAAAAAATCAATGAAAATTCCTTCAAGCACAAAATTATATTACATTAGAATAAAATTCTGTGGAGGAAGAGGAATGAAAATACCAAGTTCAAGGAGAAAAGGAATGATGTAAAAATTTCTGACTACTAAAGAAAAGCTTGTTTGTATATTTTTAAATAGATGGTGGTGGATATCAAATCTCTATGGTAATTAGATTTCATTGAGAACTTTTTAAAGAGCTTGTAATAAGATTATTTTTAAATGTCAATGTATAAAATATGCTAAAAATACATTCTTTGCAACAATGTAAAGTTATCCTGAAAAATTATAAATATCAAGTTAAAAAATGTGCAAAGGGGTACAGAGTCTTTCAAAATTCTTTCAAGGCATATGCAAAGAAAAAAGTTTGAAACCAGAGCTCTGGAAAATACCCTCTTTTTTTCTTTTCTTTCTTTAATAACATATTAATCAGAAATGATGTTCTCAGTGCTCTATTAGATGCTAAGAAGCATTCTAGAGGAGTAACTGGCCTTGTCTCTGCTTTCAAAGACTTACCATCTACTTGAAGCAACCAGAAAACACATGTAAAACAACTGAGGTAGGTGGCAGGCACTGATCACGCACACATGGTATTCATGTTCTCCTATGTTCTCACTAGCAGAACCCAGATTTTGTGTAGGAAAGAAATATGCCCAGCTAAATACTCATTTTCCCCAGCCCCCTTCCCATTAGGGATGGCCATATGACACAATTCTGGCCAATGAAACCTAAATGAAGACCTCAAGGTTTCTGGGAAAGCTTTTGCGTTCCTGATAAAACCATATAGGTGAGGTTGGCTCTGCCTGTCCTTTCTTCTTCCTAACTACTTGAATGCTGCCACAATGCCTGGATCTAGAGCAATTATGCTGAAAAATGAGGCAAAAAGCACGAGAACAAAAGTCTACACACTAAGGATCTCATCATGGGTAGAAGGAAAGGAATTAGGCCCCTATTGGAATTGTTGCGGCGTGAACTAATGCCAGCAAGAGCCTACCTCCAGCTCTCTTGCTACATTAAATACATACATACCTGCATATGCTTCTATTGCTGTAAACACAGCTAGTTAGATGTTCCAGTTACTTTCACTGTATAACAAGCTACCCCAAACCTTGGTGATGTTTAAAAAAAAAAAAAATCAGTTTATTATGCTCACAGATTCTGTGGGTCAGGAATTCCCACAAGGTACGGCTGGAATGGCTTGTCTCTACTCCACAATGTCTGGGACTTCACCTGAGGAGACTCAAACAGCTGGAGGTAACGCAAACACCAAGGAGCTGGAGAGTCCACTTCCAATCTGGCGTCCTTCCTCACACTTCCGGTGTCTGAGCTGGGCTCAGCTAGCAGTGTTGAGCAGAGTGTTGACACATGCTGGCTGGGTTCTGAGGGCAAGCATTCCAAGAGGGTAAGGCGGATGTTGCCTGGCCTTTTATGATCTTTCCTCAGAAGTGATGCCGCGTCACTTCTGCCACACACAAGTGGTTGACACAGCCGCTGGAAACAAGGAGAGGAGACACACTCCACCTCTCAATGGGAGGAATGGCAAGGAACTTTCAGCCATCTTCTTTCAACTCCACATTGGTGGGATTTTTTTTCCTTGCAACTTAACGCATTGTTACTGATAATACAATGAGTGCTACAGCATAAAAGAAAATGTGAACTTGAACAGTACAGTTACTCAGTTGAGCTCGGTGGAAGAGGGGATAATAAGAGTGAAGAAAGCCTTTATCACAAACAATCCTATAAGTGCCCAGCCCAGAATAAAATTCCAAGGGGTCTGTAGAAGTACCATGAGCCACAGTGTCTATCCCCAATGCTAGACATGAATTCAGATCTCAATCTGCTATTCACAAGTAATGTGGCTTTGGAAAATCTCAGTTAAGCCTCAGCTTCTACAATGGCAAAATGGGGAGCATAGATGAAGGTTATGGTGAGGCCTGAATAAAATAGCACCAGAAGGGTCTAGCATGGTGCATAGCACTCAGTATGTGCTCAAAAAACGTGCATTCATTTATATATTCCATGAAGTTCCACATGTGTGAAAATTGACAGGGTTAATATTCTCCAAACATAAGTCAGAGTCCCAGCAAGCTGTACTGAAATTTATGTAGTGCAAAGCTTAGAAGACTTAGGCCAATTTTCCTGGAGGAAATAAGGACAGCACTGAGAAGACCTGATGTCCAGTCTTAGGCAGGACTTTTCCCTGCAAAGCCCATCCCCACCATTTGTTGGCGATTTGGAAAAATCTATAGTGTTTCTCATGACACCAACCATCCCCAGTCTGGGATAAGTATTCTAAATATTAGATCTGAATGATTTATTTTATCCCTTAATGCATTGGGCTGCAGACTCCCTGAATGGATTAAGACAGACCTTCTATTTTTAGCAGCTGGTTTATTCAGTCCATTTCCTTACTATAAATACATGAGTGAACTTATTTGAAAGTAGAACCCTTTTGTCATCTGATTGCCCCAGTGTGGATATTGGATGGGGAAATGGGAGAAAGAATGAAAAATGGGATGTGGGGAGAGATGAAGAGCCTACCTTTTTCTACTCTGCTCACCAGCCGTTTTCACAGACTCCGAGATCCATAGCAGATGGGATGCAGAAAAAGCCGAGAGGGTCCAGCCCTTCTCAGCCCTTTAACCTTGAGAAATTGGTGGCTGATTGGGACTCAGTGAGCTGCCCAGGCCCTTTCCACTTGTCTCACCCACTGAAAGTTTCCCTTTCATAGTCTCATGTCTCAGTTTCTCTACTTATAACATATGGACACAGTCTTCTAGGCAGGCTAAGGAGGTTTGCCCTGGACTTAGTGCTCCTGAGTGCTGATAAATTGTCATAACATCTCATACCCAACTCCTTGGAGTCCCAATCGGAGGGACACTGAGCTTTTAACAGATGTTGATCCAACCCCCACTGAGCTCAGATGACTATGAGGAGTTACTCAGGCTAAGGTCAAATCAAGGGATGGGAGCCTGCCAGGCAGCTGCCTGGAGCACCTATACATAAAGGAAGGTATCCTAGAACATCACTGGGGCAGTACATCACTGGAAACTTAAAGAGATGGAGAGAGAAATGTAGTTCTCAAATCTCTTCTCCAAAAAAGTAGAGTGTGTGGTTGAAGGAGTATTGTGAAACACTCCTGGAAATGTAGGTGAGACCCAAATGGGCCATGCTTTTAGAGTGAACATTTGCCATTTTAGGGCATCCAGTATTTAAATACTCTCCCTGTTTGGGGGAGGAGGCCCACATCTCACTACAAAATCTGGACAGGGAGATATTCTCTCTCCCATCCTTCAGCAGCCTGGGAGACTGACCCAGGCTTGACCAACTGGTTGCTGCTACATGAGACTTTGAATATTAAGAGAGACAAATGGTCAAGGCTTGGGGCAAATCAGAGATGCAGGAGATGGGTAACAACCACCGCAGAACCGAGTCCAGTGATGTTCTGATGAGTGCCCAAGGATGGCAGAGCCCACAGTAACATGTCAAACCCACTATCCTTGATTCCCATACATTTTCTGTTTCTCCAGCATTCCTGAGGATTCTGTGAAACTACCCTCAAGAAAGTCCTTTTCTGCTTAAATTTCTGTTGTTTGCAACTTAAGGAAGGACATTCAAGCATCAATAGACGCTGCTTTCTAAGGACAGTGGGACCAATTATCTGCAGGGCATTTGTCTCAGGCAGGGGCTAAATTGCTTGGATGACAGTCCCCTTCTCCTCTCTTCCACTCACTATCCCAGTTTTCAGTTCCCCTCTGAATAAAAGTTGAACAAATATTTGATTTAATTTAAGGGGACAGGAAATCATCAGTCTGCCAAGATTCCCATATGTCTTTGGTTACTCCCGAGGATCTCAGAGGGTTATAAAGCCCACTCATGCAAGCTTCAGCCCTGAGTGACCCCTGTAATCCTAAACCATTGCCAGCTGGGAGCAGAAGTTCCAGGCCACTCTCAGTTGTACAAAATGCAGATGTGCCTGAAATAATAGAAAAGAGGAAAGTCGTCATCAAATATTTTTAAAAAATAATGCATACATCATGACCAACTGGGGTTTATCCCAGGAATGCAAGGCTGGTTTCACAAATATCAACCAATGTAGTTCACCATATTGATAGAATAAACAAACAAAAAAAATATGATTATCTCAGTAGTTCAGAAAAATCATTAGAAAATAATTCATAATAAATCCCTGAGTTTTTTTTCTGATTCTAAGAACAGAAGGAAACAACCTCATGCCTGATAAAGTGCACCTATGGAAAACCTACATCTAACACCATATTTGTGAAAAACTAAATACTTTCCCCTTAAGATTAAAAAAAAAAAGTGAGATTATCTGCTTCCACTATTTTTATTGAACACTGTACTTAAAGTCCTAGCCAGTTTAATAAGGCAAGTAAAAGAAATAAAAGGCATCCAGATTTGAAAAGAAGCAAACCTGTCTGTCTCACAGTTGACATCATTGCCTATGTAGAAAATCCCAAGGAATCTGCAAAAGAGCCACTCAGACTAAGAAGTGAATTTAGCAAGATTTAGCAAGGAAAGAGGATACAAGATCAATTTTTAAAAATAAATTTCTATATAGTAGAAATAAAGAATTAGAAACTGAAATGTAAAAGAAACCATTAATAATTGCTGCATAACAAATTGTCCCAAGACTTAGCAGCTAAAAGCAACAAGCATTTATTATCCCACACAGTCTGAGAGTCAGGAACCTGGGAGTCCCTATACTGACTGGGTGGCTTTGACTCGGGGTCTCTCGTGCAATGTTGTCAAGATTTCAGCCCGGGCTGCAGCCATATGAAGGCTTGACTGGAACTGGAGGATCCACTTCCAAGATGGCACACTAGCCTCTTATTGTTGGAGACCTGAGTTCCTCGGTTCTTCACCACATGGATTTCCCAACGGAGCTCTTGCCATGATGCCTTTCATGACCTAGTCTCAGAGTGACGTTCCCTCACGTCTGCCATATTCTATTGGCCACACAGACCAAGCCTGAACTGCACAAGGCCATGAAAACCAGGAGGGAAGGGTGGTTGGGGCCAACCTGGAGACTGGCTACCACCAGTACCATTTACAACAGTATCAAAATCATTAAAAACTAGTGGACAAATTTAACAAAATATGTGCTAAACCTGTACACCAAAAACTAAAAAAAAATTACTGAAAAAAGTTAAAGAATATCTAAATAAACGAATATATATAGAATGTATATGGTTTGGAAAACAATATTGTCACGATGTCAATACAGTGTAATGTCAATCACAACGCTACTATGTTTTTTTAAAAAATAGAAATTGACAACTGATTCTAAAATTTATACGTTAATGCTAAGGATTTAGAACAGTCAAAACAATTTTGAAAAAGCAGAACAAAGTTTGAGGACTTATACTACCTCCTACACTGCCTCCTAAAATAAGATAGGAGCTGTACTATTTCAAGATGCATTATAAAGCTACAGTAATAAAGACAGCATGTTATTAACATGGGATAGATATATAGATCAATGGAACAGAATAAAGAATCCAGAAATAGACCCACTCATATATGGTCAATTAATTTTTGACAAAAGTGCTAAGGCATTCCTATGGGGAAGGATTTTCAACAAATGTTGCTAGAATAATTGGATATCCACAAGAGAAAAAATAAAATTTGATCGAGTTCAAAATAAAATTGAACTTGAAATTGATCATAAAACTAAACGTAAAAACTGAACTATAAAACTTCTAATAGAAAACATTGGAGAAAAGTTATGTGACCTTAATATAAGCAAAGAATTCTTAATACATGAAACCTAGAAGAAAAAAAAGACAAATTGGACTACTTCAAATTTAAAGCCTACTTTTTTAAAGACAGTGTTAAAAAAAATGAAAGGAAGCCACAGACAAGAAAAATATATTCACAATGCATATATCTGACAAGGGACTTGTGTCTGGAATATATAAAAAATCCTTTTACTGCTCAGTAAAAAGATACTAACTAAAGTAGGTGAAAATTTTCACAAAAGAAAAAATACAAATTTACTTTACAGTACAAATTTCAAAATACAAATTTATCTAAAAGAAAAAATACAAATGACAAATATCCACGTGAAAATATGCTCAATATCATTGTCATTGGGAAAATGCAAATTAAAGTGACAATGAGATAACACTACCACCTCCCCGAGTAGCTAAAATTAAAAAGGGAAACAATACCATGTGCTGGCAAGGATGTGGAGCAACTGGAACTCTTATACTTTGCTAGCAGAAATGCAAAATGATACAGCACTTTGGAATAGTTGGGCAGCTTTTTATAAAATTACCACGTTTGAGCAACAAAAGAGGTTTCCTGGAGGTGCCTCCTATGCATAATTATAGAAGGGCTCAGCATCCCATTTACAGCCCTAAGTTTCATAAGAGCAAGCCTCAAGTTGAGGGCTTGATTTATTAAGTGATGGGTTCCTAATTTCATTTAATATATAGTCTATCCCAAGATAAACAGTCAGTTTCTTATATTATCTTCACTTAGTTGTACAATCATCATTTTAAAAAATTTTAAAGGAATATGTTCATATGGTTAAAAATGGCTAGTACAAAAAGTTAGACACTGAAATATTTATTCTCTCCCATACCAAATCTGCAGACCTCCATTGCCCCATCCTCTTACCTAAAAGTAGTTTATATGCATTCTGCAAAAAATTGTCTGTGTGTAGGTGTCTACACATCTATGTGTGCATGAGTGTATGTGTGTATATACATGTGCACACACACATACTTTTTTTATGAGTAGACACCTTTTATGCTATAGCAGATCCTGTGAGAATCCCTCACCCCATCCTCTCAGACCACCTCTCATTTCAGAGGCCACTCCTGTGGAAAGTCCCTTCACATTGACAGAGTCTCACCTCCAGTGCCAGCCTTTCTCCAAGGTCACAGGCACCTGCTCGGGCCAGGGGGATACACCACCCAGAAATAGGAGATCGTTACCCCCCGGAACAACCCCTAACCAATGGAGGGGGCAGGATGGGTTTGGTTAATCATGCCCCAGCCTCTCTTCCTCCCAACAGACAGACAACTCTGGGAAGCAGACATCCTGTGTGTTTTCCAAAGGTCTGGACTCTGTCAGCCCTCCCTTATTTATAGCAACTTGAGGAATGCACCCTTGATTTGCATTTCCTGATTCACTCTCCTCACCCCCTGATTCCTGCTTCCTGGAATCACCTCTTAAATAAACTACCTGCACCAAGTCCTTGTCTCAGGCTCTGCTTTCAAGGGAACCCAAACCTAGATATGCACACACCTGATTTTTTCACATAATATAGCAGCCCATACTGATCTGCCCTGCTGCGCCTCATGGCTATACAGGACTCAACAGTATAGATGGATTACAGTTTTTGCAACCATCTCCCTGTTAGGAGATTTTTAGGTTGTTTCTCATCCTTGGCTATTACATTAAATGTTTTTAAAAACATCCTTGTACACACATCTTTATAAGATAAATTCCTGGAGGTGGAATTAATGAGGCAAAAGGTGGCAACAGAGGTTTTTTAATAGGAAGCATCTCTATAATTCAACTATAAAATCTTACCAATTTTCAGTCACAAATCTGATGTGTAATGATGCACAACTATCCCGATCAGATTTGATGCAAGTCTGTAAACCTATATATATCCTAAGGCTCCTTCTGCTCAGTGCTCTAGTCCCCTTTTCCATTTGATCAACCTGCCATCTTTATTGTGAAATAAAATTAAATCTGAAGGTACTGAGACAGAGAGAGTAAGAGTGCAAGCTAAAACAGAGAGGAATGGGAAACAGAGGGAGAATATAGAGAAAAATCACTAACTGATTGCCAGGAAATTTGGAAAATACTTCTTTTACTCACAGAAGGAGGAAATAACACCAAGGTCAAGTCCTCTTTTCTCAGCCAAAGCAAGTGATGGCCTTGGATAATCTAGTTCTCTATCTGCCTCAGTTTCTTCATTTGTAAAATGAGATAGTCCTAAATTATTCTATCTGAAGCCCTCCTCACTCTGATATTCCAAATTTCTGTGATTCCCCAGAGAACGGGAAACCCCCTTTCCTTGTAATATTCAGTGGGAGTAGAATTCTCCAGAACACATTTTGAAAATAATATTTTAACTCCATGTACAGCTGGAGCTCAGGCTTTAGGTCAGAAGGGCCTGAATTTCCTCCATATGATTGCTATACGGCTTTGAACTAGTTGCTCTGTAGAAATGAGGCAACTAAAGCCACCTTGCAGAGCTGCTGTGAGAGCTAGAAGAAATGGTGAACAGTGGACTTGCATGTCACACATCTCATGTAAAGACAGTGTGTAAGGGAAAGAGTTCGTTAAAGCCCAGATGAAGTTGTTAGCTTGTATTTGGGGGCCATGTTAGCCTATACAACACACATACACATTTTTAAGTGCTACATACTAATCTTTCTCCATTTATTTAATTAGTCTTTAAGTCTGAATGTTTTTTAGGGTATTTCCAATGTTTTGCTTTTATAAATAGTACATCAATGAATATCTCTGTATACTCATCTTTGACAGCATCATTTAATGGGTTCTAACTAAACATTAGAACACCAGGTCAAAATCAGGAATGTTTGGTGGGAGAGGAGGGAAAAGAGATATCATTTTCACAAGACACAAATAAACCCCAAATTCATTCAAAAGGCATTCACTGAGCTTCTAGATGACAGAGACTATCCCAGGCATGGAACATTTCCATATTGCCTTACAGCACTTCCCCAAATGGGTATGGAGTGTGCTTATTTTTGCACAATAGCTGTGGTTTTGTTGCATAAATTGAATTCTTACGAAATGGGAGAAAAGAGACAAGAGTTGAAATTTAACTATTACTACATCTCTGTATACTGCAGACCACAAGGACAGAAAAATCTCAGCAGAGGAGTGAAAGGAGAGGACAAAGCAGCCTAGAATACCAAGGACCCCAGACTGAATATGGAGTTTCCTGTTTCCTTCAGTCATCAGACCATGAGGGTCCGGCCACCTGGATGCAGTTTCAACATAATTTATTCAACTCGTCAATGATTTACTGAGCATCAATTATAACCAATAATAACTAAGCTGTCATTCACAGTGGCAGAATAGAGCATGGGTTAGGAGTGCAGGCTCTGCCTTTAAAAGAATGAGGTCAATCTACATGGAACAATCAGTAAAATAATAAGTGACAAAAATAAGGTGCAAAGCAGTGGGTAGCATAGGGTACCATCTGCATAAAGAAAAAGGCATATGTATGCCTGTTTATGCATAGAATATCTCCGGAAGGCTGCATAATAAACTAGTAAAAGTAGCACCATTTCTGGCTATGATGGAGTATTAAGGACCAGATTTACCCCCTGTCTCAAACAGCTAGAAAAGTAGACAAAATGAAACAACAATTTTAAGACATTGGACAGCAGACAGCACAGGACTGTGATTACTGAGAGAAGGAAACAAAAGAGATGAGACCCATAACTGCCCCAGCTGACTGCCAGGAGGTTGTTTCCAGAACCCAGTGCAGTAAGGAATGGCCAACACAGAGCCTAATGGTCTCTCTTGAGTTCAGGAAACAGAGATCAGAGTTGAGGACAGCCAAAACAGCTAGACTTTGGAGGATAAAGTATCAGAGGAGAGATATCCGCACAGAGGCAGAGAGCTTCTGCGATCTGCAGAGGGGTCTCTTCTAGTCTGTGCTTGAGAACCAATCAGCACCCACCTGAGAAATAGCTACCCTAGGCTAGAAAAGAACCACAGGAAAGCAGTAAGCCAAACAATTTCTGGACCACACATAGGACTGAAAATAATTCATGTTTTTACCAGCCAGAGTGGAACTATCTCGTTATTCAGGACGCATCAGGTCAAGCCTTTGGAAGAGTTTAGCCTTAGTAGTAGGACAAAGTAGCCCTAGACTAAAGACTATTTTAGATGCAAATAATAACACTTAGAAGTAGGGCCTCTGGGCCTGGAGGAGTGGGATGGGGCACTCTGGGTCAGGGCTTAACCTATAACAACTTTTTTACTCTTTATCTTTTGTTATAGTTTGAAATTTTTTTCATGTGCACATATTCCTTTAAAAAACAATTGTTTTAAGGGGGCAGGCTCTGAAGTCAGACTGTCAGGGTGGGATCCTGACTCCACCTCTTGAGAGCTATGTAAACCCAGTCAAGTTACTCAACCACACCAAGTCTCAGTTTTTCTCATCTGTAGAATGGATTTACTTTGGATGGTTGTGAGGATTAATTAAAGCATTTGCATCGGAACCAGCAGTACCTGGCACTTCTGTACAAATGTTGGTTTTCTTCCCTCTGACCCATTCTTCATGTTTCTGGTGTTCTCCCCACTTCTATTTTGGGGAGACATCCCTCTCCGACTCAGTCCCCAGCTCCAGGGATGGGCGTGATACCCAGCTGGACCCAGGATTGGCCTGGTCCATCATTTCAGTGCATGCTTTGGCACACCAAGTAAATTGGCATAATCAGAGCTGTCCTGAGGCCTTTGCTAAAAACATTGGGAAAGAGAAATCCTTTTTCCACTGGGGTTGCTAAGTGAGTAGATATAAGATTGAAGATGCTGGTGGTCATTTTTGGGGAGCCAGCTTGAGGATGAAACCAACAGAGAGAAAGGCAAAGCCTAGAAATGGAGAGAAATGTGGCTCTGATGTTATCATTTGAGTACCTGAATCCAGCCGTGCCTAAAGCCAATTTCTGTCACTTGCAACCAGAACTGCCCTGGTCAATTCCGTAGTGATTATCTTTATTCAATTCATTCAACAAGCACTGAGCCCTGATGAGGTGCTGGGAACTGTGTCTAAAACCGGACATTCGAACATGAAGTCCCTGACTTCAGAAACTTTATCGTCTAGTGGAGGACACAGATAGTTACGCAAAGTGTCAAATGCTAGGATAGAGTTATTCCCAGGGTGACGTAGGCGAGACACTTGAGTGTCTGGAAGTAGTGGTTTCAGAAGAAGCATAGCATGGCCGATACCTTGATTTCGGACTTCCAGCCTCCGGACCTGAGATGCAATCAATTTCTGTGTTTTGAGCCTCCCAATTTGTTATGGCAGCCCTTGGAAACTAAGACAGAGGGAAAGACATGGAAGGGAGATCAATTAGGATGATCCATGCTTGAAATGATGAGGGATCGAATTAAGGAATTAGAAGTAGGAATGGAGAGAAATGAATGAATTAATTTGAGTTTTAAGGAGAAGGAACTGACTGGACCTGAGGCTGAAGAGTAATGAATTTTGGTCTAGAACATTAAAATAAGAATAATAGCTAACATTTTTATAGCACTTACTACCCTCCAAGTACTATTCTAAGTGCTTTACAAAAATTAACCCATTCAACCCAGCCCCATTTTACAGATGAGGAACTAGGGCACTGGGAGGTTAAATAACTTCCATCTTGCCAAAGTTACACAACTAGCAAGTGGTAAAATTTGTGACTTGAATGGTAGCAATCTAGGACCAGAGCTGGTGCTTTTAGCCACTACACCACCCTGCCTTTCACATGCACATAAAAGGTGGACAAAGAAAGAGGAGCTGGCAAAGGGAAAAAAAAAAATGGCTGGAAAGGAAGGGGGTAACCTGGAGAGAGCAGTGGCACAGAAATAGGGAAGGAGGCAGCTGATTTCTCACCTCAGATTTAGTTAAATAACCAATCATATAATTGGGGGAAAGAACAACGGGCTTATCTAAGAGGAAAGTGGGAAGAACTTCCACACGTTTTATCTCTTTTATTTTTCACAATTCTGTAAAATAGGTGTTAATATGGTCCCGACTTCTAGATGCGGAAACTGAGGCACAGAGAGGCCAGGGACTCACCAAGGTCACACAGAGGTAAGTGGCCTGGCCAGTTTTCATTCCTAAGACTGATCTGTGTTCCATCCTGGGCCTACTACAGAGCCATCCAGGTGCCCAGGGCTGCACGGGAGGACTAGGGGGATGAATACAGGACATGTCACAGCCCCTGCTCCCAGGCTGGAATCTTGTTACTCAAATGAGGCTAACCCAGATGAAAACGTTAAGATCATGCTAAAGTAGTAAGGATGCCGGATGCATCTGGATGAGTGGGACAGACTCAGGGAAACCAGAGCAGGTGAGGAGACATCAAGGAGCCAGTAGATGTGGGTTGAGCATTGAAGGGTGGGTCGAGGATATGGACATTTTCAAGGGATAGGCCTCACTGGGGACTATCACTCTTTCTGCCCAAGCAGCATCTCTGCTGGGTTCTCCATTTTCCTCTGAAAAACCACTTCTCCTCACTGGGAATCATGTAGTTCAGACAACGCTGACCCCATTTCTTCCCTCAAATTCCAGGGTGGACACAAGATCCCAGCCTGACCAATCATTGTGTTTCATTCCCCTCAACCCAGGGATTGGCTCTAAAATGGGCACGTGGCCCAATCCAGCCCAATAAGCCTCAGCTTCAGGTTTGTGCTAGAAACGATGGGGGTAGATTCTCTCTCCAGGATGGCTGGCTCTGGGGATAATGTTAGCATGGCAATGCCAGAGGCCTTGCAGGGACACCTGCCTAAGAGTGAAACCCACACTGAGGAAAGAGAGCAGGAGGAAGAGAGATCTAATAATAATGTTTGAGCCCCTGGATCCAGCTGTGCCTGACTGCAAACGTCCCTGCACTTTTTAGTTTATTGGAAGTAATCATTGTCTTTGTTGTTTAAGCCAGTTTGAGTGGGGTTTTCTGTCACTGGCACATGAAAGGGGTCTGACTCATACAGAGGCCCATAGTTAACAGTTAATACTCCCAGAATCCAAAGCCAGGGTCTTTCTGCCTTCCCCCAAAGGATAAGAGATGTGGAAGGAGTGCAGTGAGGTCAAGTCCACAGAAGAGGGCTTCCGTGGAGGAGGAGATCAGAATAGATAGACTTCACAGAAGAGGCTGAATTACAAATGTATCTCAAAAAATGGATAAGATTTTAGCAAGTAGGACATGGGAAAGGGCAACCAGAAGGAAAGGGACCACCTCACATGTGAAGGCAGAGAAATAGAAAAATGCAGGGCAGGTTCCATTTGTCCAATTTAGCTAGAGGACAAGGTGATGAAGGGTAATCGTGAGAAGTCACGCTACCAAGGTGCATTGGAAGGTCTCCCATGCCGGGACATCTATAATTGGGGATGCTTGGGGATACAGTTACGACAGTGCCATGGGATCAGAGACATGTTCCTCCTCCAAGGCCTCTAGGAATTTTGGGATCCCAGAGAAACCAGAGAGCAGGCTCGCAGGATGTCATAAACCAGGGAGTGACCTAAATGTCCAGGCAAGAGGTGAAAGAGGTGACTCCGTTCTCCAGGCCCACTTTATGTGGCAAGAGACCATGTCATGTTGCTGAGTCTGGATCCCATACCCCCTGCTCTGGCGAGCCCAGGACGGAGATGAGACAGATCCTGGATCCTCATTCATGCACCTGCTCCACCAGGAGCTTCTCTGCCGGGCCCCCGTGCAGCGCCCCAACCCTGGGGAGGGAGTGGCCTGTCTGAGTTTCCTGGTGGGAGCTTCCCCTGCAGTGCCGCTCAGCACCGCACAGCAGCAGCCGAGGAGGGGATGTGTCCCTGCTGCTTGAGTTAATTACAGTAATTATACCTGCTCCCTCTTCGACTCTGGCTCCCTTTGTTCCCAGTTTCCTGCCCGCTCATTTGCAAATCTAATCGCCCTGTGGATTTTTTTTTTTTTTTAAACAGAGAACGGGATGGAGAGACAAAGATAGGGAGCAGAGAATGTGGGAGAGAAAAGGTGGGGGTGGGAGTGGGCTGGGAAGGGGAGGTGGGTAGGAGACTGAGGGAAAGTGTGTGACAACATCAAAGAAGAGAAAGGATTTTACCAGAGCACCTCTCCTCTGTTCAAGGGCTGGGGGTGGGGAGGACGTGGGGTCAGGGGTGCTCCGGGGTCACCAGCTAAGGCCTCGAATGTATGGGTCTGTGGAGACCACCATCTCCACAGCACTGGAGGCCTCGCCCCAATCCCTCCCAAGCTCCCCCTGCCCAGGCTAGCCCAGCACAAGGAACAGGAAGCCGGGAAGGGCCCCGATTCAATCAATGCCAGTAGATGTCTCACCTCCTTCAATATGGCTCTCCCTGGGGATTTGAGGGACTTCAGCCCACCCAGAACACATGGCAGACACTTCATTGAGAGAAGGTTGCAAGGGGTGGGGATGGAGGTGTTGAGCAGGAAGTTGGAAGGAAGCAGAAAATACTCTGAGGAAGGAAAATCTGAGAAATGGGTGGCGTTTCCTCCTCCACCCCAACCCCATCCTGGAATGTCAGTGCCTGTAGAGACTCTTAGGAATCATCCAGTCCAAGGATTCTACCAAAGGTGCTCTGGGGAGTTCTGACATTTCGTAGAGGATCCCTATGGGGAAAGGGGTAGGAAAGGACAAGTAGGCAGGGAAATATTTTATATTTCCCCCAACACCCTTTCCAATGGCCATTATCAGTTAATATATCAGAGTTCCACCTAAAGTGGTTTTTTTAAATAATACAAGTTAAAAAGAAGACTCTACTGCTATAAAAGATTAGAAAATGCCCCCTGAACAACTCATCTGTCTGATGGGGGAAACTGAGGTTCAATACAAACTGAGGTAATACAACAATCAGATCACAGGCACCTTGACTCCTGGTTGAGGGGGATTTTCACTCCCCCAGGCTGCTTGTCAAGGTTCCAGGGGATGCCAGGGATTTCACCAAGGCCCCGGGTTCTTCTTGGGCCCCTGTGGAAGGAGGGGAATGTGGCTGATGCTACCAGCCTGCCAGAAGCCCTTGGTGAATCCAAGAATCCCTGCTCCTCAGGCCTCTGGATGAGCCCAATAGGTGGTATGGGAGAGTATATTTTCCAACAACGGTCACAGGTACATTTCCAGTCTCACATGCCCTTCCTGGGAACTTGCCGCCTACTCCCATCAAGAAGTAGAATCTATTTCTCCTCCCCTTGAGACGGAAGGGCCTTTGTGACTCCCACAAAGAATCAAGTATGGTGACAGTAATGTGTTTCTTCCCAAACTTGGTTTAAAAAGGTTGTACAGTTTTTACCTGGCTCTCTCTTTGGGGAAGCTCATGGTTGGACCCCAGTAACTGTGCTGTGAGGAGGCTCAAGCTACCTGGAAAGGCCAGATGGAGGTGCTCCCAACAATGGCCCCAGCTGAGAGCCTAGCCCAAAGCCCACATCAGCTGCCAGACATGAGGGTGAGCAAGCTTTCAGATAATTCTGGCCCCCAGAAACTCAGTCACCCCTAGCCTTCACATCATCCAGCTGAGGCCCCAAACATTGTGGAACAGAAATAAACCATCCCCCAACATACCCTGTTCAAATTCCTGACTGACAGAATCTGTGAGCATAGTAAATACTTGTTCAATGCCCCGAAGTCTCGAGGTAATTTGTTACATGGCAATAGATAGCCAGAGAAGATGGTATGCAGAAGCTGGAGCAGATAATCCCCGTATGAACTTAGGTCAGGTTAATCAATCAACAACCAGGGATCCCAAGAACAGAGAATTGAGATCATGAATCCAAGGTTCCTAGCTACTATTTGGGTTGACCCCAGCACTTCGAACTGAGTCACAAGAGAACATCAGAAGTCAGGTGAGTTTGGTGGTGGAAGTAGGAGTGGGAGTGAGTGTCAGGAACATCCTACAAATCAACTATTCCAAATGACAACTCCCTGTACCAGATTCAGCCAATGTTTACTGAGTATCTACCATGAGTCAGAGGCAGAACAGATCCCCGCCCTAAAGGAGCACAGTATAATTAGAGAGGCAGACACAGCCACACTCAGAAGTAATTATAATGCAATAAGTTAAGTTGCTATTAAAAATAAAAGTACTTCGGGAGTACTTTGGGTAGAGTTAGAAGTGTCAGCCTTAGATGTTTAGTACCCTGGAATGGTTCCTGTCCACTCAGAGTTATAAATTTCACCATCTCATGATTTCTCAGCTCCTGGAATCCAAATCCCTTCATCCAATTCTTGGAATAAAAGGTCTGTGGTACACCCTTGCTTAGAAACAAGAAATAAATGAATTTTCACATCTTAGACAACCTTGTGGAAGAAACTACAGTTGATCCCACACTCTACTCTTCCATTCTCCTTTAATGTTTTGCTGGGTTTCTTGGATATCTGGAATAAAGACTGTGTTTCTTAGCCTTCCCCTCCTTGAAGCGATGTGTGGCCATGTGATCAAGTTCTGGCCAATGGGATGTGCAGAAAGTGACATGAAACTTCTGGGATGCATCCTTAAAGGCAGTGAGCATGCCTTTCTTGGAGTCATTTCTTTCTTCTACCTGGTTGGAATGAGGACATGGTGCTGAGCCATTTTGGTTGAGGGAGAAACCTTAGGGATAGCAGAAATTGCATACCTTGTACCCTGGAACCCCTTTCCAGCCCTGGTCTTGCCTAGCAATAAACTGTTACATAAGAGAAAAATAAAGCTTGGTCTTGTTTAAGACACTATTATTTGGGAGTTGGGGATTCTCTGTCACCCACAGATAAATCAAATTTTAACAAAAATTGTCCTTTAACAGAGACTATTATACCTTTATTTATCCTCTATTTATGCACATGCATGTGAACACACACATGCACATACACACCGTAGATCAGGCCCCGGTCTAAACACAAGAAATAGTTGAGGAATGAGATCAATTGCAGTTACTGACATCTCTGCTCCTTGGGCCACCAGCTCACAAGTGTGTAAGATCAAGCTTTCCCAGAGGGTTCAAATGCCACTGAAGGTAGCTGGCGGTGTACTAAGTGATTCGCAAAGCAGCACTTTCCTGGAGACCATTTTGCTCAAACATTTGGTGAAAGTGTTTTGAATTTTTTACCTCATAAAGGGTTTTGTCATATGCACAAGACAAAAGCAGCAGAGTTCCACTCTCCTGTGTCAGCCAATCTTGTTTTCTGTGAACACCGGAAAAGTAGGAAATGTTTGTGTTGCAAGTGATTGGATAGGTTGTTCTTTTCATGTTATCGGGGAAGACTCAGCAGTAGCCAATTGTACAGGGTCTATTACTTCAGGGAGATGAGATTAAGCCAGCCTTTTCCAAAGCATGCTCTGTTAATGAATGTTACATGCAGAAAAGAAAGAAAACATTTCATGGTAAATGAATTTGGGAAAGGCTGGATAGATAACCAAATTTCCTTGCTGTGGAATTTCCCTGGGCTTTTAATATGAATTATGTATCTCCAATAGGAAGAAATAGTATGCAGAGTTTTCCCAACACGTTTTCCCCCAGAACACCTTCTCATGGATAGTTTCTCACGGAAACACAGTAAAGTGTTTCCAAGGAACTTACTTGCTGAATTGATAAAGGAACTGTTGGCATGTTTGGTCAGTCATGTCTGCCAAAGCAGAAAAGCTGGAATGTGAGGTTTTGAAAGTGGTATGATTGTAATAGTATTTTTAACCTACTAAATTCTGGTGGCCTTGTTTGCCATCCCCCCCTCACTGGATATTTTGCTCTTTCCCATTCCTACTTCCACCTCCCCATTCAAACAGAGCGGAAAAGTAAATTGGCCCACAGGCATTCCTGGATAATTCTTTCCCAAAGTATGTGCATTTGGCACATTCAGCATTGTAGAAGGGGTACACGGAAGAGGATTTGGGGGCAGACACATAGGGTCTTGGCCAAAAACAGGAAGAGGGGGGATTTTCCACAGATCAAAAAGAGATTCTTTGGGATTAGGGGAAGAAGAGAGAAATCCAATGGTTAGAGGTGTCTGTGGCACCTCAGAGAAAAGGGCACCAATCCCCTGCTTCCCAGGACCAAAGGGAGGTGCAAGATGGCAGGAAGGACATGGCTGAATGGTTCGTTTGGGCAGTGAGACCACAGGCAGTCAAGCAGGGATTCCCACGCACCAACCACGGCTCAGAAGCATGGGCGGCACCAGCCCTGAAGGAGCCATGTGGACAGATTTCCTGAAGACCTTGACATAAGCCTGGGAAATAGGAAAACCCTAAAAGGATTAAGATCAGGTTTCTTATAAGCCCAGTGGGATAGGGATCAAAACAGAAATTGATTTTCTTCAAAGGAAAATAGAGATGTGATTCATATTTACAATGACAAGTTTATCATCTTATGACCTGGTAGTTTTGTTGTTGTTGTTTTTATTTCTAATCACTCATAAAAAGCTCGGCTCTTCCAAATCATTTCAACTTCCTCTCTCAATTGAACCACAGCAAATATTTTCATTTACCAAAGTAAGACAAAGCTAGACTCCATATCCTGCTGGAGTAAATTCCTCAATAATATGAAGTTCCAAAACTTCTGGACTTTTTTGCCTTTTCAAAATGCAATATTAAGAAATTTTGTTTGAAACTCAGAACTTGGTTGGATAGGCAAAACCAGAGAGTTTGAAACATTAACTTGAAAAACAAATATTCGGAAAATTTCAAAAATCATTCAAAGTAATAAAAGACTTGATACTTTTCTTTAGGCAGACATTGACAGTGAGTCTTAGCCAGCAGACAGTCTCAAAAGTTTAAAAATGTACTTATGTTCTTATTTAAAATATGAGTTTTTTTGCTGTGGGAACAAAAATGAGCCTAAACTTTGATGTGTCTTGTGTGAGAAGACCCGGTTGTAACCCTCTCTCATGCAGCAACATTTACAAAAAAGCAAGCTGAAAGAAAAAGCCAAAATTTCTGCAACAAAAGGAGAAAAGTCTCAGCTAGGATCAATATAATGAAAAACAAAATCAAATAAGTAAATCCAAATATTGCTTGAAGCCTTCCAAGAGGGCAGTTTCAGAATTGTCCGGGAATGAAAGAAGCTGTGGTGCATTGCGCATGTTTCCCTTTCTCTCTCTCTCTCTCTCTCTCTCTCTCTCTCTCTCATAAGCAGCCAAACTAAAAAGGGCACCCTTACTCATACAGACAGATTTTTTTAAAAGTAGTTTTATTGAGATATATTCATATACCATACAATCCAAAGTATACAATCAATGGCTTTTAGTACAATCAGATTTTTGTGCATTCATCACCACCAGCAATTTTAGAACATTTTCATTAATCCAAAAAGAAAAACCTCATACCCCTTAGCAGTCACCTCTACATCCCTCTATACTTCCCCAGCTCTACAAAACCACTAATTTAATCCATATCTATAAATTTATTCATATTTTATATAAATGGAATCATATAATATGTAGTACTTTGTGTTTGGTTTCTTTCACTTAGCATGATGTTTTGTTTTTTTTTAATTACTGTAATCTTTTTAAATTATAGAAGATGTATGTTTACAGAAGTCATGTAAAAACATAACATCTCTATATACTCCCCTATGGTTGTCTCGTTGCATTAATGTGTTACCTTTGTTACAATTGATGAAAGAATATTAAAATATTACTGTTAATTATAGTCCATAGTTTACATTAGGTGTATTTTCCCCCAAATACCATCCTATTAACCAATACCTTGTAATAGTGATGTACAGTTGTTATAATTCATGAAAAAACATTCTTATATTAATACTATTAACCACAGTCCATCATCCACAACAGGTTTTATTGTGTTATACAGTCCCATGTTTTATTTTCTAACTTTCCTTCTTGTAACATACCAGACCCAAAACTTCTTTCAACCACATTCACACATATAATTCAGCACTGTTAACTGCCCTCAAAATAATGTGCTGCCATCACCACTGTCCATTTCCAAACCTTTACAATCAACCTAAATAGAAATACTGCACAAATTAAGCATCAGTGCCCCATTCTCTAACACTGTTCTATCCCCTGGTAACCTATATTCTGGATTCTAATTCTAGGAGTTTGCTTATTCTAGTTAGTTCATATCAATGAGAGCATAAAATATTTGTCCGTTTGAGTCTGGCTTATTTCACTCAACATAATGTCCTCAAGGTTCATCCATGTTGTCTCATGTATCAGGACTTCATTCCTTCTGTCCCCATACAGGCATATATTAATGCAATCAAGAAGCATACTTGAACAGTTGGTTGAAAAACTAGAGAAAACACAGATCTTTGTGTTTTATGTTAACAGCCTTACAGCATATTTTTCTGATTATAAATATAATGCAAACTTCTAGGTAGACTCTGCTAAATAGAGCAAGAGCACAGAATCTCCCTCTCCAAGTACTCAATAAAATAAACAGGGGAAAAAGGTAAAACAAAGAGGAAGAGGGGTAAAACATTGTGCCATAAAATTCCAAATGGTAGCTGTGCTGGTTTGGATCTGTTAAGTACCCAAGAAAAGCCATTTTCTTTTAACCCAATCTTGTGGGAGCAGATCTACTGTGGGTGGGACCTTTTGATTAGGTTGTTTCCTTGGAGACGTGACCCCACCCATTCAAAGTGGGCCTTAATCCCCTTATTGGAGTCCTCTATGAGAGGATAAAAGACAGATGAAACTGAGAGAGCTCAGAGATGCTTAGAGAGAAAACATCCAGAGACCTTTTGGCGAGAGAGAGAGCCATTTTGAAACCAGAAGCCAGGAGAGATCAACCAGCAGATGTCACCATGTGCCTTCTCATGTGATGGAGAAACCCCAGATGCCAGCAGCCTTTCCTCTGAGAAGGTATCTTCTTGTTGATGCCTTAATTGGACATTTTCATGGCCTTAGAATTGTAACTTATAACGTAATAAATCCTCATTATTAAAAGCCAACTTATTTGTAGTATATTGCTTTCCAGCAGGCTTAGCAAACCAAAATAGTAGCCAAGAAACGAAACAGAACATTCTGCTGTGATCCAGCATAGCTCCTTACATCACTCTTGCCAAAGCAAATGAGGTAAGTAGTTCCAAAATGTACTCCAAAAATTCCTGGGAATTCACACAAATATCCTATCACCTGGGGAGGTATGGTCTGAGAGGGTGAGTAGGCAGATCTGGGAAATGTCACAGGAAAATTCCAGTGTCTAGAAGCCCTTCCATCCCACTGAGGGGCTTCAGCAGAGATAGGAAAGACCACCAGGGTTTACCATTATTCTAGGGCTCTGTGCTGAGTAGGAGGACTTGAATGATCACTAGAGTAAGATACACTCCTGACTGATTGGAGAACTTTTAATAGGTTCTCAGAAGAGAAAGCAGAGCTCAAATCTTTGTAGCAAGGCTAATGTTTAGCCCCAGTCAAACTGTCTGCCCACCTGCCTCCTACATAGCTCCAAGAACATAATCTACAGCCTGAAGAGAGGAAGTCAAAATACTGCCCCATGAGATGGGAAGACTGCAAGGAATCATCTACATTCTAGCATAATAAACAGATACCTGTGGACAGGTGTGAACTAGGTGAGAAGAAATGACATGCAACTCTGCAAACATATCAGAGTGAAAGAAAGAAGGAAGGAAGGAAGGAAGGAAGGAAGGAAGGAAGGAAGGAAGGAAGGACGGAAGGAAGGAAGGGGACAGGGATGGAGAAAAGGAGGGAGATAACAGGGAAATGATGATAAGCCCCATCTTACAGTTTGGAAAAAATAAGTAATCCAAGGAACATAAGTAGGTCCCCATGAGAGCTTTATTCTCTAGAAAAACATAATAAAAATTTAAATTCAGTAAAGATGAGATGATAAAACAATAGAATGAAATCACAGGGAATTCAACAGAGTTAAGGAAACAAATTGTGAACCAAAATAAACTTATTACAGATCTAATAAATAAATCAGAAACAGTAACAAATGGGATAGACCCAGATGAAAAACAGAATTAATAAGATTGGGGGAAAGGCTAATGTAATCACAGTGAATGAGGAGAAAATAAGACAAAGAAATTAATGCAATTACATAGGGGACAGTAGATGCAGAGAACAAAGATTGTCAAACATAAGGATAATTCATGCCCTTATGGCTTAAAAAAATAGAATCAGGAGATATTCTGATATATCACACAAGAAAAATTCACTGAAATGAAGAAAGAATAAGCATATCAAAAGGGTACCCCATATATACACCAAGTATAATTATTCTGGAATGATTGACATGAAGATATAACCTAGTTAAGTTATTAAACATCAAAGATAAAGAACAATCAGATCAAATAAATAACGATAAGCATCAAGACACATCCTAGTTAAATTATTGCACCATAAGATAAACATAAAATAAGCAGAGTAAGCAAGAGGGAAAAAACATCAGACTTCTCACAGCAACAGACCTAACAACAGAGAGAAAGCAAGTTTGACATAATAGTAAACTGCAACAAGTTGTTGCTCAAATGTAAGGTTTCAGTCAGATGTTCTCAAACATGACAGAACATGGGAAATAAATCATCTCACACCTTCTTTTAAAATCTACTCAGTGAGACCAAGAGAGAAGATAAGGACAATGAGTGTGATTGAAGCAACCCTCAGGAAAATCCCCTAAATGGGGCCTTAGATCTCTGGCATGGGAGCCTATGTGGCAATGTTCCCTTCTCTTTGGGAAAAAAAAAAATGAGACCAGTGAACTCTGAGCTTTATTTTTAGGCATGGATTGCTGTGCATTTCAGACAGACTGTGTCTCTTCATAGAAGCAAAATTAGGAATATCTGCAAAGCCCTGTCTTGAAGCTTCTTCGTTTGAAATCTTGCTCTTTTGTTTGTGAAACAAAGCAAAATGAAGTTGTCATTGGATTTCATCCTGGGCCCACAGTTTCTGCACTAAGGAAAGTAATTAATATCATGGAGTAACCTTCATTTTGTGGTGACACTTGCACAGTAAACACTTCTGTCTGCATCACACCACTGCATGAACAAAAACAGCTCTGGAGCCCAGGACCTTTCAGACAATCAAGAGTTCCCACCTCCAGAAACAAGCTAGGAGGAGCAGGGTGGCCAGTAGTAAATGGATAGTGTCCCCAGCTGTGCATTTGGTGAGGCACAAAGAGAAGATGAAATCCTTTTCCCCATCAGTCCCTTGAAGTGCTAAAATTGCCATCTTGCTGCAAGAAAAAAGAATTACAGCATGAGGCAGCCTGATAGGCAAGCAAAACGAGTTGTGGGATCCCACAAGTGCAGGAACAGGCCCCCAGAGTGTACCCGGGGGTGAGATGCACTTGACAGTTAAAGTATCTTTTGAGGGTCCTGCAAAACGCGAAGTGAGAGACAAAGATCTAACTGAAGAGGGAGTATGACATAGCGGTTAGGTCTAGGGGCTTGGTGCCAGGTGGTCTGGGTTTTAATCTCCTTTGCCACTTCCTGTGTGACTTCAAGCAAATTCCTTTGCCTGTGCCTCAGTTTTCACATCTGTAAAATGAAGCTAATAATGATAACCTACTTCATAAAGCCATTATGAGGATTAAACATTTATCCATGTAGTACACTTTGAAAAGTATCCAAAACATTGATAAAATGTTAGCTATAAGTAACATAGCTTTAGCCTTGACCCTAATGTCTCTCTGGTCAGGGGAGGTGTCTCTACCCAGGGGCCGGACACAAGCAAACTTTCCCTCTTGTAAAATCCTCTGAGAAAATGGGATTAGGATGCAGGAGACTGGGAGCTTCCTTCCTGGGCTGCTGAAAGCATTAGTGTGGACCAGGGCCACATCCTCTCTCTTAAGGTCTGGATGTCTCTAAAGGAAACATCAGGTGGCATCTGTTTTAACCAGAGCTTCACCCCTTAGGAAAGGACCGCCCCCATCTCATCCTCATCACTATGGGGTCATTTTGCAGATAGGGAGAATGAGGCTCAGAGCAGTCACGGGAATTTCCCAACCACATGGAGCTTGAAGTCAACAACAAACTGGGGATGCAAATCCATTCTTCTGCTTCCGAATCAAACCCCCTCCTCCATTTGTATCTGTCTCTCTCGTATCTCTTTCTCTGTCTTGCTCCGCGTGACTCTCCCTGTGCTTCTGGGTCTCTTCTGTGTCTTTGTGCATTTCACTCTGATGTCTGTTTGGTTGTCTTTCTCCTCCCTTTTTCTTCTTTGATCTTTCATTTCTCCTGGCACTTTCTTCTTTCCTCCCAGCCCTGACCTCAGATTCCCCACAATCCATTCAAATCAGAAACAGGGGTTGAGGGCAGAGAGCAGCCCAGGACATTTTAGCAACCCATCATGAGCCTCGCTGGAGAAAACACATCCCAGTCTATTATTTCTCAACCTCCCCCATCTGGTAACTCAAAGACATTGAGTTCTCTGTGCAGAAAACACAGCCACTCGGCCACTCTAGGAACAGAGAGAGGAGCCACTCCTGCAGGAAGCTGCCCCCCGGCCCTATTGTTCTTTACTTCATTTCCATTCATTTCATTTTACTTTCATTTCCAATCTCCTGTCCTGATCATTCTCCCACACTCCACCGATTCTCCTAAGATAAGCATAAACTCCAAGAAATAGGGGTGGTGGCACCTCTAAAAGGGGGAGAGAAACAGCCAAACCCCAGCCAGGGCAGGGGAGGTGCCCACAAACCTGCACAGAGAAGTGGCCCTGGCAGCTGAGGAAGTGAGCACCACGTGGTTTCCTTCATCAGGAGAATCCTGTGGCTGTTTAGAAGAGGGAAACAAGGCCGGTTGTGTCTCAGAACCTCTGAAATGACAAGCCAAGCTACGAGAAGCTCATCTTTCCCCTCCCCACAGAGAAAGGGCGCCACCTCCAGGCTAGACACAAATTTGGACTAATACAGACGGTTCCAGAAACAAGTCACACCTTCCTAAGTACATATGCAGCTCCATCTTAGCTGTCGCACACTACACTAACTGAGGGCCCCTTCTAGGCTTTGGAAATTAGCAGATTCTATTGAGCCAAGGCAAAATGACCCTGCCTCCTTCCAACACTGAGGTTTCAACAAGATCACTATCTTTGTCTCTATCTCCATGCTTAGCTGAATATTGTAATGAATGTGCCTTTTTTTTTTTTAAACAACTGGAAAAGTGAAGTGTAAAGTGTTGATACTACTGAGAAGGTGCAAAGTCTCATAAACTTAGGACAGTGGAGGCAGAGGTGAGCATCATCGGGTCAAGCTGACCCAAAGTGGTCCATTATTAGCCTCGATTGGCCACCCGGTGTCCCCTAGCCAGCCAACTCTGTGCGCAACTGAGAAGAAAAAAGTGAAATTAAAGACACTCTGAGGTGCTAGAAATAGAACAACAAAGGTTGCATCTAAGAGGCAAGATGTAATTAGGGATTATATAATTTTTTAGGTCTTTGGGATCAGAATACTCTTGCTAACAAGTAGGTAAGTCTCTTGTTCAGCTCGCAGACATTCTGTTTCTCCATGCTTTCAAAAGTGTGCTGTAACAAAAGCAAAGGCAGCAGCAGCCTCCTGGCCCCCAGGGCAGACAAGGGGTAAGTGCTTAGACTGTTGCCCAGTGTTGGCATCATCTGATGACACCGGTGGAGCATGATCAGAAGGGAGCTAGAGGTGTCATGGTGCAGGAGACAACCTGAATTCAAATCCCAGCTCTCCTGTTTGAAAGCTCTGTGACTTGAGGAGAGTCAGAATAAATCATTCTGGTCTCATGTTTACATTTGTAAAATGAAGATGATGATAATGCCTGCCAAACCTACCTACCAGAGTTGGTGTAAGACTCAAATGAGAAAAAGTAAATGGGGGAGGAAACCAATGTTTATCAAATGCATATGTGCCGAGTGATGCGCAGGCAACAGGCTAAACATTTCACTTCATCATCTCATTTAACCTCATGAGGTTTACCTGCAGTTTACAAATGAGGGCATTTAAAAATGTTAAGTAAATTTCCAAAGAGCCCATGGGTAGTAAGTGGGAGGTGGAATTCAAATTTAGAAGCATCTAACTTTTTTTTTAATTAGAGAAGTTGTAGGTTTACAGAAAAAAATCATGCAGAAAATAGAATTCTCATATACCCCCCCCCCATATACACCACTTTCCCTATTATTAACATTTTGCATTAGTGTGGCACTTTTGTTACAATTGGTAAAACATTATTATATTTATACTGTTAACTATAGTCAGCAATTTACATGAGGGTTCACTGTTCATGTTGTAGAGGTCTATGGTTTTTAATATTTTTATTCTAGTATCATATATATGCACATAATTTTAAATGCAATACTTTGTAAACTAGGAAGTGCTTCACAAATGTAAGGACTTTTTTTATACAGGGAATTTTTGCACAATGACTTATAGAAGAAAAGTTAAAAATATTCAGTAAGTAAAATTTCTGGGCCCATTTCCCTACTTCTTTTAACTTTTCCCTGGACCACTTCACCTGTGGCAGGTTGAATAGTGGCCCACTCCCAACGATGTGTCCATGTCTTAACCCTCAGAATCTGTGGTTATGACCTTATTTGGAAAAAGTATTACCAACTTTGCAGATGTAATTAAGTGTAGGATCTCAAGAGGAGATCATCCTGGATTATGGATTTTCTGAGTGGGCCCTGTACCCAGTGACAAGTGTCCTGATAAGAGGCAGAAGAGGAGAAAACACAGATACAGAGAGGACAGTTATGTGAAGATTGAGGCAGCAATTGGAGTGTGAAGTCACAAGCCAAAGAAGGCCTGGGGCCACCGGAAGCTGGAAGAGGAAGGAAGCGTTCTTCCCAAGAGGATTGTGAGGGAGCAGGGCCCTCCCAACACCCTGATTGCTGACTTTTAGCTTCCAGAACCATAAGAAAATACATTTTTGTTATTTTAGCCACCAGGTTTGTGATAATTTATTATAACAGCCCTAGGAAACTAATACATCATCCAACTCCCAAAACCCATTTCCTAGAAAGTTCCAATATGAGTCATTTGTATGTAACTGGAACTTGAAGTGGAGGGAGCCTTCTCATGGGAATGTCTGTCTTTCAAACTTCTCTCCAATGGCCATTGCCCTCTGTTGGGGACTGAATTATGTACCCCAGAAAAACATGTCCTTAATTCATTCCTGTGGATTAAGGTGTGGCCAATTAAATCAGTTCAGCCTTTAATACTCTGGAGTCCTTTAAAAGCAGAATGAAATTCAGATACAGGGAGAGAAGAAGCTGGAAATCAGTAAAACCTGGAAGACACTACATATGCATTGCCAAGTGACAGAAAAGCCAAGGACCAAGGATCACTGGCAGCCAGCCCCAAAATACCACAGCATCCAGGTAGAAAGCATCACCTGGTTGACACCTTGATTTTGGACTTCTCCTAGCCTCAAAACCATGAGCTAATAAATTCCCATTGTTTGAACCAACCCATTGTATGGTATTTGTTTTAGCAGCCAGGAAACTAAAATACCCTCTAAGGGAATTCCTAACTAAGGGAACTGGTGGGGAAGCCTGTGGTTATGGGGGCAGAGATATCTTCATAGTTCCTGAAGCTTCATCATTTACAAGCCCCATTATGGATGGACCTTACTGTTGATATAATGTACTGGCATGACCTTTCTTTCCACAATACCTCATTTGGACCTATCAGAGATAGAATCCCAAGTTATCCCAGTCAGTTCTGGTGAGGAATTCTATATGTCCTGTTATGCACTCCTGCCAACCCCCTAGAGCCCCTGAATTCCAGGCCAGGATTCCAACTGCCCATTTCTATCTCAGCTTACATTATGGTACACAGTAGTTTGTTCAAACATGAATCTGGATGTTGCTCTGATGGTGATTCAGACTAGGTGACTACTCTGGTGTTGCTGCAATTAACATCTACAATCAATTGACTTTAGGTAAAGGAGATTGCACTTGATAATGTGGGTGGGACTCATCCAATCAGTTGAAGGCCTTAAGAGCAAAAAACCAAGGTTTCCTGGGGAAGAAATTGTGCCTCAAGGCTACAATATCAACTTCTCTCTGGGATTCCAGCCTCCTGGCCTGCCTTAAAGATTTCAGGCTCACCAGCCCCCACAAACGCATGAGCCAATTCCTTAGAATAAATCTCTTGATAGGAAACTCCCCACATCTGATGAGAGACATGAATATACAAATCCAAAATGCTCAATGAGCACCAAGGAGGATGAACCCAAACAGGTCTACATCAAGACACATTATACTCAAACTGTCCAATGCCAAGGGCAAATTCAGAATCTTAAAAACAGCAAGAGAGAAAAAGAGTGTCACATATAAGGGATCCTTAATGAGACTAACATCTGATTTCTCAACAGAAACCATAGAGGCCAGAAGGCAGTGGGTGAACATATTTAAAGTGCTGAAAGAAAGAAAAAAATGGTTACCCAAGAATAATATACTCAGCAAAGTTGCCTTTCAAATTTGAGGGAGAAATTAAGATATCTCTAAACAAACAAAAACTGAGGGAGTTCATTACTACTAGACCCACCTTATGGGAAATTCTAAAGGGAGTCTTCCATGTTGAAAGGAAAGGACAATAGACAGTGTCTCAGTGCTGAATGAAGTAATGAAGATGTCCAGAGAAAGTAATAATATGGGTAAATGTATGTTCTGGTTTGCTAATGCTGCCATCATACAAAACACGGAAATGGATTGACTTTTATAAAGGGGGTTTATTTGGTTACAAAGTTACTGTCTTTAAGGCCATAAAAGTGTTCAAGCTAAGGCATCAACAATAGGGTACCTTCACTGAAGGATGGCCAATGGCATCCAGAAAACCTCTGTTAGCTGGGAAGGCACATGGCTGGTGTCTGTAGCTGGGAAGGCACATGGCTGGTGTCTGCAGATCCTGGCTTGTGTTCCAGCTCCTCTCTCAGCTCCTGTGCATTCTTGGTTCTTTCTCCCGGGTTGTTTCTCTCTAAACACCTTGGGGTCCTGTCTTAGCATATCCTGAGGCAAACTCTGTACTAGCAAAAGTCTACTTTCTATGGCTGTCTCCAAAATGTCTCTCTCCGCTGCAGCAGCACTGAGCTCCTTCTCTCTGAGCGCTAATAGGGCTCCAGTAAACTAATCAAGACCCACACTGAATGGGTGGGGCCATACCTCCATGGAAATAATTTAATCAAAGGTACTACCCACAGTTTGGTGGGTCACATCTCCATGGAAACAATCTAACCTAAAGACCAAATCAACACTAATACGACTGCTCCCATTAGATTGCATTAAAGAACATGGCATTTGGGGGGACGTAATACATCCAAACCCACACAATATATATGCCAGTATTATTTCATTTTTCATTTGTAATGCCAACTTTTACTTCTTAAAAGACTGAAAATTGAAATGTATAAATCTTTTGTTACTGGGCAGACAATGCAAAAAGATGCAATTTGTGACATGAACAAGATAAGAGGGAACGTTGGAGGAATACAGGTACTGTGTGTGTGTAAGTTACTGAAGTCAAAATGGAATCAACACAAACTAAATTGTGATAGATTTAGTGCATGCATGTGTGTGCATGTGTGTGTGTATTTATTGGTTCTGTTTCTCTGGAGAACCCTGACTGATACACCAGCTCACTGAAACAAACTATTCCCAGTCCTCCAGAACCTTCCTGTTTCTGGACACCCCATTTCAGTCAATAGCATAATCTTCCACACAACCCCCAAAGCAAAATCAATAGTGTCTGGGACTTGGTAAGGAGGCAATAATATTTTAGAGTACATTCATTCAACAAAAATTTATTGAACAGAAGTTTGTGGCCAAATCAAGACTGAGGCCTGAGTGTGCTGGTTTGTATGTATTATATCCCCCAGAAAAAGCCATGTTCTTTGGTGCAATCTCGTGGAGGCAGAAGTATTAGTGTGGATTAGGTTGGAACCTATTGGTTGAGTATTTCCATGGAGGTACAGCCATGCCCATTCAGCATGGGCCTTGATTGGTTTACTGGAGCCTAATATAAGCTCAGACAGAAGGAGCTCACAGATAGCTGGAGCTGAGATAGACATTTTGAAGACTGCCATTGGAAGCTGATGCAGGCATTTTGGAGAATGCCATTTTGGAACGCAACCTGGGGGTAAGCAGACACCAGCCACATGTCTTCCCAGCTAACAGAGGTTTTCTGGATGCCATTGGCCATCCTCCAGTGAAGGTACCCTTTGTTTATGAACATTTTATGGCCTTAAGACTGTAACTATGTAACCAAATAAACCCCCTTTTATAAAAGCCAATCCATTTCTGGTGCTTTGCATTCTAGCAGCATTAGCAAACCAGAACACTGGGCAAAATGGCAAAGTAGGAAGATTTACAAATTGCTCCCTCCACTAGAAAAATGAAAGAACTGGAAAAAGACACTGGAATCAACTAGGTAGTGACCTTGGAACCAAAATGGACATTCAGAACAACTACAGGAGTGCCAGAGGAAGGGAGAGGCTGCTGAGAGTTCAGCTTTTATAAGTGAAAGCACAAACTGTGACCAGCCCCCATTGTTGAGCTCTGTGGCAGCAGCTACAGAAATGGCTGCAGCTGTGGCAACACAGCCCAAATTCCAGGCATGGCCAGCAGGGTCAGGGCTGACTGAGTAAACCTCCTCTAATAAAGGTTGAGGTTGAGGGTCAATGTCAATCTGGGGTATCTGTGAGGACCAGTTTCAGCCTTCTGGGCAGCAGAGCTTCCAGCCTCCCACCAGCTCCACCTGGGCATAAAGAGCTAGTGTTCATTTTTCCTTCTGTGTGTGGGCATTCCCTGTTCTGGGAGATCCCTGAGGGCACAGTCTGGGCTCTGGGCTTGGTCTCAGCCCTCTCTGCAACAGCATCTCTGGCCCCACACCACCATTTACCAGGACTTAAAGACCGCATACATTTTCTCATCAGTTGGGTTTCTTCTTTCTCTTTCTTGTGTTGCTTGCTCTAGTGGATCCCTGAGGGCCCAGCACAGATGCTAGCTTCAGCTTCTCTCAGAAGTAGTGTCTTCTGGCCTTACACCAGAATCTATAGAGACATAAAGAGCCAACGCACCTCTTTATCTTTCCTTTTTTTTTTTTTTTTTTTTTTTTGTGCAGAGGGAGATTGGTGTTTTTCCTTTTTCTTTTATATGTTTGGGCCTGGAGCATCCCTGAGTGATGAGCAGGGATGCCAACCTAGGTTTTGGCCTTGAAAGCAGCAGCTTCTGGCTTCCCACCCGCACATAACAATAGACATGGAAGGCAGTACACTCCCCTCCCCCTTCCTCTCTCATGTTTCATTGGTGGGTGTTTTGTCTGTTTGTTGTACTTTTTCTTTTCTTGTTTTTTTCTTATCTGTCTTTCTTTCCTTCCTTTTTCTTCTTCTTCTTAGTCTGGCAGACTGAAGAGTGGGAGAACTAGAGTTCCAGAGTTACCACAAGATAATACTCAGAATGTCCAATTCTCAACAAAAAATTATAAAACATACAAGGAGACAGGAAAGTATGGCCCAGATGCAGGAAAAAAAGAACTCTACAGAAAATATTCCAGATGAAGCATACTCACTGGAATTACTAATCAAAAATCTTAGATTATATCTCATAAATAAAACCAATGACCTAAAGGGGAACATGGATAAAGAACTAAAAGAAACCAAGGAAACAATGTATGAACAAAATGAGAATTTCAATAATGATATCGAAATTATAAAGTAGAACCAAATGGAAATTCTGGAACTCCAAAATTACATAAACTAAAGTGAAAAATTCAATAGAGGTGTTCAAGAGAAGATTGGAGGAGGCAGAAGAAAGGATAAGTGAGCTCAAAGACAAAACAGTTGAAACTATTCAGATTGAGGAGCATAAATTAAAAAAAGAATGAAAAAGAAATGAACAGAATTCTGGTCAACCAAGATGATAGAGTAAGATGCTCCAGGGTACTGTTCCCCTACAGAATCTGTGAGCAACTGGTAAAACTTGACAGAGTCATATTCCTTAAAACTCCAGAAAGCAGTTAAAGGGTTCAGTAACTGGGTGAGAACCAAATCGAGAAATCAAAGCTTTAAAAATGGTAGGAGAAGCTTGTGGTGACCCTACTGATTCCTTTATCACCCCCTCCAAGGCATGGTGTGGAGCCAGACTGTGCTCCCATGTGGGTCCCCTGACTCTGTTCTGGAGTAACCCTATGCACATAATGGGGTGCCTGTGTCAGATGGCAGCCTGACAGACTGAAACAGGAAACTTATCTCTGGTTGCCCTCCCAGAACTTGCCCTGCAAGCTGAAGCATCTTGCATACAGCTAAAGCAGTGCAATAAACAAACTAAGTCAAAGCAGCCCAGGGCAAAGGATTACCAGCTTTAAGTCATGCAATAGAGCACCTGAGATGGGGATAAAGTCTTTCATAGGTAGTAGAGGGGGCATCAAGATTCCTGTAAATTGGAGAATTGCTAAGGCTAAGAGCAAGCACAAGCCCAAGTCAAGATGCAGGCTCAGAAAAACTGGACAGCACCCTGTACTTCACGTTCACTTTAGGCTGATCTTCTTGATAGGAAGGCTAAACTCTGTAGGAGAGTACCAGCCAATGAAGACCCAATTTTCTAAGACTGTGAAAGGCGATTTTTGCATTGGATTGTTTTTACTTGTGAGATCCTAACACTCAAGGAAATCACTGTCACATTACTATCTGGGTACAGATTTAAGGAACAGATAGTTCAGGGACTAAATTTCAGAGTTAACACATTAAAATATTAAAATGTACAGTGTATGTTTCAGTTTGCTAAAGTTGCTGGAATTAAATATACCAGAAATGGATTGGCTTTTATAAAGGGGGTTTATTAGGTTATAAATTTACCATTCTAAGGCCATGAAAGTGTACCAACTAAGGCACAAATGAGAGGATACCTCCACTGAAGAAAGGCCAATGATGTCTGAAACACCTCGGTCAGCTGGGAAGGAATGTGGCTGGCATCTGCTGGTCCTTTCCTCCCAGG
Organism: Choloepus didactylus; assembly: GCF_015220235.1. Classification (NCBI taxonomy): domain Eukaryota; kingdom Metazoa; phylum Chordata; class Mammalia; order Pilosa; family Megalonychidae; genus Choloepus; species Choloepus didactylus. The sequence goes on from NC_051310.1 coordinate 31,756,424, forward strand.
TTGCATTGCCTTCAGCTCCTGATTCTAGTGGATTTCTCTCTAAGTGTCTGTGTGTCTCATTTAGCTTCTCTGGGGCAAACTCTGGGCTTCATCTCTTAGCTTAGCATCTCCAAACATCTTTCTGTCTGCATTTCCAAGCATCTGGGTCTGTGTTGGCTCTGAGCTCTCTCTCTCTCCCTGAGCTCATTTAAGGACTCCAGTAAACTAATTAAGATGCACCTTGAATGGGCAGGGTCACATCTCCATGGAAATAATCTAATCAAAACACTCCACCCACAGTTGGATGGGTCACATCTCCATGGAAACAACTTAATCAAAACATCCCACCCACAATTAGTCTGCATCCACAAGATTGGATTAAAAGAACATGGCTTTTCTGGGGTACATAACAGTTTCAAACCAATACAGTGTGCAATAAAAACTTACAAAACAAACAAAGAAACAGGAAATGATGGCCAATCCAATAAAAATAAAAATAAACATCCAGAAACTATCAACAAAGAAGATTAGACTTTGGACATACTGGACAAAGACTTTTTAAAAATGATCCTCAATATGCTGAAGAAGAGAAAAGAAAGGATAGAGAAAGAACTAAAGGATACCAGGAAAACAATGAATAAACAGTATGAGAATCTCAAGAAGAAGTTACAAATTTTAGAAAGGAACCACAAAGAAATGCTGGGGTTGAAGATCAAGTAACTCAAATGAAAAATTCCCTAAAGGGTTTCAACAATAGATTGGAGCTAGCAGAAGAAATAATGAATGAACTCAAAGACAAGACAATTGAAATGATTCAGGGTGAAAAGCAGAAAAACAAAACAGTGAAAGAAAAATGAACAGAGCCTAAAAGACCTGAGCAACACCCAAAGGATACCAATATATACATTATGAGAGTCTCAGAAGGAAAAGCAAGAAATAAATGTCTAGAAAAAAATATTTGAAAAGACAATGGCAGAAAAATTCCCAATTCTGATGAAAGAAATGAATTCACAAGTCAAAGATGCACAATGAACACCAAGCAGGATGGACCCAAACAGATGTACACCAACACACATTATGATCAAATTTGTCCAATGTCAAGAACAAAGACAGAATCTTAAAAACAGCAAGAGAAAGGTGATGTGTCACATATAAATGACCCTTAATAAGATTAACATCTGATTTCTCAATAGAAACCATGGAAGCCAGAAAGCAGTGGGAGCACATATTTAAAGTGCTGAAAGAAGAAAAAGTCCCATCTAGAGATGACTAGAATTTAGAAATTCACTGAGATAAAGCAGACTAGAGGTTACCAGGGGAAAGGAGAATGGAAGCAGGGGGAAGGGAAAGTTTTTGTAAAATTAAAAAAAAAAATTTTTGTTTGTTTGTTGATCATCAATATGACTGGAAGTCTTCTAGAAGCTGGAGGGTTTTTGGTGAACAGGAGAGATGAGAGATGAGAGGTAAGTACAGGCATACTTCAGAAATACTGCGGGTTCGGTTCTGGACTACTACCAGAAAGCAAATATTGCAATAAAGCGAGTCACATCAATTTTTTGGTTTCTAGCAAATATAAAAGTTACATTTACACTACACTGTAGTTTGTTTTTTTTAAGTTTTAAATTAACTTTATTTATCAAATAAAAAAATGTTTCCAAACAAAACAAAGTAAAGCAATGGAAAAAACAAATATCCTGAAATAACTTTATTCCTTCCAATATGCTCCTACCATATGCTCCTACTGTAGTCTATTAAGTGTGCAATAGTAGTATATCTAAAAAGCAATGTACATACATTAATTAAAACATGACACAGAGATACAAAGCAAACACATGCTGTTGGGAAAATGGTGCCGATAGACTTGCTTGACACAGGGTTACCACAAACTTTCAATTTGCAAAAATGCAATTATCTGAGAAGTGCAATAAAGCAAAGAGCAAAAAATGAAGCACACCTGTATATAATATAAACTTAAACAGTAATAAGAGGGGAAAACTAAGATGGCGGCTAGATGAGACAGGGCAAAAATACACCTCCGTGAAAAACACTGGATAAAAACTAGAAAGTGACCCAGAATACCGGTTCAGCAATGCGCCAGCTGGACGAGGTCTTCTAGTTCCACAGAGGCCGTATACTTGGTGAAACCGGGAGTCTGCATTCTGAAAGAAGTGAGTAAGCTGGCTGGAAGACCCGCAGTCGCACAACAGTCTGGGAAGCCAGGGTTTGGTGTTTGGAGACTGACAGGCTCTTTAAAAATAAAAGGGAGGGGGGCAAACCCAGGAGCAGCTGCAGCTGAGATAGTGGGAACCATGCAGTAAAACACAGCAAGAGGGGGCTGGGCTGGCCTCTCGGTGTCTGGCCTGGAAGATAGCCTGCTGCAGATACCCTTGGGGCTGGGGTAATGGAGGGGGGAGCCAGAAGCAGAAAGAAACCCTGCGGCTAGCAGCTGGCTCCCAGAGGGCTGGATAAACTCCTGCCTGGGGCCGCACCCACAGCCCAGAGGCCCAACAGTTGTCCCAGAGCTGGGAAGGAGGAACTATGAAAGGAGGGGGGTGTGGAGACGCCCCATTCGGTCATCTTTGCATCAGGCTGAAAGTGTCCCGGCACGGCCTTACAGCCCGGGGCTTCCCTTGAGGGATGGCACACACTGGTGATGTAGCACGGCATTCCCTTGGCAGAGGTCCTGGAGGATCGCGGCTGGGTGGGGGGACCCACTCAGAGAACCCAGGGACACTACGCCAATTCCGGTGGTTTGTGGGACAGCGAGAGAGAGGGTCTGGGGCTGAAATGAAATGAAGGCTTAGACTCTCGTGGAGGCCTTGAATCCCCGGGAACCTGGGGGATTTGAATATTAAAACTGTCCTTCCTCCCTGGCCACCCATACACATGCCCCACATTCAAGGTGGACGGCTCCAGCAACACACCCAAACTGAGTTCTCCAACTGAACCCCACAAGAATCATTTCCCCACACACCACAGGGACAAGGTGGAGAACTGACTTGAGGGGTTTAGGTGACTCACAGACGCCATCTGCTGGGTAGTTAGAGAAAGTGTATGCCACCAAACTGTGTTTCTGAAAAATTAGATAGGCATTTTTTTTACAACTTGAAAGACCCCTATCAAGCAAAGCAAATGCCAAAAAGCCAAAAACAAAAGAAAATCTTAATGCATAAGATAAAACCAGACAATATGGAGAATCCAACTCCAAACACACAAATCAAGATACCAGAAGAGACAGACTACCTCGTACAAATAATCAAAGAACTACAATCGAGGAACGAAAACATGGCAAAGGATTTCAAGGACATCAAGAAGACCATGGCCCAGGATATAAGCGACATAAAGAAGACCCTAGAAGAGCATAAAGAAGACATTGCAAGAGTAAATAAAAAAATAGGAGATCTTATGGAAATAAAAGAAACTGTTGGCCAAATTAAAAAGACTCTGGATAGTCACAATACAAGACTAGAGGAAGCTGAACAATGTCTCAGTGTTCTAGAAGTCCACAGAACAGAAAATGAAAGAACAAAAGAAAGAATGGAGAAAAAAATCAAAAAAATCAAAATGGATCTCAGGGATACAATAGATAAAATAAAACGTCCAAACTTAAGACTCACTGGTGTCCCAGAAGGGGAAGAGAAGGGTAAAGGTCTAGAAAGAGTATTCAAAGAAATTGTTGGGGAAAACTTCTCCAACCTTCCGCACAATATAAATAAACAAAGCATAAATGCCCAGCAAACTCCAAATAGAATAAATCCAAATAAACTCACCCCAAGACATATTCTGATCAGAATCTCAAATACTGAAGAGAAGGAGCAAGTTCTGAAAGCAGCAAGAGAAAAGCAATTCACCACATACAAAGGAAACAACATAAGACTAAGTAGTGACTACTCAGCAGACACCATGGAGGCGAGAAGGCAGTGGCATGACATATTCAAAATTCTGAGAGAGAAAAATTTCCAACCAAGAATACTTTATCCAGCAAAACTCTCCTTCAAATTTGAGGGAGAGCTTAAATTTTTCACAGACAAACAAATGCTGAGAGACTTTGCCAATAAAAGACCTGCCCTACTTCAGATTCTAAAGGGAGCTCTACCAACAGAGAAACAAAGAAAGGAGAAAGAGATATAGAGAATTTTAACAGACATATATAGTACCTTACATCCCAAATCACCAGGACACTCATTTTTCTCTAGTGATCACAGGTCTTTCTCCAGAAGGGACCATAAGCTGGGACATAAAACAAGCCTCAAGAAATATAAAAAAAAAAAAAAATTTGAATATACTCAAAGCACATTCTCCAACCACAATGGAATACAAATAGAACTCAATAATTTTTGAACTGTAACTCCACTATTTACTTCCTACATGATATAAAATACACAAACTCTAATGACAATCAGTAGTTTTGAACTCAACGTAAAATATGTAATTTTAGACAACTATATAATGGTGGGGGAATGGAGGAGTATAGGAACATAGTTTATGTGTCCTATTGAAGTGAAGGTGGTATCAAAGAAAAACAAGATTGATATGGATTTAAGGGTTTAATTTTAAGCCCCACAGTAAACACAAAGAAATTGTCAGAGCATAAAACCATAGAGATGAAAAGTAGAGTTTGGGTTAAGAGAAATGGGGGATGGGGCAATGGGGAGTCCAGAAATGAGTGTAAGGTTGCTATTTGAGGTGAAGGGAAATTTCTAGTAATGGATGATGGGAAAGAGCATTACAACATTCTAAATGTGATTAATCCCACTAATGGAAGGCTAGGGAGGGGGTGGAATGGGAAGATTTAGGCTGTATATATGTCTTCACAATTGAAAAAAAAAAAAAAAGACAGTCTAAATAGATGACAATTGAATGCCAAGGATGAACTTGGATGGGATTGGAGGATAGAGGACAGGTGGCTCAAAGGGACACAGTTGAGACATAAGGAAAAGGAAATATAGAATGTAAGCTTCGTATCATTGTTGAATCTCTTGTACTTCTTAGCTGCACTTAATGGGATTGCATAAAAGAATGTTCTTGTTCGTGGGAAGTGTATACGTGAATTATAGTGTATGTTCAAGGATGTGTGCAGCTAGCTCTCATATGTTCAGAAGACAGAGCAATAGATGATGGATGATAGATAGGGAGGGAAAGAAATAGCGATGTGACAGCATGTTAAAGTTGGTAGATTGAGCTATCGGGGGAGGGGGGTCAGGGTATGATGGAATTCTGTGTATGGGGCTAGTATTGTTTTTGCAACTGTTCCTATAACTTTGAATTTATTTCAAAATAAAAAAAAACAGTAATAAGGACTAATAAGAATGTTAAGCAGAACAAGGAGGTAGAATGCTGAGATGGGATGGGGAAACAGTTTTAGATAGAGAGATAAAGCCTCTCTGAGAAAATGACTCTGAGCAGAGATCAGATGGAAATGAAAGCATGAAACATGCAGATATCTGGAAGGGATATATTCCAGGCAGAGAGAATGACAGGTACAAAGGCCTTGAGACAGGACCAAACTTGGGAGTTTGGTCCCAGCAAGAAGCCAAGGTAGCCAGAGCAGAGTAAGCAAGGAGAAAGGTAGAAGAACATGAGGTTGGAGAGATGGACTGAGTAGGGTCCTGTGGGGCCTATAGGCCAAGGAAAGGACCAAATGTAGGGTCTTTGAAGGTTCTGATCAAAATGTTAATGGATCTGAATTGTGTTTTTAAAAGATCACTACCTCTCATAACTAATGTATAATCACATAATTTGCATACATTCATAAATTACATATATATTCATATATGTATAACACACATATTCTATTACACATATCAAATATTAGATAATTTAAATTTTTAAACATCATATACAGTTTATCTAAGTTTGATTGTGTTCAAAATATTCAAAATGGGAATATCAATTAGTCATGGGATACATTTCTGTTGTCATCCTTTATATGTCAGAGAAAACAATTTAAATATAAGATGGAAGTTAAGGAGCTATAATGTATCTTCAATATAGAATGGAGAATGCACATAGAATAGTCTTAAAATAGGTTTAGACCCTTATATTAAGCCCTCAAAAAAGGGCCAATAATTTATTTCATTATCCCTGATTTTGTTTCTTTTCTCTATATTGTTGAATTGGTCAAAAGAAGATATTAAAACATATTTTAAATGCCTGAGGAATATTTTTTAAAGGTCATTCTGGCTGCCATTTCGGGAATTTACTCTAATGAGTCAAGGACGAAAGCAGGGAGACCAGCTAAGGGGTGACTGTATTGATGTAGAAGACAATTGATGGGGGTGTGGACTAAAGTGGTTAGTAGTGGGAACAGAGAAAAGTAGATGGATTTAGAGATATGTGTTGAAGGTAAAATAGATAAAACTAGATTAATTGGATGAGAGATACAATGAAAATAAAGGACAAAGAATTACCCTACATTTTTGACCTGAGCTACTAGTTGACTGGGAGTGCCATCATGAGACAGGAACTAGGGGAAGAGCTACTTTGGAGAAGGCTTTAGCCATGTTTTGTTGGTGTTGCCCACTAGACATCTAAGCAGAGTTATCTGATAGGCAGTAGCATATACAAATCCAGAGTTAAGAAGAAAGGTCCACATGGTAGATATAAATTTGGAATTCCCCAGTTATCTATTGCACCAGTAACGCTTCAAAATAACCATGAAACACCAGTGGCTCACACATCTAGGGTGACTGGCTGATCTTGGCTGGATTCACTCACATGTCTGGGAGTCAGCTGGCTGTCAGCTCATCTGGGCCAGCCTCTAGTCTGCTTCACAAATCTCCCACCTCCAACAGACTAGCCCACGGATATTCTCATCATAAAAGTAGAGGGGCAAGAGGGGAAAAGCAAACCCAACTGCCCACATGTTTTACAAGCCTCTGCTTATGTCATAGTTCTTTAAATGCAGTTTTATTGAGATATATTCACACACCATATATTCCATCCAAAGTGTACAATCAATGGCTCACAGCATCATCATATAGTTGTGCATTAATCACCACAATCAATTTCAGAACATTTTCATTACCCTAAAATAAAGAAAAACTTAAAAAGAACACCCAAAATATCCCATGCCCCTTGTCGCCCCAAATATATATATTTGTCTTTTTTTTTTTTGGTTTTGGAGTCCACTTATTTTATTTAAAGGATGAATTACAAATTAAGGCACTCCCACATTGAGTACAGAGAGAATTTTTCACATGTAATTTCTCTGGCTTGCATATAAGAGTAGTTGATTGGAACTCTCCACTTCCGTTAGATTTTTTATTTTTTTTATTTTGAAATAAATTCAAAGTTAAATGAATAGCTGCAATAACAATACTAGCCCCATACACAGAATTCCATCATACCCTGACCCCCCTCCCCCGATAGCTCAATCCACCAACTTTAACATGCTGTCACATCACTATTTCTTTCCCTCCCTATCTATCATCCATCATATATTTCTCTGTCTTCTAAACATATGAGAGTTAGCTACACACATCCTTGAACATACACTATAATTCACATATGTACTTCCCATGAACAAGAACATTGTTTTATGTAATTCCATTAAGCACAGCTAAGAAGTATAAGAGATTCAACAATGATACAATGCTTACATTCTATATTTCCTTTTCCTTATGTCTCAACTGTGTCCCTTTGAGCCACCTGTCCTCCACCCTCGAATCCCATCCAAGTTCATCCTTAGCATTCAATTGTCATCTAGTTAGACTGTCTTTTTTTTTTTTTCCTTTTTTCAATTGTGGAAGCATATATACAGCCTAAATCTTCCCATTCCACCCCCTCCCTAGCCTTCCATTAGTGGGATTAATCACATTTAGAATGATGTTATGCTCTTTCCCACCATCCATTGCTAGAAATTTCCCTTCACCTCAAACAGCAACCCTACACTCCTTTCTTAACTTCCCATTGCCCTTTCCCCCATTTCTCTTAACCCAAACTCTAATTTCATCTCTATGGTTATATTCTCTGATTATTTCTTTGTGTTTACTGTGGGGCTTAAAATTAACCTCTTAAATCCCTATCAATCTTGTTTTTCTTTGATACCACCTTCACTTCAATAGGACACATAAACTATGTTCCTATACTCCTTCATTCCCCCACCTTTATATAGTTGTCTAAAATTACATATTTTACATTGAGTTCAAAACCACTGATTTGTCCTTAGAGTTTGTGTATTTTTGATCATGTAGGAAGTAAATAGTGGAGTTACAGTTCAAAAATTATTGACTTCTATTTGTATTCCATTGTGTTTGGAGAAGGTTCTTTGAGTATATTCAATTTTTTTTTTCTAATTTCTTGAGGCTTGTTTTATGTCCCAGCTTATGGTCCCTTCTGGAGAAAGATCTGTGATCACTAGAGAAAAATGAGTGTCCTGATGATTTGGGATGTCAGGTACTATATGTGTCTGTTAAAATTCTCTATATCTCTTTCTCCTTTCTTTGTCTCTCTGTTGGTAGGGGTTCCTTTAGAATCTGAAGTAGGGCAGGTCTTTTATTGGCAAAGTCTCTCAGCATTTGTTTGTCTGTGAAAAATTTAAGCTCTCCCTCAAATTTGAAGGAGAGTTTTGCTGGATAAAGTATTCTTGGCTGGAAATTTTTCTTTCTCAGAATTTTAAATATGTCATGCCACTGCCTTCTCGCCTCCATAGTGGCCGCTGATTAGTCACTACTTAGTCTTATATTGTTTCCTTTGTATGTGGTGAATTGCTTTTCTCTTGCTGCTTTCAGAACTTGCTCCTTCTCTTCAGTATTTGAGATTCTGATCAGAATATGTCTTGGGGTGGGTTTATTTGGATTTATTCTATTTGGAGTTCACTGGGCATTTATGCTTTGTGTGTTTATATTGTGTAGAAGGTTGGGGAAGTTTTCCCCAACAATTTCTTTGAATACTCTTTCTAGACCTTTACCCTTCTCTTCCCCTTCTGGGACACCAGTGAGTCTTAAGTTTGGACGTTTTATTTTATCTATCGTATCCCTGAGATCCATTGCGATTTTTTCCATTTTTTTCTCCATTCTTTCTTTTGTTCTTTCATTTTCTGTTCTGTGGATTTCTAGGACACTGAGACATTGTTCAGCTTCCTCTAGTCTTGTATTGTGACTATCCAGAGTCTTTTTAATTTGGCCAACAGTTTCTTTTATTTCCATAAGATCTTCTATTTTTTTATTTACTCTTGCAATGTCTTCTTTATGCTCTTTTAGGGTCTTTTTTATGGTGCTTATATCCTGGGCCATGGTCCTCTTGATGTCCTTCAAATCCTTTGCCATGTTTTCGTTCTTTGATTGTAGTTCTTTAATTAAATTTGCGAGATATAACATTTCTTCTGAAATCTTGATTTGTGTGTTTGGAGCTGGATTCTCCATATCGTCTGGTTTTATCATATGCATTAAGATTTTCTGTTGTTTTTGGCCTCTTGGCATTTGTGTTATTTGATAGGGTTCTTTCAAGTTGTATCAAAAAAAAAGGGATTTCAATCTAATTTTTCAGAGACATAGTTTGGTGATGTACACTTTCTCTAAGTAACCAGCAGATGGCGTCTGTGAGCCACCTATATCCCTCCAGACAGTTCTCGCCTAGTGAGGGGAATGATTCTTGTGTGTTCAGTTGGAGAGCTCAGCCTGGGTGCGCCGCTGGAGTCGCCCGCCCTGAATGTGGGGCGCACGCACGGGTGGCCAGGGAGAAAGGACAGCTCTCTCTCGGTGTCCCATAAACCACCAGACTTGGCGTAGCAGCCCTGGGTTCTCCGAGCGGATCCCCCATCCCAGCCATGATCCTCCCTCAGCCGAGGGGGGTGCCATGCTACATCATCAGTGTGCGCCATCCCTCTAGGGAAGCCCTGGGCCACTTGGTTGTGCCGTGGGGCTCTCAGCTCATTTCAGAATGCAGAATGTGTAAGGCTGTCTTTACTGCAACGCCTTGCTGGCTGAGAGGAGCTGAGGTTTTCTCCACAGAGAGAGAGCGAGAGACAGAATATTTCCTCCGATTCTCCCAAGGTCAGTTGTCATCAAAAGCCTCTGTCTGCTTGTTGAGGATTCGCTGTCTGTATTGAGCAGTTCTTATTAAAACCTCACTTGGAGCTGGGCTGAGAAAGTGCACGGCGCGGCTTCCGTGAGGGAGGGGCTCCCGGCTCTAGGTTCTTGGCTCTCAGTGCGGGTCCGCACTTTTACTTACAGATTTTATGCTGTGATCTCGGGCATTCTCCCAATTCATGTTGGTGGAAGTTGAGTGTACTGTCACATTTGTCTCCCCACTACCATTCCAGGTTATTTACTGGTTTTTTGTTCATTTATGAATTTTTCTGGGGGAGACTAAGTCTTCCACTTCTTTCTATGCCTCTGTCTTCCCAGAATCCCTCCATTAGATTTATATTGTATGGTCTCTCATATGGTACTCCCATATGATACTCTCGTATGATACAAAATCAAACAATATAGTAAGGACTTTCTACATAGGTGGTATCCAAGATTCTCTCCTGTATGAATTTACTTATGTTAACTGAAATACTACTGATGTCAAAAGGTGTCATCATATTGATTACGAACAGTGTTTCTTCAGTATGTCAGTTCTCTAGGTTGAAGCTATGGCTCACGTCCCTTGCATATTCAAAACAAGTAGTTTGAGAACTCATTTCATCTAGGTCAAAAACATTGAAGGCTTTCCCACATAGATGATATTCTCATGGTTTCTCCCAAATTCGATTACCTTCATGTTGTGTAAGAGAAAAATTAAGATGGCATTATTATGGCTTTTGTCCACTATGCATTCTCTCATGTTTACTGAGGATAGAACTACAAGAAAAGAGTTTCCATATAGATGACATTCATGGGGTTTCATGACACTGAATTCTCCCATGTTGTCTGAAGAATAAATGAAACCTTTTCCACAAGCATGGCATTTGTAGGCTTTCTATCCTGTGTATGTTCTTTGATGTCTTCTAAGTTGAGAATAATAACTGAAGGTTTTCTAACATGTATGGCATGCATAGGGTTTCTTGCCATTGTGTGTTCTCCATGCACTCTAAGACAAGAAGGGTGCCTGAAGCTTTTCCTACACAGATGACATTCATGGGAATACTCTCCAGTAAGTTCTCTCATGTTGTCTGAGGGCAGAAGTATGTCAGAAGGCCTTACCACATGTATGGCATGCATAGGGTTTCTCATGTGTTTTCTAATGTGATCTAAGAGTACTGCTTTGCTGGAAGGTTTTCCCACATATAAGGCATTCATAGTGTTTCTCTCCAATGTGACACCTTGCATGTTGCATGAGTGAAGAAGAACCAATGAAGCCTTTCCCACATGTATTGCATTTATAAGGTTTCTCTCCAGTGTGCACTCTCTCATGTAGTCTGAGGGCAGGAGACCATTTGAAAGCTTTTCCACATGTATGGCATTCATAGGGTTTCTCTCCCGTGTGAGTTCTCTCATGTTGCCTAAGGGTGGAAGAATTATTGAAAACTTTCCCACATGTATTGCATTCATATGGTTTCTCTCCAGTGTGAGTTCTCTCATGTACTTTGAGGGAAGAACTGTGACGGAAGACTTTCCCACATGTATGGCATGCATAGGGTTTCTCACTACTGTAAGTTCTCTCATGGTGTCTAAGAACAGAAGTTTGCCTAAAGGCTTTTCCACAAAGATGACATTCATGGGGTTTCTCTCCATATATTTGTCTTTATATTACTTCCTCATAGTCTATGGACATTCCAATCATCAAAGCAAGCCACATGGTCAAGCCCAGAGTCAGGGCACTGAAAAGTTACATGGCAAAGGTCATAAAAGATCTAGGGAGGGATGAAGGATTGGGGTCATTGTTGCAATCTGCCACATAATAGTTATGCAGATTGTATTTAATGCTTTAGGACTAGAGGGAGAGTATAAACAAAGCAAGGAGGGATGAGGACTGCTTTTCTTTGCCAAGAGTTGAAGAGGAATAATGAAAGGCACCATACCTGGGCATTAACTCTGCTGGTCTACATCTCTTATCTGGACTTCTTGCAAGAGTGAAAACAGCGAGATTTTAGGATGAGCTGAAAGATCACTGCAGTTTTGCCTAGGCTGGTAGGGATAGAGCTGCTAAAATGTGGCCAGATTCAGATTTATTTTGTAGGCAAACCTGACAGAACATGATGGGAGTATGAAGGACAGGTGGGAAAAAAGTAGACCCCATGTTTTTTGTTTTTTTTATTTTTTGCCTAACAACTGGGGGTGCCTTTACTGGGATGGGGTGATGGGGGAGGAAGCAGGTTTGTGGAGATGAAACAAGAGTACAGTTTTGGACATGGAAGTTTGGAAATGTTTGGCAGATAATTGGATACAAGAGTGTGAAGTTCAAGAGGAAGGCTAAAGCCAGAGATAAAACTTTAGGAGTTATCAGTGTACAAACGTATTTCAAATCATGGGAACGGATGAGATCACCTAGGGTATGATAGATATAGAAAAAAGATGACAGGCTGACAAATTGATTGGCTGTATTCTCCTCCTTTACCTCCACATCCAGCAGACACCTAGTATCTACTTAATATTTCTCAAATGCGGACCCTCCTGTCCATCCCCACCATGACTACCTTAGTCAAAACCTTCATCTTTCACCAAGCCCACTGCAATTGCTTCCAAACAGTCTCACCATCTCCAAGATCACTTCATTAGCTCTTTCTCCATACAGTCACCAAGGGGATCTTTGTAACACAAACCTGTTTTCGTCACTCCAGCTTAAAAACCTTAATACAAACTCTATAATGGATGGATCCGTCTGACATCACCTGATCCCAGCGGCCAATGTTAATTGCATCACTATCCATGGAACAACTAGAGATTCAATAGGAAGCATGCAGCACCACCTATGAAGTCTTCTGGTCAAGGAAAGAGAAGATGAATCTGATCAATCTTCCAGCTCCAACTGTGGTTTATACGAAATATGGGAGTTAGAGATTAAAGAGCACCACAAGGGTGCAATCAGCCAAACCCAGAATGTGGGGGTTCTACAAGACAAACAACCCAGTTTCCTAATATTTTTTAAAGTGTGGGGGTGGAAGAAAGAACTCATATAGATTATGAGAGAGCGAAGAGAAAAATCATCCATATCCTGTATGCAGACAGCATTTTGATCCTGATTTGAACAAACCCAATGGAAAAAGACATTTTTAAGACAATCAGGGAAAATTAAGCATGGACCAGATTTTAAATCATATTAAGAAAATTTTATTGATCTTATTGAGTGTGAAACTGATATTGTGGTTATGTTTTTATAAGAAATTATCTGGTATAGGTTTGTGGCTATATTTTTTCAAATAAATTATATGGAAGTATCTATGGATGCTGGATTTGCTTTAGATACTCCAGCAATTAAAAAAAAGTTGGGGGAATAAATAAAACAAAATGGAAGAACGTTGTGGTTATTAAAGCTGGGTTATGGGAATATGGGCTTCCTTATACTAGCCTTTCTACTTCTATGTGTGTTTGAAATTTTTCTATTATAAAAAGAAAAAAAAAAAACTGCAATACATGCAACAAAGCAAACATTAAGTCAGCCCTAACTTCATTTCCTTCATTTCTCTCTCATCCACATGAAGTCCTATGTGCCAGATAAACCAAAACCCAGGGTTACCAAATAAAATATTTTCATGATTTTTTAACATGCATTTTAACAAGATGTTAAATAATAACTATTTTGGTTTCCTTAAAGTCATAAATGTCCAAAATACCCACTACCAACACCACCGTGTAGCTGACAATAGTCTACAAAAGCACAGCATTTATTTCATGTTGCTAATGTGTACATTTTATTGGAGCATTAGCCTCCCCATTTCCTGAACACCTCCCCAATTCTCTTTCATACTTCCAAACCTTTCCTTGTATTGTTTCCTCCTTCTGGGTCTTCTTACCCACTTCACCACCTGGCAAACTCCTCCAGTGTTCATCTCAAATGCCAGCTCCTTTATGAACCTTTCCCTGACCCTCCCTGGATCCTCTTCGTTGCATAGGAGCTATTGTAATTGTTGGCTCCCTCCCCAGCTGAATGGAGAATTCCTTGGTGTGTGTTCTTTATATATACATATATCATGAAACCCTGGCACATGGTAAGTGCTCAATAAATCCTTGAGGTAAAAATGAGGGAAGTAGGGAGGAGAGGGAAGGAAGGATTCTCCTTCCTCCTTCTAATTGCAGAGGAGAAACTCCTAAGATAATACCTGTGTCTTCAGAGGACACAGAAACATTTCATCCCTCACTGCTCACATCAAGTATCTCAAGTAACCCACTGCCCACCCAGCTCACCACCCACCAGGGTGGACAATCTTTAAGCATACACAAGCTTCCTGCATGGATCCCCCATTTCTCCTCCTCCTCCAATCCCCAAATCAACAAACAAAATGGATAGAAATCAACCCCCAAGTTACTAAAAAGCTTTGCTTTCTCAGCCCAGACCCTGTGGATCACAAGAGAGGGCAAGCAAATCCCTGATTGCTGTGTTTCTGGGTCTTCCCTGTGAGCCTCCACTCAGGAAGGTCTCCAGCAGAGAACTTTGGGGTCCTGTGGGATGCAAAGCCTCGGTAGAAGCAGAAAACATTATTATAGCCACTCTCTCCAGCCAACTACTGGCTCCAGCACTCTAACAGTTCATAGCAAAAATTGTCCCTCCATCATGATGAAGACAGAAACTGCAGCCACAAATCAGTGCCAACTTCTGCAGTACATGGCCTGTAGAGTTAACACTTGGGATCCCACAGTCCCAGACCCAGAGCTGGAAAACCCTTGGGTCCCAAGAAGCACCAATGCCCTAACCACAGAGGATGATCCTACAACTCCCACAAGAAGGCCACAGGTCCTCAGCTAGATGATGGCTCCTGGTGTCCTGTCTACAGCTACTCCTCTGCATGCCGATTCCATGGACATGGATTGAGTTTCAGTTTCTATTTAAAATGTGATTGGGTCCCAATCAGAAATATAAATCTGCTTGGCATGCCCCACCACCTTCCCTAGAATCTAAACATGGCCCCTATGCCCATTTAGACTTGGCCCCAAGAAAGAGACTACCCTACATTTTGGTTTATGAAATTAATCTGAGTTGCAACAAATTCTCTACACAGAGAGTGTGGTGCTGAAGAGGGGGACGTTCAAACTGGAGGATCTTTACTTGAGTTGTAATGGAAGGAGATAAATCCCAAAATGTCCCAAATGTGTTGAAATAGAAGGTGACCTCAGAAGCAAACCTGTGTCCCAACACATCCCCCAGCCCTGAGGCATGTATTCCCTTGGCTTTCAGCAGCAACCCCCACCTAAGGGGTCCAGCATAGAAGAGAAGTTAAGAAGTGGCCTCTGGAATCAGGCAAACCTGGGTCCAAATGCTACTTCTGTCCCTTTTTTAGCTATGGGGCTTGGGAGATGATTACTGATCCATCAAGTCTCTCTTTATAACTTACCTCTAAGGGTTGTCAGGAGGGTTAAGTGAAGGGACATGTAAATCACCTGGTGCCTCACACGTAGTAACCATTATAGCACTCACCCCAATGAGTGGTTTTTATGATCAGTCCAAAGAAACAATAAAAGCTAAGACTTACTGAGTGCCCATTTTAATGCGAGCACCAAGTTAATGCACACAGCCCTTATAACAAACTTAGGAGCTAGGGACTATTGTTATTTCCACTTTATAGATGACAAAACTGAAGTGCCATGATGTGAAATAATTTTCTCAAAGTCACACAGCTAGTAATTGACAGAATCAGGATTCAAGCTCAGACAGCCTGGCTCAAGTACAGCTCTAAACCCTCACAGTATACTGCTTCTAGTACAATACCACCAGCAACTTGCATTTTTTTAGTAATCTTGATATGAATCCCAGTGAACAAATGAACACTCCTATCCCACTGGCCCATATGGTAGTAACAAGATCACTAGCCAATAAATGGACTTCTCTGTGCTGTTTTGCTATAGGTAAGTCAGGACTGGTTGGCACTTTCCTTGTTGCTTTTTATTATTAGTATCATTAGGAATCTTCACAGACATATAGCCATGATGTTCTGGGCCTTCACATAAGCAGTCCCTTCCTGGCCTGCTCCTTCTAGGCAATTCTTTCTTGGCTTCAGGACTGTTTTGGTTTGCTAAAGCTGCCAGAAGCAATACACTGGAAATGGCAGCAATATACCAGAAATGAGTTGGCTTTTACAACAGGGATTTATTAGCTTACAAATTTACCTTTCCAAGGCCTTGGAAATGTCCAAATAAAGCACCAACAGGATGATACCTCCCCTGAAGAAAGGCTGCTGGCATCTGGAACACCTCTGTCACATGGGAAGGCACGTGACTGGCATCTGCTGGTCCTTCTCTCCCGTGTTTCATTATTTGCAGCTTCTGGTTCCAGTGGCTTCCTCTCTGAGCTTCTGTGGGTCCTCTCTTAGCTTCTCCAGGGCTTTTCTCCATGAGCTTCTCTCAATTTCATCTCTTAGCTTCTGTGTCTGGTTTATCATCTCATAAAGGACTCTGGTAAAATGATTAAGACCCACCTTGAATGGGGTGGGTCAATTGAAACAACCTAGACCTTTTGGTCTGTACTGACAGGAATGGATTAAAAGAATATGGCCTTTTCTGGGGTATGTAACAGCTTCCAACTAACACAAGGGCTCAACTTAAACATTGGTCCCTTCCCTGATTAAATGCCCTGGCTCTGCAGCACCGTGAGCAAATAGATACCCAACAGAAGCACTTATTGCATTGCACTGTCATGGTTGGGTGATGTCTCTGCTGTCCCGCTGAATGACACACACCCCATGAGGGCATGACCAGTGTCTTATTTCACTCAGTGATCTAACCAACATGGTCTCCTGCTTCTTGTAGAACACATTAGCACATAACAAATGCTCAATAAATGTTGTTACATGGTGTGTTGGTTTGAATCTATTATGTCCCCCACAAAAGCCATGTTCTTTAATGCAATCTTGTGGGGACAGACTTATTAGTCTTTTAATTAGGGTGGAATCTTTTGATTCAGTGTTTCCATGGAGACATGACTCACTCAACTGTAGGTAAGACCTTGATTAGATTATTTCCATGGAGGTGTTAACCCACCCATTCAGGGTGGGTCTTGATTAGATCACTGGAGTCCTTTAAGAGAAGCCAAGGGGGACATTTTGGAGAAAAGCTAAGATATGTAATCCAGAGTTTGCCCCAAGGAGAAGCTAAGACCCAACAGAGACACTTGGAGATGCTGGGAGATGCATACAGAAGGATGTTTGGAGATGCTAAGCTGAGAGATGAGAAGCCCAGAGTTTGCCTTGGAGAAGCTGAGAGAGGATCCCCATGCACTTAGAGAGAAACACACTGGGAAAACAAGTAAGGATACACAGACGCTGAGAGAGAGATGCGAAGAGGAACAGAAGGCCAGAGACATTTTAGAGAAAGCCATTTTGAAACACAACCTGGGAGCAAAGGACCAGCAGATGCCAGCCACGAGCCTTCAGTGAAGGTATCCTCTTGTTGATGCCTTAGCTTGGACAATTTTATGGCTTTAGAACTGTAAATCTGTAACCTAATAAATCCTGTTTATAAAAGCCATTTCTGGTATTTTGCATAACAGCAGCTTTAGCAAACTGGAACACATGGTCAATATGCAGCCCTCCACAGTCTCTACTAAAGGGGCTTTAGAAACACTGTGTGGACAGTAATCTTGCTGCATCATCCAGTACAATATTTTAGAAACAAATCTTGATCAAGATTAACAAGAACATCTTTCTATGATCGTCTCCAGGTTGAAAAAGTCTTCCCCCCACCAAGTCTCCTCAATCAAAGGGAAAGGTTAATGAAAGAGCAGGAAAAATGTGGGAGAGGTATGATATGTGTTAAAATGTGGGTAAAGATACCTCATTTTAAAAGGAATCAGAAAAGATCCCCAGACCCACCCTGAGGAGCTTGCCCATGCTACTGTGAGCTTCTGGAGTCAGGGAGTCCATCCTGTGCCCCAGCACAGCTCCTAGAACCACCTAGTGCCTAGGGCTGGACACTGTGATGTCTGCCAGTTAAATGGAATGAAACAAATGAGAGACATGGAAAAGCCAGCAGTTTGCTAGCCCTCAATCAAACTATAAGAAACAGACTCAGGGACCCCTGGAAGGGCATTCACAAGGACACCCTTCTGGGGTGTGATCACCAAAGCTGAATGGAAACACCAGTCAGGAAAAGAACAAAGAGGCCAGGGACAAAGCACTCTGAAGTGGCCATCTTAACACAGACCCTGCTTAACAGTCTTAAAATCAATGCAGCAGTCACTTAGCTTATGAACAATCATGCTCCTGGGACCAGGAGCACTCCTATGGGCCTGGCACAGCAGACGGTAGAAGGGACACTTGCCAAGACACTTCAAAAAGATGCATTTCTCCAAATCTGCCTGCCTTCTTCCCCACTTCTCTGTCTTAGAAACCCCAGCCCAATGAGGATATATCAATTTATATTGCTAATACAAGCCAGGAACTTATATTACAACTTAAAGACATCATTCTGGAATCTTCCAGAATGATCTCTTGTGTATCTAGGAGTACAGTGTAAGACAATGGCTCCTCCTATATAGATGTTTAAGCCAGGGAGTTGGAAAATGCAAGCAGAATGCTTATCAATCCAGCAGCCAGTCAGTACATTTACAGCGGAAACCTGCTAGGTTGTCCAAGCTGAAAAACCACCAAACTCCCCTTTCTCCTCTACCACCAGCCCATATGGAGGCAGGGGAGCCCAGTTGCCATCTTTGTTCAACTTAACTCAGCTACCTTGGCCACCTTTGCCACAGTTGATTCAACCAAAGGTGAGTACTTGACTCAAATTAGCCAAGACCTCTCCCTGAGAATCTAGAATTAGGACTATGAGAAGGAAGTGGATCTCTCCATGAAGCTGCATGTGTACACGTAAATTTGATCACTGAGGACAGCCACATTTCTGGCCCGTGATTTGGTCTGTGGTCAGCTGCTTCTAAAAAAGCTCCAAATGAGCTACCCCTCGTGACATTCACAACCACATATAATCACATCCCCTTGAGTGTGGGCTGGGCCCAGTGACTTGCTTCTAACAAAAGAATACGGCAAAAGTGGTGTCATTTCCAAGGTTAGGATTATAAAAAGCTATGATTTCCATCTGGCTCCCTCTCGTTCTGACTCTTCCTACTTGCTAGCTCTGATGAAGCAAATCGCCATGATGTAAGCTGCCCTACAAAGAGGCCAATGAGGCTAGGACCTGAAGAAGGCTTCTGGCAACAGCAAGCAAGGAACTATGGCCCTCAGTCCAACAGCTGTCCAGGAACCGAATTCTGCTCACACCATGTGGCAAGCTTCAAAGCAGATCCCTCCCCAGATAAGCCTTGAAATGACTCCAATCCAGTAGCCATCTTGCTTGGAGCCTGTGAGAGACTCCAAAGCAGAAGACTCAGTGAAGCTGCACCTGGATGCCTGAGCTAGAGAAACTCAGATATAATAAATGTTGTTTTATGCCACTATGTTTGGGGGGTGATGTGTTACACAGAAATAGATAACACGTGGTCTGAGGAGAAAGAGAAGGGAAAGCCAAGCTTAAGAGAGAAGACAATGAAGCAGATGCACACAGAGATGGAGAGATGAAAGATAGAGGTAAACTTGGTAGTCAGAGTTCCCCATGGATTGAAGTGGATACAGGGAGACCAATTAGAGGCAAGTGCAGTTGTTCAGGCAAAAGATAATGGTCATCTAAAGTACAAAGGATATCACACCATTTTCTGAGGTGGCGAAGACCAAGGGAGAAGAAGGTTCAGGGAGTGTCTTAGTTTGCCAGGGCTGCTATGACAAATACCACATACTGGTTGCCTTAAGCAACAGGAATTTATTGCCTCGTGGTTTGGAAGGCCAGAAGTTCAAAATCAAGGCCTTGGCCAGGCTGGCTTCCTCCCAGGGTCTGTAGCATTCTGGGATGGCAGTTCTCCTTCACAGGAAGAGCTCCCTCTGTCCTCTCTGGCTTCTCCTCCTGACCACTGGCTTCCCTTTATAAGGACTCCAGTAATGTGGCCCACCCAAATAGGATCTTAGAAGATCCCATTCACAAATGAGTCCAGAGCTGAACTGATAATGCATCTTCAAAGGGTCCTATTTTAAAAATGGGTTCCGACCCATAGGATCGTGGATTAAGATTAAAAAAACAAGCCGGGGAGGGGTGGGGTGGTTATGTGATTCAATCTACTACAGGGAGAAAATCCAGAAGTCAGTTTTATTTTAACATATGATCAGTTAATATATAAAAACCTGCTATAATTCAATTCAGCAGATGCACACAGAGCTGGGTCAGTGCTCCAAGTGCCACAAAAATGAGGAAGAAGAGATCCTTGTTGTCAAGGAATTACAGTGTGGAGGAGGAAAAGCAAGCCTGATATAATGTGTCACATGCTACATTTGGCCTGTGAGCAGAGTTCTAGGTTGTGAACAGAACAGGGTGTGCCAGGGAAGTCAGCAAAGGACCTCAGAGGAGATGACCTGAGTATGCACACTGATCATACCTATGGAAAAAAATGCATTTCTGTGCAATAACGGACATAAAGGGAATTTATAGTATAAAATGTATAGATTCTACATTCCTTGTATTCCTTCTTGCCTTCTGAGTATAATAAGACCATCTTTCTTTAATTTAGAACACAAAGGACTTAAAGCCAGGAATGGAGGGAAACTGCATGAGGCAGTTTGGAGGGCTCCATGTAGCCTCTGCCCACTTTGGAAAAACAGATAAAGACATGAGCTTCGTAGCCTTGACTGGGTCACAGTTATGAGGGAAGGTTCTGCAGACAGACTTGGCTGCTCTCCGTGTGCCCTGATCCTACCGTCACGTAACTCCTCTAAGTCTCCATTTCCTCATTTGTAAAGTGAAGATAACAATTTTTGTTGTGAGTATTCAATTAAATAATATGATGATATTTCTCATACAGGGATCCAAAAATATGTTTCTGAGTCTTAAGAATTTTCTAAAAGTACTTTTTTTAATGGCAGTGTTTTCATTTGGATAGCAGGCTAAAAATTTTCTAGATCACCTGGCTGACTATCTCATAACTAAAGTCCTGCCGGGAGATTTCAGTCGCATTTGCACCAGCATTGACACCAATGACTATTACTTTAATGAACTTGGGTTGATAAGGACCAAAAATAAGGAGGTAGATTTAATACATAAATGCTGCTTAGAGATAAAGATAGCCAAATGATGTCACAGCACACCGTACAATTGGAAACTTCAGAATTGTGCAATGGTTTAAACAGATGAGTTAATGGGAGAATTAAGTCATCACTCAGCATGAGGGAGCACCGATATGACAAAAGAACCTGCACCACAGTTGTCCACTACAGTTTATAGTATGAACAGTGATTTAGCATCAACAAACATCATCAACTGTCACATTAAATTAATGATGTTGATTTGAATTTTTTGTTGTACTTTTGCTTGTATTTAATTTATAAATTTCACTTTGTTTTATAATTGTTTAAACACTGTAAGTATAAGAAGTTTAGAACCTGTAGTGTGTTGATATACATTTAACAAAAAAAAAAAATTATTAAAAATAATTTAAATCAACTCCAGGAGACCATGAAAAAATGTTTTCTTTAAAAGTATGTCATCAAAAGGAGAGATATTGTAGGTTACCACTAATGTGAACTCTGTAAAAAATGCAAAATAAGTGACTTATATTGTAGAATATAAGAGACTTAGAGATGATAGACAGCAGCTAGTGAAGGGGAAACAATAATCTGATGAGAACAGACAAGACATTGAGGCTGATCTTAATGATATGGGAATGCTCAAGTGTGACTATGGTTCATTAATTTTCTTTTGGTGTGATAGGAGTATATTGGAAGGAATGAAGTTATTTCAGGATATTTGTTTTTCCCATTGCTTTGCTTTGTTTTCTTTGGAAATGTTTTGATAAATAAAGTAATTTTAAATTAAAAAAATAAAAGTATGTCATATATTAGTCAAGCTGGAAAAACACTGGATAACACATGTAAAATGTTTACCATGGTGGGCAGAAATGTAAAGTATTATTAAATCTGAAGCAGAATATTGGAGTTTCAGTTCAGGTAAGATGGAGTAAGCACACTTCACCCTGTTTCTACTATTGAATGCAGCTATAAACCCTGGATAAAAAGCATGAAGTAGCCCTCTCAAAAGTAAATGGTGATTTTATCATTTTCTCCCTCTGATATCCCCTAACCTGAACTCAATACAGCCCAAAACCCAGAAGGTGCACCAGGGCACAGTAAACTTCAGGAAAATCCTCTAGCTTCTAGCTCTGATTGGAGGAGCAGGAAAGGGAATTCCTAATTCTCGGCAGGAAACACACAGATTTTTTTCTTCCCTTTATCTCCATTCTTCTGCACTCCAGCACCCAAAAAGTCCTGTGACGGCAGCAGTGGCAAGAGAATCCCACAGGAACTAATATTCAGAGTGAGAGAAACCTTCCTTTAGGATGTTAGTGGAGGTATGGTTCCAAGAGAGTGGGGCAAACCACTCTCTCTCCATCCTTCCACTGGTTGGCCCTGGACATGGGCACAGTTGTAGAAGTTGGCAGCAGAACAGGGTAAATAAAACCTTAGATATCTCTTGGAGG
Source organism: Choloepus didactylus (assembly GCF_015220235.1). Lineage (NCBI taxonomy): Eukaryota > Metazoa > Chordata > Mammalia > Pilosa > Megalonychidae > Choloepus > Choloepus didactylus. Next base: position 31,778,990 of record NC_051310.1, read on the forward strand.
ACAGAAAATGGAGCCCCATGGACCCTGAAAGTAATAGGGAGATGTCAGAGAGGGAGGCGCTTAGGAGAGTGACACCATAAAATTGATTCTGAATTCCTAATGTGCATGCATGCATGCATGGATCGCATTCTAATCAGTCTAATAAAGACTTTGAGCACTGAACTAACAGTCCACCACCCAGGTCCCAGACTAGCCACTGGGTGGCCCCCATATGGGACAGATTCAAATAGCACACAAAGGATTTAAAAACTGAATTTACATGAGAACCACAGCCCATAGAAAGTGAGTAGGAATTTTCAGTCTAAAATTCACCAGGTCAATTGCCCACTAAAACAAAAATATCAACATTCTTTATAGGACTTAAACAAGGCCCAGGACCTCATAACAAAATATTCAAAACATTCCGAATACAATCTAAAATTACTTGACATATAAAGAATCAGAAAATTTTCAACTCATGTGGGAAAAGACAATCAACAGATGCCAATGCCGAGATGACACAAACATGAAATTATCTGAGAAATACTTTAAAGCAGCTATTATAAAAGTGTTCCTGTAAGTCATCACTAACACTTAGGAAACTAATATAAAAATAGAAAGTATTAGCAGAGAAACAGAAGATTTAAGAAGAACCTAATAGGAAGTTTAGAAACGAAAAATATAGTATGAGCTTCATAGCAAAATAGAGATAATAGAGGAAAATGTCAACAAAGAGGAAGATAGATGAATAAAAATTTTATCCAAAGTGAACAACAAAGAGAAATAATATTTTTTTAAGTAAACAGAGTCTCAGATACATGCAAGACACTAAAAGAAAAAAAAAAGTGTAATATTTGTGTCATCAGAGTCCAGAAGGAGAGAAGAAATAGTATGGTGCTGAAAAATATTTGAAGAAATAATGGCTGACATCTGTTGCACTTGCCTGGGAGACAACCTTTCATGACCCCAGGGCCAGGACTTTGCAGTTGGCTGGGAGACAACTTTTCACAGCCCCACAGCTGAGAGCTTCCTTGGGGGAATTCGGGATTTGGGCGGCTTGTGACAGCATGCACTCATCCTCCACAGAAGCCCATGGCATGCACAGCCTAGAAGTGGGGGTGCTGCACGGAGGTGCCGGGAGCCCTCCCCCAATCCCAGGGACTCATGGGCACACAGCAGAGAGGGACAATGGGGCATTTGCACTTGAAAGTGAGATGTGCAGCTCTGCAGCCCCAGAATACTCCACCCACAGCCACAGGCAAGGCCAGGATCACTGTGTCCTGGAGCAGACTCCCAGCGAAACTGCACAGGGCACACCCCCAACCACAGGACTGATAGTCCCCAAGGCACATGGAAAATTGGTACACTGATTGGACCCCCATATGGTGTGGACTCCCACACAGTACATAAGTTAAGGAGAAGTGACCGAAGAGCAAAAGGTGGCTTAGGAGCACCATATGGTGGTAGGTCAGGTAAGTGCACTCCACCAAGTAGTAGCTCTGCCAAATTATAGAGAAATGCTAAAATAATCCCGCATACTTTAAAAGAACCCTATCAAGATAAGCAAATGTCAAGAGGCAAAAAACAACAAAAAATCACAAGACAGATGAAGAAATTAAAAGATATGGATAACCCAAATGTTCAAATGAAAAAGCCAGAGGAGACACAGGACCTGGAGTGATTAATTAAAGAAGTACTCACAAACATCAATATTATGGCTCAGGTATAAAGGATATGAAGAAGACCCTAGAAGAGCATAAAGAAGAATTTACAAGAGTAAATTTTAAAAATAGCAGACCTTATGGAAATAAAAGATACTGTTGATCAAATTAAAAATATTCTTGAAACACATAACACCAGATTTGAAGAGGTAGAAGAACAAAGTAGCAGACTCTAGGATAGGTTGATAGAAAGTAAAAGCACAAAAGAACAAATGGTGAAAAAATAAAAAAATTTGAAACAGATCTCAGGGAAACAATGGACAATATGAAGTGCACAAATATAAGAATCTTCAGCATCCTAGAAGGGGAAGAGAAGAGTAAAGGGCTAGGAAGAGTATTTGAAGACATTGTTGGAGAAATTTTCCAACTCTTCTAAATGACATAAATATGAAATCAAAGATGCCCAATGAACTCCAAATAGAATAAATCCAAATAAACACGCTTCAAGACATATTCTGATCAGATTGTCAAATGCTAAATAGAAGGAGAAAGTTCTGAAAGCAGCAGGAGAGAAGCAATTCACCACATACAAGGGAAACAACATAAGATTGAGTACTGGCTATTCAGCAGGCACCATGGAAATGAGAAGACAGCGGTGTGACATAGTCAAAATGCAGAAAGAGAAAAATTGCCAGCCAGGAATCCTTTATCCAGCAAAGTTCTCATACAAAATTGCAGGGGAGCTTAAAATTTTTACAGACAAACAAATGCTGAGAGAATTTGTTAACAAGAGACCTGCCCTGTAAGATCTACTAAGGGGAGCTCTACAAGCTGAGAAAAAAGAAAGGGGAGAGATGTCTGGAGAAGGGCACAGAACTGAAGAGTCTTAGTAAGGGTACCTTAAAGGAAGTAAAGAGAAAGAGGGAAAAAATAGATCTGACAAATAAAAACCAATGGATAAGATGGCTGATTCAAGAACTGACTTCACAGTAATAAAATTAAATGTAAATGGATTAAACTCCCCAATTAAAAGACATAGATTGGCAGAATGGATTAAAACTATGAACCATCAATATATTGTATACAAGAGACTCATCTTTAAATGCAAGGATGTTATAAGAAACAAAGAAGGATACTGTATACTAATAAAAAGGAAAATTCACCAAAAAGAGATAACAATCATAAACATTTAGGCACCCAATCAAGGTGCTCCAAAGTAAATGAGTCAAACATTGGCAAAACTGAAGGAAGCAATACATGTTTACACAATAATTGAAGACTTCAATATGATACTCTCTCCTATAGATAGATCATCCAGAGAGAAGACCAATAAGGAAACTGAGAACCTAAACAATATGGCAAATGAATTAGACTTAACAAACACATATAGAACATTACATTCCAAATTATCAGGGTATACATTCTTCTCTAGTACTCATGGAACTTTCTTCAGGATAGATCATATTCTGGGGCATAAAACAAGCCTCAATAAATTTTAAAAGATTGAAATTATTCAAAACACATGCTCTGACCACAATGGAATGCAACTAGAAGTCAACAACCATCAGAGACTTAGAAAATTCACAAATATCTGGAAGTTAACAACACACTCCTAAACAGTCAGTGGGTCAAAGAAGAAATTGCAAGAGAAATTGCTAAATATCTAGAGACAAATGAAAATGAGAACACAACATATCAAAACTTATGGGATACAGCAAAGGTGGTACTGAGGGGGAAATATATAGCTCTCAATGCATACATTTAAAAGGAAGAGGTAAAATATAAGAACTAATGGGACAACTGAATAAGCTAGAAAATTAACAGCAAACATCCTAAAGCAAGTAGAAGAAAAGAAATAACAGGGTTAAAGCAGAAATAAATGATATGGGGGAAAAAACAATAGAAAAATAGAGAGAATAAATAAAACTAAAAGTTGGTTCTTTGAGAAGATCAACAAGATTGAAAAACCCTTAGCTAGACTGACAATGTAAAAAAGAAAGAAGACCCAAATAAATAAAGTAATAAATGAGAGGGGGGATATTACTATGGATCCTGAAGAAATCAAAAAATTATTAGAAGATACTATGAACAACTCTATGCCAACAAACTAAATAATTTAGAAGAAATAGATAATTTTCTGGAAACACACAAACAACCTAGACTGACTAGAGAAGAAATACAAGACCTCAACAAACCAATCACAAGTAAAGAGAGCAAATCTGTTATTAAAAAGCTTCCTACAAATAAAAACCCACGTCCAGATGGTGTCACCAGGAAATTCTACCAAACTTCCCAAAAAAGAACTGACACCATTCCTACTTAAACTTTTTCAAAAGATTGAAGAAAATGGGACACTACCTAACTCATTTTATGAAGCCAACATCACTCTAATATCAAAACCAGATAGAGATGCTACAAGAAAGGAAAACTATAGGCCCATCTCCCTAATGAATATAGATGCAAAAATTCTTAACAAAATACTTGCAAATCGAATTCAAAGACACGTTATCAAAATTATACACCTGACGAACTTGGGTTCATCCCAGGCATGCAAGGGCAGTTCAACATAAGAAAATCAATCCATGTAGTACAACACATTAACAAATGAAGGAAAAAAATCAAGTGACCATCTCAATAGATGCTGAAAAAGCATTTGACAAAATTCAGTATCTTTTTTCTGATAAAAACACTTCAAAAGCTAGGAATTGAAGAAAACTTCCTCAATATGTTAAATGCATATATGAAAAACTCACAGCCAGTATAGTACTCAATGGTGAGAGGCTAAAGGCTATGTCTAAGATCAAAAATGACACAAGGATGTCCACTATCACCACTGTTATTCAACATTGTGATAGAAGCTCTAGCCAGGGCAATTCAGCAAGACAAAGAAATAAAAGGCATCCAAATTGAAAAGGAAGAAGCAAAACTCTCATTATTTGCAGATGATATGATCTTATACTTGGAAAACCCTGAGAAATAGATAACACACCTACTTGAGCTAATAAACAAGTTCAGCAAAGTTGTGGTGTGCCGGTTGGGATGCATTATGTCCCCCAAAATGCCATGTTCTTTGACGTAATTCTGTGGGGGCAGATGTATTAGTGTTGATTAGTTTGGAATCTTTGAGTGTTTCCATGGAGATGTGATTCAATCAACTATGAGTGAAACATTTGATTGGATAAATTCCATGGAGATGTGGACCTCACCCATTCAGGGTGGGTCTTGATTTAATCACTGGAGTCCTATAAAAGAGCTCACAAACAGAAGGACTTCAGAGCAGCTGAGAGCAACATTTTGGAAAGCAGCTGAATGGGACATTTTGGAGACAGCTGCTGAAAGCAGACTTTTGTTGACACTTTGGAGATGCTAGCCCAGTATTTGCTCCAGAGAAGCTAAGAGAGGACAAAATGCCCCAAGAGCAACATTTTGAAGAAAGCACAGAGGCTGAGAGAGGAGCTGGAACACAACCTGGAATCAGAAGATGCTAGCCACGTGACTTCCCAGCTAACAGAGGTTTTCCAGACACCACTGGCCTTCCTTTGGTGAAGGTATACTTGTGTTGATGCCTTAATTTGGACATTTTCATGGCCTTCAGACTAAATTTGTAACCAAATAAACCCCCTTTATAAAAAGTCAATCCATTTCTGGTATTTTTCATAATGGCAGCATTAGCAAACAAGAACAGGTGGGATATAAGATTAATGCACATAAGTCAGTAATGCTCCTATACAGTAGAAATGGCATAATTGAAGAGACACTCAAGAAAAAGACTCCATTTTCAACAGCAACTAAAAGAAATTAAATACCTAGGAATAAACTTAACCAACGAGGTAAAAGACCTCTACACAGAAAAGTACATAACTCTACTAAAAGAAACAAAAGGGGACCTAAAGAGATGGAAAGAGATTCTATGCTCATGGATAGAAAGACTAAGCATCATTAAGATGCCAATCCTACCCAAACTGATCCACAAATTCAATGCAATTTCCATCAAAATTCCAACAATCTACTTTGCAGTCTTGGAAAAGTTAGTCACCAAATTTATTTGGAAGGGAAAGATGCCTCAAATTGCAAAAAACATTCTAAAAAAGAAAAATGAAGTGGGAGGACTTACACTGACTGACTTTGAAGCCTTCTATAAAACCACAGTAGTCAAAACTGCATGGCATTGGCACAAAGATAGACATATTGATCAATGGAATTGAATTGAGAATTGAGAAATAGGCCCCCAGATCTATGGTCAACCGATTTTTGATAAGGCCCCCAAATCCACTGAACTGGACATAACAGCTTCTTCAACAAATGGGGCTAGGAGAAATTGATATCTATATCCAAAAGACTGAAAGAGGACCCCTACCTCACCCCCTACACAAAAAGTAACTCAACATATATCAAAGATCTCAATATAAGAAACAGTACCATCAAACTCCTAGAACATAATGTAAGGAAACATCTTCAAGACCTAGTATTAGGAGATTGCTTCTTAGACCTTTCACCTGAAACACAAGCAATGAAAGAAAAAAATAGATAAATGGGTACTCCTCAGAATTAAAAGGGTCTCTACATCAAAGGAATTTGTCAAAAAGGTAAAGAGTCAGCCAACGCAATCGGAGAAAATTTTTGGAAACCATGTATCTGATAAGAGACTGATATCTTGTATATATAAAGAAATCTTACAACCCAAGGACAATAGTACAAACAGCCCAATTATAAAATGGGAAAAAGATATGAAAAGACATTTCTCTGAAGAGGAAATACAAATGGCTAAAAAACACATGAAAAAAACATTCTTCTTCGCTAGTTATTAGGGAGATGCAAATTAAGACCACAATGAGTTATCATCTCACACCAATAAGAATGTCTGCCAGTAAACAAACAGGAAACTACAAATGCTGGAGTGGATGTGGAGAAATGGGAACTCTTATTCATTGCTGGTGGGACTGTATAATGGTACAGCCACTCTGGAAGACAGGTTGGCAGTTCCTCAGAAAACTAGATATTGAGTTACCCTTTACCCAGAGGATCTGAAAGCAGTGACATGAACAGATATTTGTAACTGAAGTTCATCACAGCATTGTTCACAACTGCCAAGAGATGGAAACAACCTAAATGTCCTTCATCAGATGAGTGGATAAACAAAATGTGGTATATACACATAATGGAATACTATGCAGCAGTCAGAAGGAGCGAGGTTGGAAACATATGACAAGATGGATGGAACTTGAAGACATAATGCTCAGTGAAATAAACCAGACACAAAAGGAAAGATATTGTATGTTACCACTAATGTGAACTCTGTGAAAAATGTAAAATAATTGTCTTATATTGTAGAATACAGGGGACACTAGACAGCAGCTAGTGAAGGGAGAACAATAATCTAATAAGAACAGGCAAGATCATGAAGGTGATCTTAATGATATGGGAATGCTCAGGTGTGACTATGGTTTGTTAATTTTCTTTTGGTATGGTAGGAGCATTTTGGAAGAAATGAAGTAATTTCAGGATATTTGTTTTTCCTATTGCTTAGCTTTGTTTTGTTTGGAAATGTTTTTTTTTTTATTTGATAAACAATGTTAATTAAAAAAAAGAAATAACAGCTGAAAACTTCCCAAATCTAATAAAAGACATAAATCTGCAGATTCAAGAAGCTGGGAAAATCTAAAACAGGGTAAAACTGAAGAAACCCATGCCCACATACATGATAATAATCAAATTGCTGAAAATAAAATATTAAGTAAAAAGTCTTGAAAGCAACTGAGGAGGGGAAAAAACACATTATCTATAGGAGAACAATGATTTGAATGACTGTAGATTTGACTTCAGAAACCATGGAGTCCAGGAGGAAGTGGCATACTATTTTTAAAGTGTCAAAAATAAAGAACTGTCAACCCAGCATTGCACATCCAGCAGAAATACCCTTCAGGTATTCAGGTAAAATTAAGACCTTCTCACATGAAGAAAGCCTAAGAGAACCTATTGCCAGCAGAACTTCTCTAAAAGAATTGCTAAAGGATGTTCTTCAGACAAAAGGGAAATAATACCTGGAGAAAATTTGAAACATCAAGATTGAAGGAACAGCAACTTAAGAATAAATGTCTGGGCAAGTATAATAGACTATTTTTCATCTCTTGAGTCTTTCAAATATGTTTCATGATTGAAGGTAAAATTATAACTTCTGGTGGGGTTTTCAATGTATGTATGAAATACATACATTTAATAATATGTAGTTATATTAATTACATTTAATGTAATGTAATTATATTACACATAATGTAATATGTAAAACAACATAAAGTGTGGAGAGTTGAGAGGCTGATGTGATTGTTAGAATTCTACATTCCACCTAAAGTGGTAAAATATTGCCTCCAAGGAGACTGTGAAAAGTTAAGTATGTTTATTGTAATACCTAGACTAACTACTAAAAAACTACGTAAAGAAATATAGTCAAAAAATTAAAAATTAAAATGAAATACTAAGAAGTATTTAAATAACCTAAATAAAAGTAAGAAAATGGAAATAGAGGAACAAAAAACAGAGAGTAAAATAATAAAATAAATAATAAAATGGTAGAGTAAATTGAAATGTATCAATCATTACATTAAATGAAAATGGTCCAAACCCTCTAATTAAGATAGATATTTAGGTTGCCAGGGAATGGGGTGATGATAGGGAATTGGAAGCTAAGACTTAAAATATACAAGATTCCTATTTGAAATGATGGAAATGTTTTGGTAATGGATGGTAGTGATGGTAGTACAACATTGTGAACATAATACCACTGAAATATATCTAAATGTGGTTAAAGGGGGAAATGTTGTTTGTATATATGATAACAGAATAAGTTTTTTTTTAATCCATGGAACTGTACTATACAAACAGTGAACCGTAAGTTAAACTATGAGCTATTTTTAATAACAAAATTACAAAAAGGTGCTTTCATCAATAGTAACATATGTTCCACACAATGCAAGGTGTTAATAATAGAGTGGTACATGGGAATCCTATATTTTATGCATGATTGTACTGTAAACTCACACCTTTTCTAATAAAGAAAAATAAACAAATAATCACCAAAGGGTGGCCTGAAAGTGGAAAATAATACCAAAGCACAATGGTAATTTAATTGAGATCTACAAATATCTCACATAGAGAGATATATGAATAGTTTGAGGATTGCTGTTAAAAGGAGGAAGAACAATTATAATACCTTTGCTGTTTTAGTCCATTTGACACATTATGAGCATCTAATAGATGTCAGCCATTCTATTTTTTGAGTAAAACTATGAATAAAATTTATCTGGGGAAACAGACATATAAACAAATAATTGCTAAACAATGAGGGTAAGGGTATGGTGGTTAGGAGTTCAGGAATTCAGACTGAGGGTTTAAAGAAACCTTTAAGGAGATAGCACTGAAGTAATACGGCACATGATGGATTTGAGAAGAGTAAGACTGTACACCAGGAGGGCTGGCTAAGGAAATATCAACTATCCCTAGCAAGGAGAGATACAAGCCTGAAAGTAGGCTGGGTCAATAAAACTTCAGAGGAGGTGATGGATATAAGGGATCTGGTTGTGTGCAGATACAGAGTATCCTTGTGTAGTGACCTTAAAAATATACAGGAATTTTTATTCTTCTGGTTATTGATCTGGATGTGAGTTAGATGGATATTGTCACCTTCTGAAAACTCAAGCCATACACTTCTGAGTTGTACACTTTTCTTTATGTACAGTTAAATTAAAATGTTAATTTAAAAAGTTCCAGGAGGAAGAGCTTCAGTAATGTTAGAGGGCATGTGTGTGTGTATATGAGTATGTGTGTGCGTGTGTGTGTGTGTGTGTGTGTTGTTGTGTTTTAATACTGATTTGCTCTTTATGAGTCTCAGGACATCTCTCCTCCCCCACCTTGGTAAAAAAGATAGATATTGTCAGAATAGATTTTTTAAACCTATGATCCAACTATATGCTTTCTGTAAGAAAATCTCTTCAACTATAATGATATATGAGGTTTAAAAATAAAAGGAAGGAAAAGGATATACCACACAAACACTAAACAACAGATTGCCAAAGTAGTTATGTTAGTATCAGGCAAAAAAATTATTTCAGAAAAAATCACCAGGGGAAAAATGAGACAAGACATTATAATAAAAGGGTCAATTCACCAAGACATAGCAATCCTAAACCTGTACCTAAAAACAGAGCTTTAAAATACTGATAAGAACCAAAAGTAGAAACAGACAAATCTATAATTATGCTGAAGACTTCAATACTCCTCTCTCAATGATAAATAGAACGGGTAGATGGAAAACCAGCAAGAATATAGGAGAACTGAACAATGCCATCAACCAACTGGATCTAATTGACATTTATTGAACACATCACCCAAAAATAAAATAATACATATTCTTCTCAACAGAATACTCCACCCAACAGGAGCAGAGAACATATACTTGGAACAATCATCAAGACAGAGTACATTGTGAGTAATAAAATAAACCTTAATAAGTTTGTAACCGTCACAACCATACAAAGTATATTCTCTGAACATAATGGAATTAAACTAGATCAGTAACACAAAAATAGCAGAAAAAAATCTCAGAGCACTTAGAAATTAAACAACAAACTTCCAACAATCCATGGGTCAAGGAAGAAGTCTCAAGAGAAAGGAGAAAATAAGAACTAAACAAAAGTTAAAATACAGCATATCAGTATTTGTGAGATGTAGCTAAGACACTGCTTCTAGGAAAATTTAAAGCACTAAATGCTTATACAAGAAACAAAGTGGTCTCAAATCAATAATATGTTTCCACCTTAAGAAGCTAGAAAAATAAACTGAAAGCAAGCAAAAGGAAGGAATCTTTCACTGAAATTGAAAAGAGAATAGAGAAAATTGATAAAACCAAAAGCATGTTATATGAAAAGATAAATAAAATAGAAAAAAACCTCTAGAAAGAGTGACAAGGAAAAACAGAGAAGTGATACAAATTATGACTATCAGGAATGAATGAGGGATTATCACTATAGATCCCACAGGCATTAAAAAAACAGTAAGTGAATACTACAAACAATTATACACACATCAATTCAACAACTTAGATGAAATGGAACAATTTCTCAAAAACCACCAACTGCCCAAACTCACCCAAGTTAAAACAGATAAGTCAAACAGTCCTATATGATTTAAGAAATTGAATTTATAGTCTAAAACTTTTTCAAAAAGTAACCCATAAGACCAGATGGTTTTACTGGAAAATTCTGTTACACATTTAAAGAATAAATAACACCAATTCTAGAGAATCTCTTCCAGAAAATATAAAAGGAAGAAGTGCCTTCTCCCATTTTATAAGGCTACCATTTCTCTTGATTCCAAAAACCAAAAACAGTGTTACCAAAGAAAAGAGAAAGAAAATTAGAGACAAATATCCCTCATGAACACAGGCACAAAAATCATCAAAAATTTTAGTAACTTGAATCCAGAAAATGAATAATACACCACAACCAATTGAGATTTATCCTGGAAATAAAAGATATTGTGATATTCAAACCAATCCATGTAATCAAGCATATCAAGATCCATAAAAGAAAAAACACATGATCATATCAGTTGAAACATGAAACCAATTAGGAAAATTCAACACCCAATCATGGTTTCTTTTTCAATTTTAGGAAACTAGGAATAGAAGGGGATGTTCTCAAACTGATAAAGGGCATCTACAGAAACCCTACAGCTGTAATCATACCTAATGGTAAAATACTGAATTATTTCCCCCAAGATTGGGAAGAAATCAAAGATGTCCACTCTCACCAGCCCTATGCAACATCATTTTGGAAAGCCTAGTCAGTATAACAAGGCAAGAAATAGAAAAATAAATAAATAAAAGGCAAACAGATCAGAAAGAAAGAAATTAAGATGTCCCTGTTAACAGACAACATGATTGTCAAGAAAAAAAAATACCAAGGGATAGAGAAAAAAACTTCTAGAAATAATATGTAAGATTGGCAAAAATACAGGCTACAAAGTTAACACACAAAAATCAATCATATTTCTAGATACTAGCAATGTAAAATTAGAAACCAGCATTTTAAAAATACATGCAATTGGACGTCATGGGAGATGGTGGAGTAGAAGCTCCAGTAATTGGTTCATCCATTGAAACAACTATTCAGCTAGCAAGAACTATTTGAATCAACAATTTAGGAACTCTGGAGTCTAATTGAACACTTGGGAGGAGTGCTTGATAAAGAAACAAGCTGGCATCCTTGCTTTGTTATGATCTAACCTTTTAGGTAAGGAAATCTCTGTCAAGTCACTGCTAACTGCTGAGATAATAAAACAGAGACTTCAGTGACCACATATGATATGGAATATAGTCTATGTACAATAGTTTGGAAAAGTCACAAAACAAATGGGCAACCACAGCCCTCCAATAGAAACAACAAGTAATCCCCGGAAAGGGGGTAGAATCTGATTTTCAAAGGTACCACATTACAATATTCAAAATGTCCAGTTTTCAACCAAAAGTTACAAAGCTTACAAAGAAACAGGAAAGTATGGCCCATGCACAAGAAAAAAAGAACTCAACAGAAACTATCCCTGAAGAAGCCCAGATATTGGACTTATTAGAAAAATACTTTAAATTAACTGTCTTAAATATGTTCAAAGAGCTGAAGAAACCATGGGCAAAACACTAAGGGAAATCAGGAGAGATGATGCATGAATAAATGGAGAATACCAATAAAGAGATGGAAATTATAAAAAAAGAACCAAATAGAAATTCTGGAGCTGAAAAATACAATCGCTGAAATGAAAAATTCATAACAAAGTTTCAACAGCAGATAAGCAGGCAAAAGACAGAATCATTAAACTTGAAGTTAGGACAACTGGAATTACCCAGTCTGTGGAGAAGAAATTTTAAAAAATGAAAAATGAATAAAGCTAAAGGGACCTTTTGAACACCATCAAGTGTACCAATATACACATAATAGGCATCCCAGAAAAAGAGAGAAAGAAAGAGGCAGAAAGAATATTTAATGAAATAGTGGCTGAAAGATTTCAAAATCTTATGAAAAACGAATATACACAACCAAGAATCTCAACAAACTCCCAGCAGGATAAACTCAGAGATCCACACCAAGTCATCATTTCAAGTGGTAGAAAGAAAAAATCTTGAAAGCAGCAAGAGAGAAATGATTTAGATTAACAGCCAATTTCTCATCAGAAATCATGGAGGCCAGAAAGCAGAGGGATGATATATTAAAATGCTGAAAGAAAAAATCTGTCAATCAAGAAGTCTATATCCAGCAGAACTTTCCTTTAAAAATGAAGGAGAAATTAAGACATTCACATATTAGAAAAAAATAAGGGAGTTCAACACTTGCAGCCTGCCATACAAGAAATGCTAATGGGGGTCCTTTAGGCTGAAACAAAAGGACACTAGACAATAACTTGAAACCCTGTGAAGACATAAAGATCTCTGGCAAAGGTAACTATATAGTAAATATAAAAGATGTTATTATTGTGTTTGGGCTTTGTAACACTTCCTTTTCTTTCCTTTATGAGTTAAAAATGCATAAAACAGTAATTATAAATCTATGCTATAGACACAATGTATAAAGATTTAACTTATGACAATAACAAAATAAAAGGAGGTCATGGCAGTAGATAGGAGCAGAGTTAATATAAATCATTGAAGCTTAATTGGTTTCAACACAAATGAGATTGGCATAAATTTAGAATGTTAACTGCAACTCCCATGATAACCATAAGAAAATAACTAAAAAATACACATAAAAGGAAATGAGGGAGTAACCAATATGACTCACTAGAAAAAAAAATCAACCAAATACAGAAGGCAGCATTATTGGAGGAATGGAGAAACAAAAATATGAAAGATATATCAAATATTATAACAAAATGGTGGAAGTAAGACCTGCATTCTCTGTAACACTTCAAATCCAAATGGATTAAACTCACCAATGAAAAGACAGAGACTGACCAAATAGATTGTTTTAAAATCTATGAGTCAACTATATGCTGCTTACAAGAGATTTGCTTTAAGCCCAAGGACACCAATATATTGAAAATGAAAGGATGAGAAAAAAGTATTTCATGCAAATAGTGACAAAAAGTGAGTTGGGGGGGCTATACTAATATCAGACAAAAGATATCTTAAGTAAAAATTGTTACAAGAGACAGAAGGACATTATATGTTGATAAAAGAGTCAATTCATAAGAAGATATGATAATTATAAACATACACACACGTAACAACAGATCCCAAAAATATATGAAGCAAAGACTGATAGATTTGGAGTGAGAAATAAGACACTTCTACAATAACAGTTGGAGACTTTAATAACCCACTTTCAACAATGGATAGAACATTTAGACCAAAGGTCAATAAGGAAATAGATGACTTCAATGGTGATTTCTGCCAAAAATTTAAACAAATATTGACACCAATCATACTCAAACTCTTCCAAAAAATAGAAGAGGCAGTACCTCCTAGCAAACTCTGTGAGTCCAGCAATCCCTATTAAAATTCCAACGGCCTTTATTTTTGCAGAAATGGAAAAACCAATCCTCAAATTCATATGGAATTGCAAGGGATCCTTAATAGCCAAAAAAAAAAACTGAAAAAGAAAAAGTTGGAGGGTTCACACTTACTACAAATTTACAGTAATCAAAACAGTGTGGTGCTGGCCTAAGTATAGACAAATAAACCAGCATAATAGACCTGCAAGTCCAGAAATAAACCCACATATCTATGACCTAATGATTTTTGACAAGGGTGCCAAGTATAAGCAAGGTAAAGGCTAGTCTCTTCAACAAATGGTGACTGGATAAATGGATATCCACAAGCAAAAGAATGAAGTTGGAACCATACCTCACACCATATATACAATTAACTTGAAATGGGTCAACAACTTAAATATAAAAGCTGAAATTCTAAGACTTTTAGAAGAAAACATGGGTATAAATCTTCATGACCTTAGATTTGGCAATGGATTTTTAGATATGACACCAAAAACATGAGCAACAAAAGGAAAAATAGATATATTGAACTTTATAGAAATTAATAAGTTTGTACATCAAAGGTCATCATCAACAAAGTGAAAAGTCAAGCTCCAGATTGGGAGAAAATAATTGCAAATTATATATCTGGTAAGGGTTAATATCCAGAATATATAAAGAACTCTTACAACTCAACTCAACAACAACAACAAAAAACCAAATTTTTAAAAATTGGTAATGGATTTGAATAGACATTTCTCCAAAGAATATATAGAAATGTCCAAAAAGCACATGAAAAGATGTTCAACTTCATTGGGCAATTAAGGAAAGACAAATCCAAACCACAATGCAACACCCCTTCACACACATTAGGATAATTATAATTTTAAAAATAAAACAAAATGGAAAATAACAAATGTTGGTGAGGATGTGGAGAAATAAGAACCCTCTTACATTGCTGGTGAGAATATAAAATTCTGGAGCCACTATGGGAAACAGTTTGTCTGTCCTCAAAAAGTTAAACACAGAATTACCATATGACCCAGGAATTCCCTTCCTGGGTATAAATGCTTAGGTATAAATCTAACAAAACTTGTACAGGATCTATATGCTGCAAACTACAAAATGCTGATCAAAGAATTCAAAGATCACTAAATAAATGGAGAGACATGCCATGTTCATGAACTAGAAGACTCAAGGTGGTAAAGATGTCAATTCTTCCCAAATTCAACTACAGATTTAATGCAATTTCTATCAAATCCAAGCAGAATTGTTTATAGATTTAGAAAAGTTGTTTCTAAAATTTACATGGGAAGGCCAAAGAAATAGAATAGTTAAAATGATTTTGAAAAAAAAAAGAATACAATTGGAAAAGTAATATTATCCAACTTTAAGACTACAAAGATACAATAATAATGATGTGGTATTAGCAAAGGGATACACACACACTAATCAATGAAACAGAATAAAGAGTCCAGAAATAGACCCACACAAATAGTTCAATTGATTTTTGAAAATGGTGCAAACATAATTCAATGGAAAAAAAGACAGTCTTCAACAAATAGTATTGGAACAATTGGTCATCCATATGATTTTTTTAAAATGAACTTCTACTTAAACTTCACACCGCATGCAAAAATTAACTCAAAATGGATTCTAGATCTAAATATAAAATGTCAAACTATAAAACTTTTAGATGGCATAGGAGAAAATTTTTCTTGACCTGAAATTAGGCAACATGTTCTTAGATACGACACCAAAAGCAATCCATAAAAGAAAACGATTGCTAAATTGGACTTCTTCAAAATTAAATTTTCTTTGTTCTGCAAAAGAGAATGAAAAGACAAGCTACAGATTGGGAGACAATATTTTCAAATTACCTATCCGGGACTTATATCCACAATATATTTTAAAAATTCTCAATACTCAACAGTAAGGAAACAAATAACCCAATTTTAAAACTGGGCAAAAGAATAGTCAACCACTTAACCAAAAAGGGTATATAGCTGTCAAATAAACACATGAAAAGATGCTCAGCATCATTAACCATTAAGGAAATGCAGTTCAAGGCCATGATGATATGCCACTATACACCTATCAGAATGGTTAAGAAATATTTAATACTGAAAATACCAGTGCTGACAAGAATGTGGAGTAACTGGAACTCTCATCCCTTGCTGGTGGGAATACAAAATTGTGTGGCCACTCTGGAAAACAGATCTGCAGTTTCTTATAAAGTTAAACATTTATTACCATATAGTCTACCAATCTCACTCCTGGTTATTTACCCTAGAAGAAATGAACACTTATGTTTACACACGCACACACACAAAAAAACATGCAAATGTTTATAGCAGCTTCGTTCATAATTGCCCTAAACTGGAAATGACCTAAATGTCCTTTAACAGGTAAATGGATAAACAAACTGTGGTACAAGCATACAATGGATTACTACTGAGCAATAAAAATAAGCAAATTTTTTATACACAAACAACTTGGATGACTTTCAAAGGCATCATGCCGAGTTAAAGAAGCCAGTCTCAAAAGATTACACATTGTATGATTCCATTAATATGACACTCTCAAGAAGACAAAAGTATGGCAATGGAGGCCATTGGTTGTCAGGTATTAGGGGTGAGGGAAGACTGTGACAATAAAGGGGATAGACTGGGAGAGCACGGTTCTACATCCTGATTGTGGTGGTGGTTACATTAATCTATATATGTGCATTAAAATTAACTGAACTGAAGGGTAAATGTTGAAACAGACTGTGTTCAAACTTCAACTTCCATGTGAGACCAAGGGAAGAGATATTTATTTGGTATAGGATCTATATTTTCTAAACAGTATAACTACTACAGTCAGTTTGTTCAAACACTACAATTACATGGAACTTTGAATAGGAAGTGAGCTATGGTAGGTCTGTATAGATTAGAATGAAATAGCAACACATCCTAAAGTAATTTGGCTAGAGAATAAAAATATATATTTGGGGCCACCCTGAAGAGCTGGGGGAGAATGCAGAAGTGTTGGACTTCCTCACCTGGATTGTTGCCGATGTTCTCACAAACATCGGGGACTGACGGCTTGACGTGCTGAGCCCTCTGTCTTGGGGCTGGCCCCTATGAAGCTTGTTGCTGCAAGGAGAGGCTAAATCTGCTTACGATTGTGCCTAAGAGTCTCCCTGAGTGTCTCTTTCTTGCTAAGATGTGGCCCTCTCTCTCTAACTAAGCCACTTTAGTGGGTGATCTCGCTGCCCTCCCCCTACGTGGGACCTGACTTCCAGGGGTGTAAATCTCCCTGGCAAGGCAGGATATGACTCCCAGGGATGAATCTGGACTCAGCATCCTGGGATTGAGAACATCTTCTTGACCAAAGGAGGATGCAAAATGAAACAAAATAAAGCTTCAGTGGCTGAGAGATTTCAAATGGGAGTTGACAGGTCACTCTGGTGGACATTTTTATGCGCTATATAGATAACATTTTTTAGGTTTTAATATATTGGAATAGCTAGAAGTAAATACCTGAAAGTATCAAACCCCAACCCAGTAGCCTTGAATCTTGAACACCATTGTATAACAATGTAGCTTACAAGGGGTGACAGTGTGATCATGCAAACCCTGTGGATCATACTCCCTTTATCCAGTGTATGGATGGATGAGTAGAAAAATGGGGACAAAGCCTAAATGAAAAATAGGATGGGATGGGGGGGTGATTTGGGTGTTCTTTTTTTATTTTTATGTTTTATTCTGATTCTGATTCTTTCTGGTGTAAGGAAAATGTTCAAAAATAGATTGGGGTGATGAATGCACAACTATATGATGGTACTGTGAACAGCTGATTGTACACCATGGATGACTGTATGGCATGTGAATATATCTCAATAAAACTGAATTAAAAAAAAATACTTGAACTGTATACACAGTCAATTTTACTGTATGTTCTAGTTTGCTAATGCTGCCATTTTGCAAAATACCAGAAATGGATTGGTTTTTATAAAGGGGGTTTATTTGGTTACAAAGTTACAGTCTTGAGGCCATAAATTGTCCAAGGTAGGGCATCAACAATAGGGTACCTTCACTGGAGAAAGGCCATTGGCATCCAGAAAACCTGTTAGCAGGGAAAGCACGTGGCTTGCGTCTGCTTGCTCCCAGGTTGTGTTTGAAAATGGCACTCTCCAAAATCTGAGTCAGCTTTCAACAGCCATCTTCAAAATGACTCTCTAAGCTGCTCTGAGTTCATTGTGCTTGTCAGCTCTTTTATATAGCTCCAGTAATTTAATTAAGACCCACCATGAATGGGTGCGGTAACACCTCCATGGAAATTATCCAATCAAAGGTCTTGCCCACAGTTGATTGAGTCACATCTCCATGGAAATGATCAAAGGATTCCAACCTAATCAACACTAATATGTCTGCCCAAACAAGATTGTACCAAAGAACATTGCATTTTGGGGGACATAATACATCCAACTGGCACACTGTATAATAATTTTACAGCTAAAATTAAACAGAATATTAGCCTATGAGACAGAGAAGTGATAGTAACTCAAAGCCAATAAAACATTCTAGCAAAAAACCTATAGGGTTCTCTCCGGTTGTGGGCTACCACAACACGTCAGGCTTTGGGGTTCAGAACCCAACTATAGAAAGAATTTCAGAAAACATTAATTGGAAGTTGATTCTTGGCATTAGAAAATGATTCTTCACTTAATGAAAGGTTTCTTTTCATAAAGACCCTAGAGCATACAGATCACAGACTTAGTGGCAAAGAAATCAAAGCAATAGGAGCCACTGTTTACTGAACTCAAACTAAAATGATATCCCACACAGTTCTGATTTAGTAGGTAAATCAATGAGAAAACTGGGTAAAATTTACCAACATCTGAGGTACACACAAATTTTTAAATGTAGCCATTGTCTACCAGATGTATTTGGCAGGTGCTTGATCCAGCAGAGGATACATGCCCACTGGATGGACAGTCATCCAGCTGAGGCTGAATCGCCTTCTCCCCAAAACAGAAAGAGGAAAGTGGAATGATTCCACTCCTCCGTTCCTCTTCCCTAGTCTCTCTTCTTTGTTTTCTCCAAAGGAAATAACAAGATTTTGCAGACAGGCTAGAAAAATGTACAGGCCTATGTCCAGAAGACCCTCTAACCATTTCATTTAATTTTCTCATCAAACCCATCAAGTAGGTACTTGTATCATTTAGGAGTGACTTTGGCATCAAGAAGCAGAATAACCAATTCACAGTGGTTTTAGCAAATAGGGCTTCATTTTTCTCACATAAAATGTAGGAACTTAATGTCTTTGTATTAGCTACTCCTTGATGACAGGATCCTGGATGGGTATCTCCATATTCTCATGGTCTACCCACTGTGGTCATAAAATGGCTGACAAAGCCATAGCACTACCCAAACCAGTTCCACACTGGGCAGCAAAGGCAGGGAGATTCTTTCCTCAAGAAGGAAACAGGGGCAGATAGGACAGAGATACTCCTTGACCTCCTCTTAATACGGAGAGAAAATCTTTTCCAGAACCACCCCGGAAAATGTCCCCTTCCATCTCATTGGCCAGAACCGATCACATGTTCATCCACTGGCTCAGGAACTGGATCTACCTTCCTAGAGATTATGGGAAGAGCAGAGTGGATACTCTTTTGGCAAAGAAGAAAGCGAGGCAATAAACTGTCTGCCATGGTACTGCTATTATTTGCTTCTTTTTATAGATGAGAAACCCACTTAGAAACAATAAGTGACTTGCCCTAGGTTACCAAGCTGAAAAGTGCTGTAGCCAAGTTTCAAACTCTAAACTCTCCACAATGTCTGTGCCCTGTATGTCGGTGTTATGGAGCCTTTTGGGATTGGGTTAATGCTGTGATCAATTCCTTCCCTCCCTGGAGCAGCAAGCCAGGAGGGGTGATAGAGCTTGCACTGCTAATGACAACCCAAGTTTTAGAAGAGAAAATAAAGAGCCCCACTGTGGATTGGCATCTATCATTCTGCACCTGCCTCTCTGAACGGATGGGAGAGCATGTCTGTGAAAGCTCTGTCTTCCTGTGGTTCTCCTTCCTTGGCTTCCCTCCTCTGGCCTGTTTTCCTCCTTGAATAGGCAAGTGGAACAGAGATTAGCTGGGTAAGGAAGGTGGCTCTCAGCCACCCTGGGCAGCTTCGTTGATTCTGCTATGTCTATTCTTAGCTGGTTTCCCCAGGAACCCTGACACCCCAAATAACTAAAAAAACCACAATATATAACTCCACTGCTAACATATCCCTGCCCCTAAAGGGAGGGCTGCAGACTTTATTTCAATGAGAAAACAAATTAACAGGTAATAAATTTCCCCTTTTTTCTCTGTGTTCCTAATGGACAAGAACTAAACAGCACATTAATTTTCCTGTCAGGGGCCAGCACTAAGAGTGGCATCAAATTCCCCCCTGGGACTGGATGCACTAGCCTGGGTGGGAGGTAGGCCAGGCTGAGGCCTCACCTTGGACCAGGTGGGAAAAGGGAAGCAGACACTGCTCAAGAGCAAGTCTTACACGAAGTCCAATTGTGTGTTTGTTGGGATGTTTCCCAAAAGCGTGGAACCACGTCTCTGAAAAGGAGAAGTGTTATGGTCTGGGGTGAAGCATTATGGCTTGGGTGCCTTTGGTCATCTTACTCAACAGTCTCTCACATCTCCATCCCTCTTTCGAAAGGCCCTGTGGGTAAAGAGCATCTGGTTGTGCTTAAGTGACAGTTTCTCCGTTCCCAAGGAATCTCTGCAACATTATCGAGTGGCATCCTTTTGGCAGACAAGGAAGGATTAGCAAGTCCTTGGATTACTTGAGCAATAAAGATGTATTGCCATGGGCTTTTCATCTGGAACTCAGTCTTGGTCAATATCAACATCTTACAGCAAGTCGATAAATTCCCAATCTCAGTGGAAGTGTCAATGCCTGCTGCCGGCAACTTAGTTTATGGTGAATCAAGACCTCGGACGAGGCTTTAAATTTGCTGATGCTTTTTTCTGTGGGGTTTGTCGCAGCTCACCCAGCCAGATCGATTCGATGCGTCGTGCTGGGGAAAAGGTTTGTGGCTCTAAGAGCATTAGCAAGCTCATTTCACGCTGGTGCTGCGACAGAGGCCAGGGGAGGGTGTACAGAAGCCACATTCATCAAGCTGGCTGGTCGCCCACGATAGCCCTCAGGCTCCGAGCAGAGATATAGAGAAGGGAGGGGCTGGCGACTGGCGACTCCTAGGCAGAGAAATAGAGCTTTCTTGGGCAGGTGAGGGTGGGCAGAGAAGAGAAGAAAGGATTTGGAGGCCCTGATGGCTCATGCTTGCAGAGAGGCACCAGATGGGGACAGTGGCCCAGTTTCCTTCGGCCCTCAGGAGCTCTTGGGGGCTAAGGACATTTTTTTCCTACCCAGAGAGTTTGTGGCAGAATGACTGAAAAAATGGTCCTAATTCTCCATCTCTCCCACAACACTTGCAATGTGACTTTGCAGCGCCTCCCATTAATGGACTGAGTCATTTTCTCTGTTCTTCGAGTCTGGGCTGGTCCTATACCTTACTTTGGCCAATAGAATGCAGCAGCAGAAGCAGCAGCATGGCATTTCCAAGCTGAGGCCTCAAGAGGCCTCACCGGCTCTCCACCTCCCCTGTCTCCCTTTCACTCAGGCTTTCTCTTTCTCTCTCTCTCCAACCCTGCCTCCATCCCGGGTACAAGATCAGCCAGCCTGCTGGAGGAGGAAAGAGCATGTGGAGAAGGGAATAGTCACTTGGCTGAGGTCATCCCAGAACTATCAGCCTCCAGCCAACCTGCCATCCAACCGCAGAGGCCTGAGCAAGTGCAGAGGAGACCAGCTGGGTCCTGCCCCCATCAGCAGAACTGCCCGGACAACCCACACACCTGTGAGCCATGAAAACTGGTGATTGTTTAAGTCAGCAGTGTTCTGAGGGCATCTGGCGGTAGTTTTCTCTGTAGCATTAATGTGGCAATAGATAACTGATCCAGGGTCCATCAGATTGTTTGAGCAACCAGAGCAAAGCCCAAGGGAATCACCCCAGGCTCTGAAATTTGGGGATCCTGATTGTCTGAAGCTTATACACATGCAACAACAACAACAACAACAAAACACACACAGGCCAGGTCATCCCTTTTCCAAATAGACTGCCAGCAATAAAGGCTGCTGCTGCCATCCACCTGCACCTAACTTAACATATGCTTTGGGCCAAGACAACCAGGCCAGTTTTAGTTCCAGGATTCTGGACAACATTATTTTGCTTTGTTTCCTGTAATGAACAGACAAACGTACAGTTTTGCCTGCACCTCCCCACTACACCTCCTTGTATCACTCAAGTACTTGGCATAGATGGCAGAAGCCAGCAATTCCAGACTAAAAAATATAAGGACATCGGTCTTAGTTTTCTCTTACTCCTGTAACAAATTACCACAAACTTAGTGGCTTAACCCAACACAAATTTAATATCTTGCAGCTCTGAGGGTCAGAAGTCTGACTTGGGTCTCAAGGTGTCATTAGAGCTGTTTACTTCCAGAGGTTCTAGGGGAGAATCCCTGTCCTTGCCTTTCTAACTTCTAGAGGCCACCTACATTCCTTGGCTCATGGCCCCTTCCTCCACCTTCAAAACCAGCAATAGCTGGTCACATTCTTCTCATCTCACATCTCTCTTACCTTCTCTTTTGCCTCCTTTTTCTCCTTTTGAAGACTCATGTGATTTGATAACCCATGACAATCTCCCCATCTCAGGGTCCTTAATCTTAACCACATTTGCAAAGCCCTTTTGGCCATGTAAGGTAACATAGTCACAGATTCCAGAGATTACGGTGTAGGCATCTTTGGAAAGGGGGGGCATTATTCTGCCTACCACAGTGTCATTGTGTTTTTATATAATAAGGATGAAGAAACAGGAAGCTTTTCTTTTTCTTGGATATCTCCAAGGCATCAACAGCCCTAAACCTGGAATTCCATAAAATGAGTACATGTTGGAGAACAGGGGATGGAAACAAGCCAGGATCAGCAGCATCCCATAATTCATCCACAGAGTTGTAGGGCGTGCATCTCATCCCTGAGATGGTAGGCTCATGGCTAAGGAAGCAGGATCTGGCTACCAATCTGAGGGCAGGATCAAATAACCCGCGTGCAGCAGGGTGCTGTCTTCAGGATGTCACACCCCCACACAGAACTTCCAGAAGTAGGTGATGTACCTCATGGAAATTTCAGGGAGGCCAATCAGAAGCTACATCAGACTTCTGCAACCTATTTACTGAACTTCTGTGCTAACAGCTAAGGGGCTGCATGCAAAAATAGCTGGAGTACTAAAGACTTTCCATGTAATCTAGAAGTCAGGAAGGGGAGCTCCAGAATTTAAAACTTTCCCTTTATTCCCCCAGCCAGCAAGTGGTCATAATGCTATGCGTTTCCATGCACAAAGAGGAAGCAATTCTGCATTTCTGGGCCCAGACCCTAAACAGACCCTAGATGCCATTAGAGTGGGCTTGGCATCCCCAAAGCATTGGGTATTTTGGCTTTCCTGGTCCTCAGCAAAGGGGTCTCTCCCTCTATCTCTTCCCAGCTCCTTCCTCTGCCTCCTCCACCCAAGAGCCTTCCCGCTGCTGTGAATCGCATGTTGTAACAAATGAATTACCAAAGGCTCCAACAAGCTGCTCATCGTTATCCCCAGCAGGAGAAAAGCAGCCACGACCTGGAGCTGGGACCTTGTTAGAGTTTGTAATGAGCTGATGGGAAAATATTTCTGCCTGGTTAGAATTCCTAATGAGCTGCTGGCTACGGTGAGCAGGAGAAGGCCAGCTTCCAGCTCCCCACCGCCACCCCCTCCCACACCTCTTCCTACTCCTGAGCAAAGCTCTAGGCAGGAAAGGGTTCTTTGCCTGCAGTTAAAAAGCGTAAAAACAAACACAAAACAGCCTCAGTACCTCCCTGCCCATCCTCTTCTTCTCCTGAGCAGGATGCCTCCATCTTATTCATTTTCCACACACCTCGACAACCGCTGCCACCTGCTAACATCCTAATATTGCCAGCTGGACCTGGCCATTATTGGCCACAGGTGTCCCTAGGTCCTGGTGAGGTTCTCACTCAGGGACATGGAAAGGCAGGAGATTGAGGAATCTGACTGGCTGCTGGAAACATGAGGCCACAGGCCAAATTCCCACAGTGACCAGTCAGAGCAAAGTCTTCAGTGCAGAAAAATTTTCTCAAGGTTCAATTCAGAGACTATTTTGATACCTCCATTTTCTTCCAGTTGACTGGGTTTAGAAACCATCTGGATTAGTTACAGAGTGAATTGATTTACCACAATGATGATTTTGACAAGGAAAATAAAAACTCACAACATATTTGGGGCCAGTTCATGGTTCAATAAAACACAATATTTGGGTTCAGTTTGGCATTCAGGTCATGCTTGTGCTCAAGTTCCTGTGAAAGAGAGACTTGAAATTTTGAAAACTTAAAAGATTTTCATGCAGTCTGGGTTATGAATTCAGGGGAAGAGGAGAGGATTTGTGGGTAGGAAAGAAGATAAATCCATTGGTAAGACCCTCCTTCGGGTGCCTATGGTTTCAGACTTGGCCCATCTACCTGGGAGGGATAGCTCCCACATATTTCCAGGGGCCCTCAATATTATCAGAGAGTTCCTCCTGGGAACCTCCAGAAAAGCTGCCACTCTAGGCTAAATCACACAGTATTAGAGCATGAGCCCTCTCCAAGTAAATCATCCCAGAGCAACGGTCCTCAGACTTGGCTGTACAGTGTTGTTATGTGAGGAGCTTTAAAACGTACTGATGTCAGTGTCCCACCCCTAGGGAGTCTCCGACAACATCCATGTTGATCCCTGAAAATGAGTCATTATGCCCAACTTAGGTCAGAGCCCCATTGTGGGACAGGGACAGGAAGAGCTCCATGATTGATTGGCAGCCCCACCTGAAACACAGGTATTGGGGAATGACAGTTTCTCAAAGTAAAGGATGCAGGGAAAACCAGAAGGAACCGATGTCCCCATGAGCAACACATCTACCTGCCAGCATCTCTGTCCTCTGGGCATCAAACCTTCACTTGGGCTTCCTCAAGCATCTCCCCTTCTCTCCTCATAAACCCTCACCCACCTCTGTGCTTTGCTCCTCACATAGTGGGTTAAGGCCCTCCCTATAGCCCAGCGATCTGTCCCTTATAGATTTTCTCTGGCCAGATGCTGATCTCCAGCAGTGGGCAGAAGTCAAGCAGGTCCTATTAAAATTCCAGCTTCTCCTTCTCTACTGACCTCCACGTCCAGGAGAGGAGGAGGACCGAGGAACAGAAGCACTTTAGAGATGGACGAAACTTTCCAAGACCAGTTGGTTGAACCTGTCCATTACAGGTGAGATTGCTGAGGCTCAGAATAGATAAGAAACTTGTCCAAAGACCCACAGGCAAAGACTAGCAGAGCCAGACCCTAAACTCAGGTTTTCTGACCACAATCTACCACTTTGTCATGATATTGTGTTTCCTGCTTCCAGCATAGGCCTCTAGCCTCCTTTGTGCTTAGCAACTATTTGGGGATAAAAGGAAGAAGTACCTGGATGGATTATCTCTGTGGAAACAGTCACAGACAGAGCATCCAATCTACTCCTACAGTTCCCAACTTCTCAGGAGTCAAAGCAGATGAGGCATGCACCCACACTTCTGTGTGCAGGGTGGGGAAGATGCTTTTCAGGCCCTCAGGAACTCTGGGTTCTGAGGGCCCAGCAAGGAAGAAACACCAGCAGGATCCCACTCAAAAGACTCCCCAAACTCCTGAAAGAGAATTTCATGTTGATAGTTTTACCCCCCTCAACACTATTTATAACAATAATAATAGCTAACATATTAAAATAATATTAATGTATGACAGGCATGTTCTAAGAACATGACATAAATTAACTCATTTAATCTGCACAAACACCTATGGGATAGGAGTGGTTATTATACCCATTTACAGATGACAAAAGTGAAGCACAGAAAGGTTGGAGGAGTTAGAACTGCATTACTGTGATGAATTGACTTTCAAAGCACTTTCCTATTTCAGTGCTCACCTGTCATGCCCTCAACTACAAGAAAGGGGCTACCATCATGATTCTACTCTCAAATGACAATCACAATCACAATAAGAAACTAGGGGTACTGCTTAATGAGGGCTAAGCTTAGTTCAAGCACTTCACACACATCATCCCTTTTCAGATTCACATTCAGAGGCAGACATTCCTATTTCAATTTCATAGGCTGTAAGGGTTGATCAGCTTGTCAACAGTCACATAACAGCAGTCGTGTCTGGAGTTGGCCTGTCCGGCTAGAGTCCATTGCGCACATTTCCTAATTCCACATTCAGGATGGCAGCCTGGTTGCTTGAAATTGGCCACAGTGGAAGTATTTACACCATGGAAATGGGCAAACCCTTTGAAGAGCCGATCGTTAAACCTTTACCAGAACACCCCCACTGCACAGCTGGTAAGAAAGTGAAGGGGCCTGGATCCCTCCAGCTCAGGGTTCCCGGCTGCACACCCCACACCCCCACCCCACCCCCACCCCCGGACGGCGCCCTTCCCTGCCCGGAGTGGCAGAACGGCCCGGGAGAAGCTGCGACTAAAGGCTGCGGGCAGTCGGGGCGGCTCCCGGGTCTCTCGTTCCTTCCCTCGCCCGCCAGCCTCAGGCTGCCGCGCCCTTGCCCAGGCCGAGGCTGCGCCAGGTGTCCCGCGGCAATGAGCCGAGACCTCTCAGGCACCCCGCGGCCGGACTCCCCAAGTTGACGGGTCGCTCGGCCTTCATTTGCAAATACAAGGGCCTGGGGTGGGGGAGGGCAACGGGTGGAGCCCTGGGCTGGATGCGGAAGTCTTCCTTGTCGCTGACGGTCAACAGAGGACGGCGCAATCGGCCCCCCGCAGGCACCTGCCCAGGTGAGCGGCAGCGGAGGAAGCGGGCGGCAGCTCCTCTAGCCGTCGGGGAGCGCGCGCGCCTGCAAATACACACACAGCCGCCTGCTCTGCCAACCCGAGTCCTCCCGGGGTTAATGATCAGGCCAAGGCCGCGCCTGCTGTTCCGAGTGCAGCGCCAGCGGGGAAAGGTGCCAACCTCCAGCTACCGCCCCTCGCACCGTTTCCCAGCTCCTGAAACCCCAGGCCTCTGGCCAACACGAAAGCGGAGCGCCCCAAGGCAAATTTCTCACGGGAGGAGGAGGCGGCCCCCGTCTCCTGCAAAGAGGTCAGGAATTGTGGCCAAAAGATAGGGCCGCGCACAGTGGTTGTCCAGCGCGGGGAGATATTGTCCCACCCCCATACAACTGCCTGCTGGGGTTGCTTTGTGTCTGCCAAGTCCCGGTGACCTCCACCTCCGCCTTCATCCGGATCCAGCCAGCATTCAACAAACGGGGTTTTGTACATATATTCGTTTGTTTCTTGTCTTTCCCTCACCTCACCCTTCTTATTCACTGCTATCCTGTCGGCACCTACAACAGTACCTGACACACAGAAGACTCAGTAAATATGGGGGACACTGTGATGGCCGTTGCCTCTGCTGGAGAGGGCTGCCCGGTCCCAGGTTTGACCGCAGCCTTGGGCTGATGGAGGTCCAGCAACTTGCTCCAACTTGGGACAACTTTGAGGTGTAGGTCAAGTTCCTGAGCGCCCTGTGGGGTCCACTGAGGCTACCTGGGCTTCTCCCTTCACCCATCCCCACATCTGTCCCCTCCCTTCCATAGGTGTCAGTCCAGGGACACTCCTTAAACACCCTGCACAATAAACTTTCTCCGAATCAGCTTCCCAGGGAGCCCAGCTGCAACAACAAGTAAGAGTAGAATGAAAGAGCAGGAGAGAGAAAAAAGAAGAAAGGGTGCTGTCTCGTCTGTTGCTTACCTCCCACATCCAAAAGCATCTCAAATCCCTCTACGTCTCTCTGCATCCGGTGCCACCACCACATCATCAAAGTGGTCCTCCTCTCTTGTGAGGCCCTGCACTGCCTTTGCAGCAGACACTGCCGGTGCCTACATGCTCTTCTGAGTTCACCTGCTGCTGTGGTGGAGGGTTGCTGAGAACGCGGGCAGCTTCCCATTCAAGCGGATCCTCTGCTGGAGGGCTTTCTGTATCACCACAGGAGCTAGGTCAGTCCCTGAGCAGGACAGTCCAAGAGTGTTAGGGATGTAACACCCCCAGGGACGTTCCTCAACCAATGAGAGCAGGAGTCAATAGAGAAATAGCCCAGCTTCCCCTGCCCTCCGGAGGACAATTGTGAGGCATGTGCCACAAAGCTCCTCAGAGGTCCCGGATGGAATTCAGCTCTGGTGGTCCACAGTGGTAGCCCACTCATCAGCCCACCCTTTATTGGCTTGTCTCTCTTCTCTTCTCATTTCCCGCCCTTGCCTCACCTATGCTTCCCAAATAAACAAGCCTTATCTCAGGGTCTCCTTTGGGGAGACTCCAAACTAAGACAGCCTCTTAGCCAGGTCCCCACTCTTACAGCTTTGAGCCCAGCACTGCAGGGCCTTTACCTGTGTGACTCCATTTATTCTTTCATTCAGCCACTACTGTTTGGGCACCTATAGTCGGAGGCTCTGGTGTAAAGCAACAAAGGAGTGAAAAATCCCTGTCCTCACAGAGCTGCTATCTCTCCCCCATCCTCTCCCTCCGGCAGGTTTGCTTGCTTCTGTGCCTCACTCCTACTTATCATTTAGGTCTCAGCTTAAATGTTCTCAAAGAGATCTTACCTGCCCCACAACCTACCCCTTTCAACTCCCCCCAGTAACTGCACTCAGCGCCTTACTACCCATGCCACCAGATTTATCTCCTCCACTGTAATGCTCACTCCACAAGTACAAGACTATGCCTGTTTCACTCCCGCTGTATCCTCTGCCTGAGCAGAGTGCCTGACGCTTAGTCAGGGCTCAGTAAACATCTGCCGAATGAATGAATGAATGCCTTATGGCATCATCATCATGAGTAAAAGGTAAGAGAAGAAATGAGAAACTCATCTTCACAGATGGATGGGGAGAGGCAGAAGAGAAGCAAAAAATTCATAACAATCATTCCTGGTGACCAGGATGACCACAAATTCCGGATCCTAGTCCATCCAGGAGCAGCGAGAGTGCCCCTGGGGCCTGGAGGAAGTGATGATGGGGAGAAGTAGTGAAATGCAGAAAGGGCCGTCACCAAAACAAACTTCTCCCTCATTCACAATCTCTGAGCCTCAGGGCATCAGAAATGGAGTGAGCCTTGAGACCATCTATTCTCAGATGAGAAAACCATGGTCCTGAGAGGTGCCCTGGCCAGTGACAGAGCTCCAGACTCCGAGCTCAGTGCTCATTGATTGTTCACATCTGAGCCTCAGGCTGGCCCATTCTAGGCTGTAGGCACAGTTTCTCATGCCTGCCTTCCCAGTGGCAAATCCCATTGTCCTCCACCACTC
The DNA here is from genome assembly GCF_015220235.1 of Choloepus didactylus. Taxonomy (NCBI): domain Eukaryota; kingdom Metazoa; phylum Chordata; class Mammalia; order Pilosa; family Megalonychidae; genus Choloepus; species Choloepus didactylus. The sequence continues at coordinate 31,808,571 of NC_051310.1, forward strand.
AGCTCATTGTTCCCATGGAGGGAGGTCTTCCAGGCTTTGTATGGAACAGTAAAGAGGAGCCTCCCTGGTTGATGCTGGGCCTAAGCTCTCCCCACTCATTTTGGGTTTTGTCTCAGCAATATCCTTATTCCCAGCTGATTGGCAGGACTCTTGATGACAGCTGATAACAACTGGGAAGTGTCCCAATTAAAGTCTTTTTATATGTGGTCTTCAGTATATCAGAAATATGAGCAAACAAACAGAAATAATAATAGGTCATATTTATTGAAGGCTTATTATGTGCCAAGACCTGTGTTGAGTAATATACTGTGTTCTTGTTTTAACACAACAAATTTATAAGGTAGATAATTTTAATTTCAACCCATTTACTTAGGAAGAAACTGAAGCTTAGTGAGGTCACTTGACTTGTCCAAGGCCATGCAGCTTGTAAGAGACAGAACTGGAATTCAAGCCAGGGTCTATATAACCCCAGAGTTCTTAACTTCTTCCCAGCACCAAGCCACTTATTCTCTCCCAGAGATCAACCAGGACCCAGATACCAAAAGGGAGACCAAGAGTGGGCCGGTTACCAACATCTCTTCAGATGATGGCACTCCAGAGCCAATCAGTTATCAAAGAATGACAAGGCACAAGATGAAGATTAGGAGAAATGGTGACTTTTGCCACATATAATACATAATTGTCATCTGACCCTCAGATGACCCCATGCCTGTCTCTGAGCCTTATTCTGAGACACAAAGCAAAATTGTGAGGTTTGGGGATACTCAGCCCCACTTCTTTGCCCTGTTTCCTTTCTCCCTTTCTAGTATCCCTATCCCAGCCACCTCCACCTTCTCATCCCACACACATACCTTCACATCCACACCTGACACAATTCCATCCTTACAGAGAGGAAAAAATAGAGGGTTAGTAGTGTATTATCCCATCAAGAGCATTTACATTTCTGAAATGAATGTAGAAAAAGGCAATACTAAACCCAAGGGAATCGCTGGTTCTCCACCTTATCATGTCTCAATCAATTGGAAGATAGTTTGTTACTATTAACAGTAAAAGCACTAAAATTTGTGAATTGGTTACCTTTCTGAAAACGAGAGTGAATTCAAAATCCTCCCCATAGCAGCATCACAGTCACTTAAATTTGGTGTGTGTTCTTGAGTGGAAGAGAGAGGCTGTCATGACAGCTAGTTCACTGGTAACTGTGCATAATTCACAACCTATTTTGAATACGGCACAGCCCAAGTGAGTAATTATGACTGGTGTGTTATTAATAGTTGTGACATTTGCAAATTATTACAGCACTTTCATTTCTTCCAATTTTTTAGATGTTATCAAAACCTGAATATCCCCACGGTGGTCTCCTGATGGGAACATCAACCATCACGAATGCAGAAGTTGGGAGGAGATGCTCTAATGAGACTGCAAGCACAGAAGGGCACTTTGCCAGGACACTCAGGAGACCTTGACAGCTTGTAAGGTGCTTCCTACCTTCATTCAAGAAGGTATCCAGATGCCGCATGCTTTAGTTTGCTAGGCTGTCAAAAGCAGATACCATAAAGTTGGCTTTTAACAATGGGAATTTATTAGCTTACAAGCTTACAGTTTTGAAGCCATGAAGATGTCCAAATCAAGGCATCATCAAGGTGATGTTTTCTTTCCAAAGAATGGCTGCTGGTGATCCTGGACTCCTCCATCAATGGCAAGGCACCTGGCGGCATCTGCTGGTCTCTCCCTTCTTTTCTGTGTTTCGTTACCTTCAGCTTCTTGCTTTCATGGCTTTCTCCTCACTCTCTCTGTACTCATCCCATTCATAAAGGACTCCAGTAAGACCCACCCAGGGTCACGCCTTAACTGAAGTAACCTCATCAAAAGGACCTACTTATAATAGGTCTACACCCACAAGAATGGATTAGCTTTAAGAACATGACTGGGGTACATACAGATCCAAACCACCACATTGCCTCTCCCATGAATGCTTCCTCCACCAGTGTAGACAATTTTCCCATCATAGGCCAGTGCCAGGTAGACCAGAGATAAGAATCATCAGTATCAAAGATTGATCCTCAGGTGGCTGACGCAAAAACTGAATTATTCATTCATTCATTGAACCAATATTTATTGAACACCTACTGTGTACCAGGCCCTGCACTCTGTTGATTAGAGTAAATCTAGTCCCTGCCTTCATTAGAGATTACAATCTCAAAGATGATGCCATCCATGACAACTGGATTCTGTGGAGAAGAGAGTACCAGGTGCCAGCCTACATCTCCCCAGTGTTCCTTCATTCATTCAACAAACATTTAGTGAGTTTAACTGTGTGCCAAGAGACAGGGAGAAATCAGATCTGGTCGCTGCCCTCAAAGAGCTCACTCACACGCTGGAGGTGAAGGCAGATCACTAGTGCAACATGGTAAATTCTATATAGTTGAGTCGTAAGATTTGTGCATGTAATGAAATGATTGAGTGAATAAATGAATGAATGAATAAAAGTAAAAAAAATCAGATAAATATATACAGCAATTTATCCACCATTCCTCCTAATACACAATGCCCCAGCCTTGGCATGAGATAGAAAAAGTGAAATGAATGTACCTTCAGTTTGTTTCAGTTACCACATGTCTCTCTTGGGGTGATCATTATCCATCTCATTCACATTCATTTATTATTAATAACACACATTTTTCTTTATGCAAGTTCCCTAAACTCAAAGCAACTACATCACCTAATAATTAGCCAAAGAAGCAGGGATCTGTTTCATCACTGTCTGGGCTTGACTCCTTACAGCCTGATGTACTTTATGACTAGGGCGACTGTACACTTTATCATCCAAATCAGGACAGCACTGAGAGTGAAATGAAGTGCTGTTGATAATTACACCAGGACAAGAGGCATAAATTGAGATTGTCCAGAGCAAGCTGGAACATATGGCATTCCTATTTATGGGTGACTTAAGGGATTTTTCTTTCTTTATTCTTTAATCTGAAAAGGGAATTTTTAATGTAAGTTTAAATATAGAGATGTTTCCTAGTTTTTATTTTAATTTTGTATATTTTTAAATACATTTAAAGTTCACATAATTATTCAAAAAGAATACAGTGAAAAGTCTCCCTCCCTGCTCTCAGCTATTCAGTTGCCCCCAGAGGCAAACAATGCTACTAAATTCTTATGGGTCCTTCCAGAGCTCTTTTATGCATGTACAAGTGCATAAATAATAGAACAGTTTTCACACTGCTCTGCACTTTTTTTTTCTTTACAACATACTTTAGAGAACATTCTGTATCACTGTAATAATTTCCCTCCCTATACAATGCATACTCTTTCACTGTAGGGATTTACATGATTTATTTAACTAGTCCCCACTGATGGACATATAGATTGCTTCCCATCTTTTGCTGTAATGAATGACCTTGACCATACATCATTTTTTACATGTGCCAGTATATCTGTAGGACAAATTCCTGGAAGTGGAATTGCTGAGTCAAAGGGCAAATGCATACATCAGTTAGGATTCCATTTAGTTGCCCATAACAGAACAACCCAAATAATAGTCGCTTAAACAAGATAGAGATTTATTACTCCCTCACATCAAAAGAGTTTGAAGATAGACAGTCTAGAACTGTCATTGCCTCCCCAGTGTTATGAAGGACCAGGCTTTTTGCTCTGCCATCCTCTGTCCAAAGCTTATACAATTGTGGAGACTGTCTTTAAGCAAAAAAAGATACAAAATTAAAAGTAGTTCTTTATAACAAGAAAACATCACAATATATTAAAAATTTTAAAAACTTGAAAACACAAATATCACAAAATCCAGGAAAAATAATATAACTATTCAACTGCCCAAAACACCTCTATTAATAGGGCTTTATCTGCATTATTTTTTGTCCATGTGGTCTTTGATCACTTTTTCATAGGACAAGATTTTGTAATATCATTTCCTGGAGAATAAATAGAAAGATAATTGAATTTTTCCTTTATCACAACAGATTAAAATTTATTTTTATTATTGATGTTGAGATGCATAAAACATGTCACCTTACACATGGATGTACTCACTTTTTGTAATACTACTATAGGTTTGTGTCCTACAAACATAGAAATTCTGATTAATTCTATGATTCGTGATTCTCATCAAAAAAAATTATGCTGTGTTTATAAATATATAAGCTAAACCATGGAACATAGTCCTGATAGGAGAAATCTTCCATTTTGACTAGGAATCAAAGAGTACCACATTCTGTACTTACAGTTTTACACATCTGATGAGTAGAGGAATGTCATACAGACTAACTTATGGCACCCTACATTTTGAAATTCTCCCCTGCTACCAACACACTTCTGATTCTGGATACCAAACACATTGTGACATGACCTCTGACCCTGAGCTTTTATGTGAAAAAGTCAGCTGAGTCAGACTGGGGAGTATTCAATGAAGCCATTCCTACAACAGGATGACTAGCAAATGACTGCAAACCACAGAAACATATCCCAGTCAATACCCACTAAATACATCCCCCACTCAACATCCTCTTAGCTGGATTCCCCAAATTCCCATGGCTATTCCAACACAAGGGGCTACTCTGACATAGGAGAAAATCAGAAATAGAAATAGACAGCAGTCTTAATTAATTGTAGTTGAAATATCCTACTTTTATAAAGATGGTTACAAAAGCATATGATCGGCTCTGTGTACACAGCTGTGGAATGTGAGCAAGGATAGTACTGGCAACTTCTCCAGCCTAACTATACCCCGAGCAGACCTCTGGTGGTACTGTGGGAAGGGCATCCTCTGGCCAACACTACCTGAAAGGTGGGGAGGAACCTGTGCTCTGGTTCAATTGGCTATCTCATTTACCCTGGCATTTGAAAGTAATAAAGTACCAACCCAAGGCAAAGTAGAAAAGAAAAATGTACAAAGTGTACCTAGTTCCTTCAATAAAAAAATGTTTGTAGATAGTATAGGGGTTCCCCAGAAAGTTCCTAATGAGTTTAAAGCTAGAAATCAATTAGCTTCAGAATTTAAATCATCCTTATGCTGGTGGGTCACCATCAATAAAAATGTCAATCATCAGCTAAAATTTATCAACTATACCAGGAATGTCATTAAAAAAAATAGCAGAACAGTTAGATGCCACTAGCCGAATGGCATGGGAGAACAGAATGGCCCTAGACATAATGCTAGCTGAAAAAGGAGGCATCTGTGCTATAGTTGGGGGAAATTGTCGCACATTCATCCCCAATAATACTGCACCTAATGGAACTATCACCAAAGCCCTACAAGGCTTAACAGCCTTATTTCAGAAACTAGAAAAGAATTCTAGCATTAACAACCCACTCATAGAATGGTTGGAAAATTGGTTCGAGAAATGGAAAGGAATTGCAACATCTATTTTAATTTTCCTTATCATTCCAGCCAAAATGTTTATAACAGCTGGGTGCTACATAATCCCGTGTGCTCAAAGGCTAGTTCAAAAAGCCATCAAAACCACTAGAATCAAAAATAAGAAAGATCCCTATGATGAGGAATGTAAAAAAAGCCCTTAGCAAATTTGAGAATCTAAAATGTGAAAACTAAAAGTGTTTAAAAAAAAAGAGGAGGGAATCTGTAAGAAAGGAATAAGTTTCGTTTTCACATAGAGACAGCATGGAATAAGGGAAATGGAGGCAAAACCAGTTTAAACAAGCCCCAGACAAAGAGAAGAGAGAATCTGCCTGATGTAAAGAGACATGAGGTAGTATCAGAGGCGGGAACTTACAGCAAAAAAATAAAAATTTGGGGGGGGGCATTGGCTAATCAGTTCAAAATCTCAATAATGAGCTAGTTGGCTCTCTGGGATTGGCTGTACAAATTAAAATCTCAAAAGATGAATTAGTTAGTGTTCTCGGATAGGCTGTAACCTCTGTAGTACCCAGTCAATGGGGAAACAGGGGAGGGACTTGCGAATTAGGAGTAGGAGATTTAAACATCGCCATTCTCTTCCTCTGGCCCGCCAGCCTTCCGCGTGTTTGGCTGGACGCCCCATCTTGCAAGATCGTAAATAAATTCTTTTCTCCTCCAAAAAAAAAAAAAAAAAAAAAAAAAAAAAAAAAGCATATGATCATGTGAACACATTCCTTGGAAGAGGCCTGTGCAAGGGAGGGGCCCTGAAACTCAAGCTCCATTACCTTGGTGGTAAAATGCCTCTGGCCAGCAGGGTTCTGGAAGCAGTCAGGTCTGCCAGTGAGATATGCACAAGCATGATTTGCAAAGTGGAAGGGAGGCAGAAGCCCTTCTTCTGCCAGTGGCAGTTGCTGAGGCTGCAGTTTCAGAAGATGTGAGTTTTTGCAGTAGCCATTAGTCTCCATATTCCACAGTCCATCATCCGTTTTGGGTCTGTAGACTATAGGTAAACTGTGTGGGTCCAGCAGTAGCTTTCTCCTGTTTTTTATTTATTCATTTGTGTGTCTATCTCAATGTTAATTTCTGTTTTAATTTCAAACATGCAGAAAGAAAATAAAGCAATGAACATCCAAGTACCATCCACCTACTTCTGAACATTGTTAATATTTTGCCCTTATTTGCTTCTTAAATGAATCATTTCAGAGTAAATTAAAAACATCATGATACTTCACCCCTAAATTCTTCAATATGTATCTCCAAAGTGTAGGGACATTTCTCCATGTAACAGCAATGCCAATATCATACCTAACCAAATGGCAGTAATTCCCTAATATCATCTAAAATCTGCTTCATGGTCAAATTTCTACAATTGTTCTAAAACTGTCTTTTATAGCTGTTTCTTTGAAACTGGGATCCAATAAGGTTCATGCAATGAATTTGTTTATTATGTCTTTTAAGTCTTGTCTAAACTAAGACAATCCCCCTTCATCATTTTTTTGTGTGTGTGTGACATTGACTCTTTGAAGAGATCAGGCCAACTGTCATGTAGAATGTCCTACATTACATTCTAAGCATGTCTATTTATTTCTGCATGCAGTCATTTAATTATCTCTGTAATTTCCTGTAAACTGACTTAGATCTAAAGGCTTTTTCTTTAAGCCAAGTGTATTGAGGTATAATTTACATGTAGTAAAATTCATCCTGTTCTGTTCACAGTTCTATGAGTTTTGGCAAATGCATGCAGTCATGTAATCTAAAAGTTTGATTTGATTCAGATTAAACATGATTAGTCAAGATACTTTAAAGTGATACTGTGAACTTCCTATCGGACTTCATAGAACATCAGCTGGCATACAATGTCTCGTTGCCCTACTATTAATGAGGCTAGGTTTAAACACTGAGTTCCTGGATCTTTCTGATTTCTGAATGTGCATTAGTTTTCTCTTACTGTGTAACAAACGACCACAAACATAGCAGCTTAAAACAACACCCACTTAATAGCTCACAGTTCTATAGGTCAGAAGTCCGAGCACGGCATTGCTAGGTTTTCTGCTCAGGTTATCACCAGGCTGAAATCAAGGTGCTGGCCAGTTGCATTCTCATCTGGAGCTCCAGATCTTTTTCCAAGCTTATTGAGGTTGTAAGTAGAATGCAGTTCCATGAAGTTATAGGACTGAGATCCCCACATCTGTGCTGGACTTGATCCAGGAACTATTCTCAGTTCCTATAGGCTACCTATCTTCCTTGCCATGTGGCCCCCTCCTTCTTCAAACCAGGAGTGGAGAATTTCCCTCACTCTGAATCCCTCTCACACTTTGAATCTCTTTTGACAGGAAGAGCCCAGACCCTTATTAAGGGCTTGTCTGATTAGGTCAGGCTCACCCAGGATAATCACCCTTTCTTTTTTTTTAAAATGCAATTTTATTGAGATATATTCACATACCATACAGTCATCCAAAATGTACAATCAGTTGTTCACAGTATCATCCTATAGTTGTGCATTCATCACCATAATCAATGTTTGAACATTTTCATTACTTAAAAAATTAAAATAAGAATAAAAATAAAAGTAAAAAAGAACACCCAAAACATCCCCTACCCCCCACTACCCCTATTTTTCATTCACTTTTTTTCCCCATTTTTCTTTCACTTTTTTTCTCCATTTTTCTACTCATCTGTCTATACATTGGATAAAGAGCATGGGAGTCACAAAGTTTTCACAATCACACATTCACACTGTATAAGCTATTTAGTTATACAGTTGTCTTCAAGAATCCAGGTTACTGGATGGCAGTTCAACAGTTTCAGGTATTTCCTTCTAGCTATTCTCATACACTAAAAACTAAAAAGGAATATCTATGTAATGCATAAGAATAACCTCCAGAATGACCTCTTGACTCCATTTGCAATTTCTCAGCCACTGAAACTTTGTTTCATTCCTCTTCCCCTTTTTGGTCAAGAAGGCTTTCTCAATCCCATGATGCCAGGTCCAGGCTCATCCCTGGGAGTCATGTCCCACATTGCCAGGAAGATTTACACCCCTGGGAGTCATGTCCCACATAGGGGAGAGGGCAGCAAGTCCACCTGCCAAGTTGAGTTGCCCTTTCTTAAAGTCAACTATGCTCTGTAACATGATGTAATTGTGGGAGTAAAATCCATCCTATTGACAGTGCAAGGGATTTTGCAGGTGTGTACACTAGGGGGTGGGAATCTTGGGGGACATCTTAGAATTTTGCTTACCAGAGGGTGGAAGCTTGCAGTGGTGTGACCAAAACAACAACAAATATAAATCAAACATGGTGGCAAGATCCTAACTTTCACTCCTCTAAGTTCAAGACTAGTATATCTGTCAGGATTCAGCCAGAAAAGCAGAACCATTAGAAGACACATATCTTAAGAGATTTATTATAAGGAATTGACTTGCACATTGTGGAGCAAGTCCAAAATCCATAGGACAGGAAGTCTGAAAGGGAAAATCACAGGCTAGCAGGAACCCCATGGCACAAGCCAAAGCTGTTATCCACAGAAGGAATTTCCTCTCTCAATCTCTCTCTCTCTGAAACTTCAGCCCTGCTTTTAAGGTTTCCAATTGATTCAGTCAGGCCTACTCAGATTATTCAGGATAATCTCCCCTACATAAAGTCAACTAATTAGGGGCTTTAATAATAGCAGCAAAATCCCTTCATAGAAACCACCTAGATTAGTGTTTGATTGGATAACTGGGGACTGTAGTCTAGCCAAGTTGACACATCAAAAATCATCATACCTGACTCACAGATGGTTCTATGTAATATGCAGGCACCAGCTGGAAGGGATTGCTGCAAAATGACAGCCTCTCAGAGGTAGCTCTGCAAAACAGGGAGGAAAAGAAAGCCTACCATGGACAGAACTTTGAGCAGCACATATTGTTCACTCTCTAGAAGAAGAGATGGTCAGAGGTATATATTTAACTACATGGAGCAGTGGTTAATGATTTGGAGAGAAGAAGATTGGAGGATTGGTGACAAAGAGATATGGGGAAGAGGACAGATGTCTCAGAATGGGCAGAGACTGTATTGGTGTCCCAAATACAGTGATTGGTTACCAAAGAACACCCACTGCAGAGAAGTCTCTTCAATAATTAGGTGAATAAGATAACCCATTTAGTGAATGTCTGTTAGCCTCTTTCTCCAGCCATATATGGCCACTGGGGCAAGGATAAGGAGTTATTTATTGGCTTGATAACATGAACATCCCCTCACTAATGCTGATATGGCCGACAACAAAGACAGTTACTGAAAACCAATATGGTACATTCCCTGGGGGTCCAGCAAGCCAGCTGGTGGCAGACTGATTATATTTCTTCCTTCTTTGAGGAGGCTGCAATTTGTCTTCTCTGGAATTGACATCTATTCTAGATATGGATTTACCTTCCCTGCTCATAAGCCTTCTGCCAGCATGTCCATCCATGGACTCAATGAAAGGTTTATTCATCATCATGATAACCTTCACAATATTGCTTCTGAACAAGGAATTCATTTTACAGCAAATGAAGTGAAGCAATGGACTCATGCTTAAGTGATTCACACATCTCATCTCTTTACCCAGAAGGAGGTGGCCTGATGCAAATACCACTCCTGTTGGAAGAACAGACCTTTCGAGCCTGGAGTGCTGTCCTACGGAATGTGGTCTATGCTCTGAATCAGTAGGGCGCTGTTTCTTCCAAAGACAGAATACACAGGTGCAGGAACCAAGGGGTGGGAACAGCTTGTCTTACTATTGTAGCCAATAATCCTCTCACAAATTTTACTTAACATTCCTACCACTTAGAACTCTGTTTACTTAAAGATCTTAGTTCTCTAGAGAGAAATGCTTCCATCAAGGTACACAACAAGAATTCCGTGGAACTAGAAGTTGAATATCCCACTCAGCTCTTTGTGCTGCACCATTTTACACTCCTACAACAATGTACTAGGATTTCTATTTCTCCACATCCTCGCCAACCCTTAGCTTCCTTTTTTTTTTCTTTTTTTTTTGATAATAGCCATCCTACTGAGATAATCATGGTTTTCAAATTGTGTTTTTGATTTGCATGTCTCTAAGGGTTAATAACATTAAACATCTTTTCATGTGCTTATTAGCCATTTATATATTCTCTTTGAAAATATCCTCTGTTCAAGTCCCTTGCCCATTTTTTAACTAGATTGATTGTCTTTTTGTTGTTGAATTGTATGTGTGTGTGTGCAGATAGATAGATTAAGCCCTATTCATTTATATGATTTGTAACAATTTTCCCCCACTCCGTAGGTTGCCTTTTCACTTTCTCGATAATGTCCTTTGATGCAAAAAGTTTCAATTTTGATGAAGACACTAATTTATCTATTGTTCCTTTTGTTGCCTGTGCTTTCACTGTCATCTAAAAAAACATTGCCAAATCCAAGGTCAAAAAGATTTACCCTTTTGTTATTTTCTAAAAGTTTTATTGTTTTAGCTCTTATATTTAAGTCCTTGATACATTTGAGTTAATTTTTGTATAAGGTGTGAAGTAGGGCTTCACTTTGTTCTTTTGAATGTGATATCCAGTTTTCTCAGTACAATTTTGTTTAAGAGCTATTCTTTCCCCATTGTGTGTATTCTGCATCTTTGTTCCGCTTTGCTAATGCTGCTCTTATGCAAAATACCAGAAATGGGTTGGCTTTTATAAAGGGGGTTTATTTGATTACAAATTTACAGTCTGAAGGCCATGAAAATGTCCAAATTAAGGCATCAACACAAGTGTACCTTCACCGAAGGAAGGCCTATGGCATCTGGAAAACCTCTTTTAGCTGGGAAGGCATGTGGCTGGCATCTGCTGATCCCAGGTTGTGTTCCAGCTCCTCTCTCAGCTCCTGTCGTTCTTCAGAATGTTTGTCCTCTCTTAGCTTCTCCAGAGCAAAGTGTCAGCAAAAGTCTGCTTTCAATGGTCATCTCCAAAATGTCTCTTTTGGCTGCAGCAGCGAGCTCCTTCTGTCTGAGCTCTTTTATAGGACTCCAGTGATTAAATCAAGACCCATGCTGAATGGCCAGGGCCATACCTGCATGGAAATAATCTAATCAAAGGTATTACCCACAGTTGGGTGGGTCACATCTCCATGGAAACAACCTAATCCAAAGATTTCAACCTAATCAACACTAATACATCTGCCCCTACAAGACTGCATTAAAGAATATGGCATTTTGGGGGACATAATACATCCAAACTGGCACACTTGGCAAAAATCAATTCCCAATCATCTGGGAACAAGAACAGATACAACTAGTAGGAGACAGCAGCCAGTTGCATTCCCACCACCAATTGTTGAAGCTGTCATCAGAGGTCACAGCCCAGAGTTTGGCACAGAGCCACATTGTGTAATGTCACTAACTCCAGTATTGTGTCGGTGAATCAACATAAAAGAAGGTCTGAAAACTTAAAAAAAATCAACTGCCCATAAATGTATTGGTCTATTTCTGGAGTTTCAATTCTATTCCATTGGTTTGAATGTCCATCCCTATGTCAGTACCACACTGTTTTGATTACTGTAGCTTTGTAGTAAATTTTGAAATGGGGAAACATGAGTCATCCAACTTTGTTCTTCTTTTCAAAATTGTTTTGGTTACTTGGGGTCCCTTGCAATTACACAGGAATTTGAGGATTGGTTTTTCTATTTCTGCCAAAAAAAAAAAAAAAAGGCTGTTGGAATTTTGATAGGGAATACATTGCCTCTGTAGATTGCTTTGAGTAGTATTGATATCTTAACAATATTAAGTCCTCTGATCCATGAACATGGGAAGTGTGCAATTTATTTAGGTCTTCCATTTCTTTCAGCAGTGTTTTTGTAATTTTCAATGTACAGGTCTTTCACCTCCTTGGTTAAATTTATTCCTATATTTTTTATTCTTTTAGATGCTATGATAAATGATTGTTTTCTTAATTTCTTCTTTGGATGGTTCATTGCTAGTGTGTAGAAATGTAACTGATTTTTGTGTGTTTATCTTTTACCTTAAAACTTTGCTGAATTCATTTATTAGCTATATTAGTTTTCTTGTGGATTCCTTTGGATTTTCTCTTTATGGGATCATATCATCTGCAAATAGAGATAGTTTTGCTTCTTCTTTTCCAATTTGGATGCTGTTTATTTCTTTTTCTTGCCTCAATGCTCTGGCTAGAACTTCAAGTACATTGTTGAATAGCACAGGTGAAAGTGGGCATGCTTGTCTTGTTCCTTATCTTAGGGGGAAATACTTCAGTTTTTCACCATTGAGTGTGATGTTAGCTGTGGGTTTTTCATATATGCCCTTGATCATATTTAGGAAATTCACTTCTATTCCTAGTTTTCTGCATCAGTTGAGATGATCATGTGGTTTTTTCCCCCTTCATTCTATTAATGTGGTGTATTACATTGATTTTGTCATGTTGAACTACCCTTGCGTTCTTGGGATAAATCCCACTTGGTCATGGTTTATAATCCTTTAAATATATGGCTGGATTTGATTTTCCAGTATATTGTTGAGGATTTTTGCATCTACATTCATAGGGGATATTGATCTATAATTTCCTTTTCTTGTGTTTTTATCTGGCTTTGGTATTAATGTAATTCTGACTTCACAGAATGAGTCATAAAGTGTTCGCTCCTCTCCTATTTTGTGGAAGAGTTTGAATAGGATGTGTTAAATCTTCTGTAAGTGTTTGGTAGAATCCAGCAGTGAGACCATCTGGTCCTGGACTTTTCTTTGTTGGGAGATTTTTATTACTGATTCGATCTGTTTTCTTGTTATTGGTATGTTGAGATTTTCCATTTCCTCTTGAGTCAGTTTAGGTAATTTGTTTCCAGAAATTTGTCAATTTCATGAAAATTATTTAATTTGTTGCTGTAAAATTGTTCATAGTATTCTCTTATAAAGTTTTTGTTTCTGTGGGGGTGGCATAATTTCATTTCTAATTTCAGTTATTTGCATCTACTTTCTTTTTTTCTCTGTAAGGCTAGCTAGAGGCTTGTGAATTTTATTGCTCTTTTCAAAGAAACAACTTTTGGTTTTGTTGATTCTGTCTAATATTTTTCTATTCTCTATTTCATTTGTCTCTGCTCTGTTCTTTATTACATTTTTCCTTCTGATAACAATGGGTTTCGTTGCTCTTCTTTTTATAATTCCTCAGGCATGAAGTTCAATTATTAATTTGAAGTCTTTCTTTTGTTTTAATGTAGGCATTTATAGCTGTGAATTTCCCTCTGAGCACTGCCTTTACTGTATCTCATAGCTTTTGGCACGTTGCATTTCATTTTCATTCATTTCTAAGTATTTTCTGATTTCCCTTCTTATTTCTTCTTTAACACATTGGTTTTTTAAGAATTTCTTCTTTAATTTCCACATATTTGTGACTTTTCCAGTTTTCCTTAGGTTACTGATTTCCAGCTTCATTCCATTGAGGTCAGAGAAGATTCTTTGTATGACATCAATCTTTCAATGATTATTAGGCTTGATATGCTCTAACATATCCTGGAGAATGATACATGCACACTTAAGAAGAATGTATATTTTGCTGTTGTTGGGTGGAGTATTCTATGCATGTCTATTAGGTGTAATTGCTTTATAGCATTGTTCAAGTCCTCCAAATCCTTATTGCTCTTCTGTCTACTCTACATGTTTTTGGAAGTAAGATACTAAAGTCTCCAACCACTATTTTTGAACAGTCTATTTCTCCATTCAAAACTGTCAATGTTTGGTGAGAACCTAAGATGATGGCTAGGTGAGACAGGGCAAGAAAACAACTCCGTGAAAAATACTAGATAAAAACCAGAAGGTGACCCAGAATACTGGTTTCAGCAATGCACCAGCTGGACAAGGTCTGCATTCTGAAATGAGTGAGTAAGCCAGCTAAAGACCCGTGGCCACGCTGCAGTGTGGGGAAGCCAGGGGTTGGCATTTGGAGATGGACTGGCTCTTTTAAAAAAAAAAAAATGGGAAAAACCCAGGAGCGGCTGCAGTTGCAACGGTGGGAACCTCACAGTGAAGCACAGCAGGAGCGGGCTGAGCCAACCTCTCAGTGTCTGGCATGGAGGATAGCCTGCTGCAGATTCCCTCAGGGACAGGGTAGTGGAGGGGAGGGCCAGAAGGAGAGAGAAACCCCACTGCTTACAGCTGGCTTCCCGGTAGGCTGGAGACACTCCTGCCTGGGGCCATGCCCACAGCCCAGAGCCCCGCCAGTTGTCCTGGAGCTGGGAAGGAGGAACTGTGCGAGGAGATGGGGGGTGAGATGCCCCATTCAGCCATCTTTGCATCAGGCTGAGAGCGCCCCTGCATGGCCCAGCGGCCCGGGGCTTCCTTGAGGGACAGCACACACTTGTGATGTGGGACAGCGCGCACTTGTGATGTTGCACAGCCTTCCCCCAGCAGAGGTCCTGGAAGATCACAGCTGAGAAGGGGGACCCACTCGGAAATCCCAGGGATGCTATGTCAATGCCGGTGGTTTATGGGTCAGCGACAGAGAGGGTCTGGGGCAGAACTGAAATGAAGGCTTAGACTCTTGCAGTGGCCTTGAATCTCTGGGAACACCTGGGAGGTTTGAATATTAAAGCTGCCCTGCCTACCTAGCCACCCAGACACACAACCCACATTCAGGGCGGATGGCTCCAGCAACACACCCAAACTGAATTCACCAACTTAACCCACAAGAATCATTTCCCCACACACCACAAGGACAAAGTTGAGGAGAACTGACTTGAGGGGTATAGATGACTCACAGATGCCATCCGCTGGTTAGTTAGAGAAAGTGTATGCCACCAACTTATATTTCTGAAAAATTAGATTGGTATTTTTTTTTTACAACTTGAAAGAACCCTATCAAGCAAAGCAAATGCCAAGAGGCCAAAAACAACAGAAAATCTTAATGCATATGATAAACCCAGATGCTATGGAGAACCCGATCCCAAACATCCAAATCAAAATATCGGAAGAGACACAGTACTTGGCACAATTAATCAAAGAACTACAATCAAGGAATGAAAACATGGCAAAGGATATAAAGGACATGAAGAAGACCATGGAATAGGATATAAGTGACATAAAGAAGACCCTAGAAGAGCATAAAGAAGACATTGCAAGAGTAAATAAAAAAATAGAAGATCTTATGGAAATAAAAGAAACTGTTGGCCAAATTTAAAAGACTCTGGATACTCATAATACAAGATTAGAGGAAGTTGAACAACAACTCAGTGTCCTAGAGGACCACAGAACAGAAAATGAAAGAACAAAAGGAAGAATGGAGAAAAAAATCAAAAAAATCAAAAAGGATCTCAGGGATAGGATAGATAAAATAAAACATCCAAACTTAAGACTCATTGGTGTCCCAGAAGGGGAAGAGAAGGGTAAAGGTCTAGAAAGAGTATTCAAAGAATTTGTTGGGGAAAACTTCCCCAACCTTCTACACATATAAATACACAAAGCATAAATGCCCAGCGAACTCCAAATAGAATAAATCCAAATAAACCCACTCCGAGACATATTCTGATCAGACTCTCAAATACTGAAGAGAAGGAGCAAGTACTGAAAGCAGCAAGAGAAAAGCAATTCACCACATACAAAGGAAACAGCATAAGACTAAGTAGTGACTACTCAGCGGCCACCATGAACGCGAGAAGGCAGTGGCATGACATATTTAAAATTCTGAGAGAGAGGAATCTAGGCAAGATGGCAGCATAGAGAGGAGTGGAAGCCAAGTAGTCCCCCTGGAACAACTACAAAAAACCAGAAACAACTAGTAAATAATCCAGAATAACTGCGGGGGGACAAACGAGACCATCCACCCATCATACACCAACCTGAATTGGGAGGAATGCCCGAGAACACAACATAAAATCTGTAAGTAAAACCTGCGGATCCAAGTCGTGAGACCCCCTCCCCCATAGCCCGAGCTGCAAAGCCTCATGGTGCCAGAGAGAAGCTCTCTCCCAGCAAGCGAATATAGCTCAGCTGAGCTCCAACTGGGGTTTTAAGTAGTGAGTGTGAACTGCTCACTACAGATACGCATCCCCAAGAAACAGACAGAGGCTTTGGGTGACAACTGACCTTGGAGAGCCGGAGGGTCACCTTGGACTGGGTCTGAAGGGGACTATCTGTTTCTTTTTTGGCTCAGTAGAGAAAGCCCCAGTCATATTCAGTTTCCAGGGCTGTGACTTGGGGGAAGGGTGGAGACAGCACAAGCAGAGAGCTAGACCATTGAAATGTTAATGGCCTCCACCTGCGGGCTCTGTCTTCTCTAGGAGGAAAGGGGTGGGGCCCTTTCCATTCAGAACCAGACCCCAGAGCCTGGGGGAACACAGCCATACCTCCTCACACCAGTCAAGAATTATAGGCTAACAGGCGTCACCTGCTGGGCAGAAAAGCACAGTGACCTGAGGCATCAAAGGGTGGAGCAATTTTCTAAGACACACCCATAGGGAAACCAGATACTGAATATTTCTTCCCTCTGGGACCTGAGCCTGTTCTGGTCTGGGAAAACCTGATTTGGATAACCAAGGAAACCATGCCTAGACAACAGAAAATTACAACCTACACTAAGAAAAACAAAGTTACGGCCCAAAGGAACAAACATACACTTCAACTGAGATGCAGGAATTTAAACTAATGCTAAATCAAATCAAAAAGTTTAGAGAAGATATTGCAAAAGAGATAGAGGCTATAAAGGAAACACTGGGCATATATACGGCAGAAATAAAAAGTTCAAAAAAACAACTAGTAGAATCTATGGAAATGAAAGGCACAACACAAGAGATGAAAGACACAATGGAAACATACAACAGCAGATCTCAAGAAGCAGAAGAAAACACTCAGTAACTAGAGAACAAAACACCTGAAAGCCTACACGCAAAGGAGCAGATGGAGAAAAGAATGAAAAAATATGAGCAACATCTCTGGGAACTCAAGGATGAAACAAAGTACAATAATGCACGTATCGTTGGTGTTCCAGAAGGAGAAGAGAAGGGAAAGGGGGCAGAAGCAATAATAGAGGAAATAATTAATGAAAATTTCCCATCTCTTATGAAAGACATAAAATTACAGATCCAAGAAGCACAGCATACTCCAAACAGAAGAGATATGAATAGGCCTACGCCAAGACACTTAATAATCAGATTATCAAATGTCAAAGACAAAGAGAGGATCCTGAAAGCAGCAAGAGAAAAGCAATCCATTACATACAAAGGAAGCTTAATAAGACTATGTGCGGATCTCTCAGCAGAAACCATGGAGGCAAGAAGGAAGTGATGTAATATATTTAAGATACTGAAAGAGAAAAACCGCCAACCAAGAATCCTATATCCAACAAAGCTGTCCTTCAAATATGAGGGAGAGCTCAGAATATTTTCCGACAAACAGACAATGAGAGACTTTGTGAACAAGACACCTGCCCTACAGGAAATACTAGAGGGAGCACTACAGGGTGATAGAAGACAGGAGTGCATGGTTTGGAACACAATTTTGGGAGATGGAAGCACAACAATGTAAGTACACTGAACAAAGATAACTATGAATATGGATGAGAGAGGAAGGTGGGGAGCATGTGAGACACCACAAGAAAGGAGGAAAGATAAAGAATGGGACTGTGTAAATTGGTGAAATCTAGAGTATTCAACAATTGTGATAAAATGTACAAATATGTTGTTTTACGAGGGAGAACAAGCAAATGTCAACCTTGCAAGGTGTTAAAAATGGGGAGGCATTGGGGGAGGGATGCAATCAGCATAAACTATAGACTGTAACTAATAAAAAAAAAAAAATCTGAGAGAGAAAAATTTCCAACCGAGAATACTTTATCCAGCAAAACTCTCCTTCAAATTTGAGGGAGAGCTTAAATTTTTCACAAACAAATGCTGAGAGAGTTTGCCAATAAAAGACCTGCCCTACTTCAGATACTAAAGGGAGCCATACCGACTGAGAAACAAAGAAAGGAGAAAGAGATACAGAGACTTTGAACAGACATATATAGAACCTTACATCTCAAATCACCAGGACACTCATTTTTCTCTAGTGACCACAGATCTTTCTCCAGAATGGACCATATGCTGGGATATAAAACAAGCCTCAATAAAATAAAATTTAAAAATTGAATATATTCAAAGCACATTCTCCAACCACAATGGAATACAAATAGAAGTCAATAATTTGTGAATTGTAACTCCACTATTTACTTCCTACATGATATAAAATACACAAACTCTAATGACAAATCAGTAGTTTTGAACTCAATGTAAAATATGTAATTTTTGACAAGAACTATATAAAGGTGGGGGAATGGAGGAGTATAGGAACATAGTTTATGTGTCCTATTGAAGTTAAGTTGTTATCAAAGAAAAACAAGATTGTTATGGATTTAAGAGGTTAATTTTAAGCCCCACAGTAAACACAAAGAAATTATCAGAGAATATGACCATAGAGATGAAAAGTAGAGTATGGGTTAAGAGAAATGGGGGAAGGGGCAATGGGGAGTTAAGAAATGAATGTAGGGTTGCTGTTTGAGGTGAAGGGAAATTTCTAGTAATGGATGGTGGGAACCTGATAGCATTACAATATTCTAAATGTGATTAATCCCACTAATGGAATGCTAGGAAGGGGGTGGAATGGGAAGATTTAGGCTGTATATATGTTTCCACAATTGAGAAAAAAAAAAAGACAGTCTAAATAGATGACAATTGAATGCCAAGGATGACCCTGGATGGGATCTGAGGATGGGGGACAGGAGGCTCAAAGGGACACAGTTGAGACATAAGGAAAAAAAAAAGAGAATATAGAATGTAAACTTTGTATCAATGTTGAATCTCTTGTACTTCTTAGCTGCGTTCAATGGGATTGCATAAAAGAATGTCCTGTTCATGGGAATTGTATATATGAATTACAGTGTTTGTTCAAGGATGTATGCAGCTAGCTCTCATATGTTCAGAAGACAGAGCAATAGATGATGGATGATAGGGAGGGAGGGAGGGAAAGAAATAGCAGTGTGACACCATGTTAAAGTTGGTGGATTGGGGTATCAGGGGAGGGGGGTCAGGGTATGCTGGAGTTCTGTGTATGGGTTTTGTATTATTTTTGCAACTGTTCCTATAACTTTGAATTTATTTCAAAATAAAATAAAATAAGAAAAAAAAAGGTTAACTTGGTGAAAAATAAAATAAAAGTAATTCCTATACAAAAAAAACTGTCAATGTTTGCTTCATATATTTTGGGACTCTGCTTTTAGGTACATATATGTTTATAATTGTTACAGCTTCTCAATCTATTCTACCTGCTGTCAATATATAAGGACCTTTTTGTCACTTGTAACCTTTTTGATTTAAAGTCTATTTTGTCTAATACTAATATAGCCACCTCCACTCTCTTTTAATTACTGTTTGTGTGGAATATCTTTTCCAATTCCTTTACTTTCAACTTCTTTGTGTCCTTACATATAAAATAAGTCTTTTTTAGACAGCATGTAGATGGATCCTGGGTTTTTTTTAATCCTGTCTGTTAATCTCTGCCTCTTAATAGGAGAGTTTAATTTATTTGTATATAATGTGAATACTGATAAACATGGATTTATTTCTGCCATTTAACTACTTGTTTTCTGGATGTCTTTTGTTTATTTTTCTTCAATTCCTCCGTTACTGCCTGTGTTGGTTGGATGTATTATGTCCCCCAAAATGCCATGTTCTTTGATACAGTCTTGTGGGGGAAGACATATTAGTACTGATTGGGTTGGAATCCTTTGATTGAGTGTTTCCATGGAGATGTGACTCAATCAATTGTGGGTGAAATATTTTTTTAAAATCAGCTTTATTGAGATATAGACACATATCGTACAATCATCTGTGGTGCACAATCAACTGTTCACAGTACCATCATATAGTTGTGCATTCATCACCCCAATCTATTTTTTTAACATTTTCTTTATACCAGAAAAAGTAAAAACAAGAATAAAAAATAAAAGTAAAAAAGAACACCCAAATCATACCCCCACCCCATATTTTTCATTTAGTTTTTCTCCCCATTTTTCTACTCATCCATCCATACACTGGATAAAGGGAGTGTGATCCACAAGGCTTTCACAATCACATTGTCACCCCTTGTAAGCTACATTGTTATACAATCATCTTCAAGAGTCAAGGCAACTGGGTTGCAGTTTGATAGTTTCAGGTATTTACTTCTAGCTATTCCAGTACATTAAAACCTAAAAAGGGTTATCTATATAGTGTGTAAGAATAACCACCAGAGTGACCTCTCAACTCCATTTGGAATCTCTCAGCCACTGAAACTATTTTGTTTCATTTTGCATCCCCCCTTTGGTCAAGAAGACGTTCTCAATCCCACGGTGTCAGGTCCAGATTCATCCTCGGGAGTCTTATTCTGCTTTGTCAGGGAGATTTACACCCCTGGGAGTCAGGGTGTGGGTGAAGGATTTGATTGAATTATTTCCATGGAGATATGGACCCCACCCGTTCAGGGTGGGTCTTGATTTAATCACTGGAGTCCTAAAAAGGGCTCAGACAGAAGGAGCTTGCTGCTGCAGCTAAGAGAGACATTTTGGAGATGGCCATTGAAAGCAGACTTTTGCTAGCCCAGAGTCTGCCTGGGAGAAACTAAGAGAACAACCCCAGATGCTTAGAGAGAAACATCCTGGGAGAAAGCTGTTTTGAAACCAGAACCCCAGAGCAGACACCAGCCACGTGCCTGTGCCATCCCAGCTGACAGAGGTTTTCCAGACACCATCAGTGTTCTTTGGTGAAGGTACCCTATTGTTGATGCCTTTGAACACTTTTATGGCCTTAGGACTATAACTCTTCAACCAAACAACCCCCTTTATAAAAGTCAATCCATTTCTGGTGTTTCACAAAACAGCAGCATTAGCAAACTGGAACACTGCCCTTTTTATTTAGTTGATTTTTTATAGTGTAACTTTTTGATTCCTTTCTTCTTTCCTTTTCTATATATATACTTTTATTTCTTTAGTGGTTCCCTTGGATATTGCAAATAACATCTTAAACTTATAACAATATAACTTGAGTAAAAACAACTTACATTCCATAGTATAAAAAACCCTGTACTCCTATTCACCTCCATCCCTTATTCCCTTTATATTGTTGTTGCCACAGATTACATCTTTATTTGTTTTATTCTGATTAACATAGACTTAAAGAGAAAATTTACAAACCAAACCAAAAGTACAACATCGTCTTTTATATTTGCCTATGAAGTTTCCTTTATTAGTGTTCTTTATTTTTTCTTATGGCTCCAAGTTACTATCTAGTGTCCTTTCATTTCAGCATGAAGGACTCTCTTTAGGATTGATTGTAGGGCAGGTATACTGGTAATGAACTTCCTCAGCTTTTCTTTATCTGGAAATGCCTTAATTTCTACTTCATTCTTAAAGGATAGTTTTGTCAGATATAGAATTTTTGATTGATGGTTTTTTTTTTCTTTCAGGACTTTAAATATGACATCCCACTGTCTTCTGGCCTCCACGTTTTCTGAGGATAAATCAGCTATTAATCTTATTTATTGAAGCTTCCTTGTATGTGATATTTTCTTGTTGCTTCAAAATGCTCTCTTTGTCTTTGGGTTTTGAAATCTGACTATAATCTATTTTGCTGTGGATCTCTGAATTTATCACACTTGGAGTTTGTTGAGATTCTTGGCTGTGTATATTCATGTCTTTCATTAGATTTGGAAAGTTTTTAGTCATTAGTTTTTAGCCTACTGGGATTCCTATAATGCATATGTTGTACACTTAATAGTGTCCTACTGGTTCTCATGCTCTGTTCCTTTTCTTCATCTTTTTTTCTGTTCCTCAAATTGATTAATTTCAGTTGTCTTCCTGCAATTTCACTGATCTTTTCCTCTGCCTGCCCAAATAAGCTGCTAAATCCCTCTAGAGAGTTTTTCATTTCAATTATGTTCTATTCAGCTCCAGAATCTCTGTGTGGTTCCTTTTACAACTTCTATCTCTTTATTTTGTTCAGACATAACTTTCCTGATCACCTTTAGTTCTTTGTCCATGGTTTCCTTCAGTTTATGAAACATACTTAAGACTGTTTAGTTAATATTTTTGACTAATGGTTCTAATGTGTTCATTTCTTCAGGGATGGTTTTGTCAAGTTCTTTTTTTTCCTGTACATTCTTTCCTTTTTCTCTGTATGTTTTGTAGTTTTTATTGAGAACTTGACATTCTGAGTATTAAATCGCTGTAACTCTGGAAATCTAATTCTCCTACTCCTCACAGATTGCTGATTTTTCTTGTTGAGGGCTGGAACCATCAATTTGTGACTTTTCTAAACTCTTTCTGCTCCCAACTGAGTGAGGGAGAGAAAAAAAGGTACTGTCTCTTTAAATCTCCTCCGCAGTCTGCTGTTCCAGTGGCCACCTCACCTGGCCTCAGTAATCAAGAGCAGCAATCACTGATCAAAACATACAACCTGATCTTGGGAAGACAAGGTCCTTATTGTCAAACCTGGCACCAACAAGCCACACCAGGAATGTGGTCTGCAGTCTCCATAACTGGCTGCCATGATGTTGGGGGATGGAGGACGGTAGCGACAATGTGAAAGGAAAAATTCACCAAAATTTATTGAAAATTACCAGCCTTTTCATCCAGCTCTTCCCTGGAAGAAATGATGTTCCATTTGACTCCAGACTCCAAAACAGTTGATTCGGACAGTTCCTGCTATTTCAATAGTTGTTTCCGTAGAGGGACTTATTCCTGGAGTTTCCTATTCTGCCATCTTCCAACAATCCTCTATAGCTGTTTTGATAAGAGCTTATTAGGACTGTACCAAGGATATGGGGGGGGGGGGCAGTCTCCAGGCTCTATCTCTGAGCTCATAAAGAATTACAGGAAGAACAAACTTAGAGTGGGGCAAAGTGGCCTGCCAGAGGGCTGAAGCATGTGAACAGAAAGAGCTCTGGACAGAGGACCAGAAAGCTCAGGTTCTAGTTGTGGCTTTGCCACTAGCCCCCTGAGAACTTTGAAGTAGTTACTACCAACTCTGAAAATCTCCTTCCCACTGTGCAAAGAGGGAGCTGGCTAACATGGTCTCACAAGTTCCCTCCAGCTTGGAAATTCCACAGTCTACAATCAATGTCATTAACAAATGCACACCAGAGACACAATTTTCCTGACTAAAGTGTCCAGGTACCAGGTACAAGGGGCGAAGGGGAAAATAGATAATTGATGCCTGCAAGATAGGCTTTTTCTGACAGAATCAGATGATCTAAGGTTACTAAGAACTAGGGATTTGGAAAAGGGACATTATGGAGAGGATTGAGTGACTGAAATTTTGTCTGTGTAGGTTAGCATTGCACACCCTGGAGGTGAGTTTGTAACCAGGGCTCTTTTTCCTTTTGGAGTTACAATTATTCTAATGGTGAGCAACAATGGAGAGTCCACAATATGTCAGCAGAAAGGCCAGAAAAAAAAATCTGATTCCTGAAAATTCAGATTGTAGAAGGCATGATCCTAAAAAAGAGGAGTTTTTATGTATATACATAGATCTACAAATAAGTTGGAGTGTATATTTATTTATATACACACCTCTCCACATTCCCGTCCCTATGCTTTTATGCCCTGAACAGACATTCACATGTGTGTAACTAAGAGTACATGTGTATCTATATATACCTGCAGGGTGGCCAGATATACATTTTTATATTGGAGCCTGGTTCTTTAAAATGGGGGATAATGACACTGAAAATTATTCTAAGCTTTTCAAAGACAGAAATGACCAAACTGCCTCCTGACTCCTGAATTACATTACCCAGAAAAAACTTAATAACATGCTATTATCACTTCTCACTGACAGGATTTCGGGGCTGAAAAGACAAACAAGGAATGTGTTCGTAATCACCAGCACAGTCACCTCTGCCAAGCTGCTAATTCCAGGTAAGTGCTGTGCGGTGGAAGAAAGCCTGGGGCTGGTAATGCGACTTGGTGCTTGGTAATTGTCACCAGTTCAGTTGGGCTGTTACCAACTGAGAGGTGGCTCCGGGGAGCTCATGGGTAAAGGGCAGAGGAGAGAGACTGCATTACAGGAACCAAAATAGAATTTCTCAGGTCAACTGAGAGAATACAGGTGAAATTCCTTGTAAACTGTAAAGTGCTCTAGAAATGTGACTGTGACTGAGAGGGGGTATCATCAGTGAGGCCTGTTTGGGTTCACAGAGCCATGATGTACAGCTGCACAGGCTGTACACTGCTCAACTTCTGATAATGCCGTAAGTTTATGTGAATGGTGCCCCCTGGAGTTGTGCATTGTGGCAGCCCTTTTGGTTGAAATGGACCCAGTTAGCTGATGAAGGATGGGGAAGATGTTCTCCTGGACAATGCTTGGTCCCTGATGATGAGCCATTCCAGAAGGGTGGTCAGTAATTCCTATATCAACTTGCTAATGGTTTAGGAAATTTGCTTCTGGGGAATTAAAAGGCAATTACAAATAATATCCTTGAGGACAGGAGCTATATCTTATTCACTTAGCATTCCCAGAGTCTTGTAATATGTTTAGTATATGATAAATGTTCAGAATACTTTTGTTAAGTAGAAGAATGGATGGATATTGAGAGAATGAATGATGGCAATTCACTAGGGTCAGCTCCTAGTTGTAGTGGTTGCAAAGACCACATTTAGCTCAGCAGTACAACTGCACACTTTATCCCATGTTTCCTTTTCCATGACTTTAGGATTATGACAGGCCTTTTGTGAAGGACCATGGACATGTCACGAGTTCAGCACGGATTTGTTTCAGGTTTATGATATGCTTCATCTGATGCTAGATGCTGTGGGCCTGCATGGTGGTGATGGCAAACAGAAGCATAGGCCACAATCCCTGCCATCAAGAATCTTACAATTTAGATTATTTGGTTAGACACAAGTTCATGAAAAAGTAAAATAACATTATCAGGTGGTATGAAACCAACTACTGATGAATAGCAAAGAAAGTAAGCATTATAAGAGTTCCTTATAATCCTGTGCTTTCTGCCCTGCCACTTGCTGCATGATTGTAAGAAAGTTACTTTCCTGTTCTGAGCCTCTGTTTCTCAGTTCATAAGACTGAGGTAGTCATGCCTACCTTGCAGGGTCCTTAAACAGGGGATTAAAATAGATAATGTATTTAGAGTGCAGAATACAGTGTCTGACACATCGTAGAAGTCTCCAGAATGTTGGTTCCTGTATAAGTGCTCTTTTAGCCACAAATGACAGATCCCAGCTGAACCCAACTTAAGCAGAAAAGGGAATTTATTGGTTCAGATAACCACAAAGTGCATCAATAAGTAGGCTTCAGGCATAGTGTGATCCAGGAGCACAAATGATGTCACCAAGACTCCATCTCTATTTCCATTTCCCATACAAACTTTCTTTCTTAGGGGTAAGAACAGCTACCAGCAGCAGCCTGAGTTCAGTTTAGCCCCAGAAGGAAGAGCACATCTTCCCAAGAACTCAGGAAAGGAAAATCTCAGGGAGGACTCTGGATTGGTCCAACTCTGTTCATGCATCCGTCCCTTTACCAATCCTGTAGCCAGAGTAATAAAAGAATCTGATTGGCAAGGCCTGGGTTGTACTGATGGACAGGGACCTGGAGGAACTAACTCCACCAAAACTACAGAATGAGTTTCTGAATGGAAAAGGGCTACCTATTTCTTCTGTATACTCAGAGGGAATAAGTGAAAGACTGAGAGAGCTGCACGTTTCTAGAAAAACGGGAGCGTTTGTGTTTCTTTATGGAAGCAAAAACTGCTTCTATGGGCTTAATATGGAAACACAGTGCGTCTGTGTGCAAATTCCCTAGGTACCTGGACTCAAAAATGGTACCCGCCTGGTCCCGGTAAGCAAGCAGGGACTTTGCGACTCCTGGTGAGCAAGCACCGCGCTACAGTTAACTTTTCGCAGAGCAGAAAGCGAGAAAACCCACTGAGTGCTTTACGGGAGGTTTGGTGGAAGGTCAGAACTGAGCAGAAGTGGCCTTGGTTTGAAGGGAGACGGTGGCATGAAAAGGGAAGCGGAGGAAGTGACGAGCCCGGTTTGCTGACAGCCTTGTCCTCTGTGCCTGGCGCCAGGCGAGACGCCCCGGTATCAGAGCGTCTCTCAGAGAGGCCATTCTGGACTCGCAACCCGGGCAGGGACGTCCGGACGCTGTGCGGACGCGGACGCGCTCGCGCTGGCGGTGGGAGCAGCCGCGGCACCGGGTGCTGAGCGCGGCCAGGGCAGCCGACTGCGACCCGCCGGGAGGGGGCGGGCCAGGCACCGCACGGCGACCCGCGAGGTCCGGGCAGAGGCCGCTTGCCGCTTCCGAGACCACGCGAAGCCTCCTTCCCTCATATTCTGTTTCATTTTCTCGTCTTGAAAAACGGGGGAGGGAGCCTGTGTTCTTAACATCCTGTACCTATGACCTTGAGTAGCCAAGCGTTTAATGTCAGAGGATGGGAGAGCGGAAGTGGGGAGAGAGAATGAGAGAGAGAAAGCAAGCGCTGGCATAAAATGGCCATCGTCTTCTCAAGTCCTCAGTCATGCATAGGTTTGTAAGGTGCATGATATTTTTCTAAATTCTATTTAGGACACAGAAGTTAAGAAAACAGGTGCCGAGTCAGATTGTACAGGTTCATAGTCCCGGGTAAATTTACTAGTCTATCTGTGCCTCGGTTTCCTCCTCTGTAAAATGGGGTGGTTGTGAGAATTCGATAAAATAATGGATGTGAAAATACTTGACAGTGCCTGGCATGTAGTTAACTATTACTGTTATTGACTTTATTGGGCTGTGCTCAGGAATTGCTGTCCACGTGGTCCCCTCTTGAGTTTACACCAACTTGGGCAAAGAACAAGCATTTTGGACTTTCTATTTGTAGAAATATCTACTGGGCTGAAATAGACAGTGAAAGTACATTCTGTGGGAGGCAGAATTCTAAGATGGCCACCCAGATTCCCTTCCCCTCACCCCTCCTGTACTTGCTTATAGATTTCTCTCCCCTTAAATGTAGGCAAAACCTGTAAGTACAATGGGGTGCCACTCCCCCTATTAGGGAGAGTGAAGGGGTGATAAGGAATGTTTTCATGAAGCAGACAGAGTCTCAGATGAGCCTTGAATGGTGGATAAGACATAAATACGCAGTGATGTGGGATGGAGAGAGACCATTCCTGCAGGGGAAGCAGCAAACATGATGCATGGAAGGAAGGCCTGGCAGAGCATATTCAGTGAATAATGTGCAACTCCGAACCCACTAAGCAGCCAACACTGGAAGACACTGTGTGGGGATGGAGGAAGCAGTTCGGGAAAGGTGTAAAACCTCTGGCCTTGTCCATAGAGGAGGCAACTTGGTATATGGGCAAGAACAAGAGCCGTCTCAAAAGACCTGATCTCTGGGGTCCTAATATCCTGGGACCACTATTAGCTGCAAACCATATCCTTGAGTGGTGATAACCACTCCTAAAACTGACTTCTCTTTATGTAAAATGGGTGTGCAATGTTGTTGGGGTTATCGAATCAGTATATTGCAAAACACCTGAGACAGAGCAGAAGGGAGAAGGCAAAAAAGTAGGTATTCATCTCACGAGCCAACTATGACCAACAGGTACTGGCTACATGAAGCTCTGGGTTGAGAAGGATTCTGAGGTTTTTTGTGCCATGAGCCATTAGTGCTACCTGCTAGGAGCAAGAAGTGGGCAGTGGTGTCTCCTCTGCTGCGTATTTGGCAGCTGGAGTAGAAGCTTAAAAAAATACAATTTCCCTCTCCTTCCCTCTTTCCCATAACGTGCTTATTAAGTTATAACAGTTGTTGTAAAGACAAGACTGATACCCATGACAATTAATAGACAACTGAACATAGTCCTGTAACTGGGTTTAACTGTGGACAGAATGTATGATACAACAGAAACTAGAGAAGGCTGGTGGGGTGGACCAGAAAGTCTGAGACTTCATGGAGCTGGGGCATGAAGGATTGACAGGTGAGGGACTGAACCCCAGGACAGCCACACATCCTAAGGCCCAGATGCTGGATAAGGGCGACAGCATAAAGATGGGCTTTGCTAGAGTAGTAGGAGGTGAGAGTTGGAGGAGGAGAGTGATGCTTTTGGGAAACCTTGAAATCAGAGGTTTCAGCTTGATGAGGCAATAGGAGCAGAAGTGAGGAGTCACTTTAGGTTATTATTTTTTTAAAAGATATTGGATCTTTTTAAAATGGAAATTTAACTTGATTATGGCCTGGATAGGCAGAACATAGCAAATCAAACACAAACATGCAGGATATTAAAGATACTTTCTCCTATTTTGAAATTTCTGGAATAGATGAAATATTTCTTTTTAAAAATTTATATCATGTATTACATTTATTTGATATTATAGAAATTAAATATGTATATTAAAGGTTTCTATGATTGGGTGGTCCTAATGCTGTCATTGGAAGGGAGGCAGAAAATTAAATTGCATGCAGATTTTTAAGGGGGTTAAAATCAAGGCCAGACTAAAATATACCAAAATGGTAACAGTGGGTTTTCTCTGAGCAGGTTGTTTTCTTTGTCATAATTTTTCTCTACTTTCCACATTTTTAAGTAGTTTATTTTTTAACTTTTTATTTTTAAAAATATTTCAGATCTAGAGAGGCAAAAATAGTAAAAAGAATTCCTGTATATCCTTCGCTCAGCTTCCCCAAACGTTGACATCTTATATAATCATAGAACAATGATCAAAATCGGGAAATTAACATTGATACAATACTATTAACTATTAACTAATTGATTAACAGAGCTTAATCAAATTTTGCCAATGTCCTTTTTCAGTCCAGGAGCTAATCCAGGATCCCGATCCCACGTTGCATTTAGTGGCCATGTCTTCTCCAACCTATGACAATTCCTTAATCTCTCTGTCTTTCCCAACCTTAATTCTTTTGAAGAATAGTAGCCAGTTATTTTGTAGAACTTCCTTCCATTTGGGCTCACCTGAAGTTTACTCATGATTAAATTTATGTTAAGCATTTTGGCAAGAGGACCACAGAAGCTAAATTTGCCCTTCTTGGTGCATTTTAAATCACTAGATTAAGGTGGCACTGTCAAGTTTCTCCATTATGAAGTTAATTGTTTCTCCTTTGTAATTAATAAGTATCTTCTAGGAAGATGCTTTGAGAATAAGTAAATGTCCCCTTTCTCCTCATTTTCCCCCTGGAATTAGCATCCATTGATGATTCTTGCCTGCAACAGTTACTACTGTGGTGTTTATCAAATGGTGATACAGGTACGTATACACATATCTATAGCTTTATTCCTATCAAAAACCATTAATTCATCTTGATACCTCCAATCTATTGCACAGTTCATTCTAGCATTCCCCATTTCCTTATTTGTAATGTCTTTCTCTGACAGTGAGAAACCAGGCGTTCATTTCGCATGATGTATTTACTTATTTGTTCAATTCTAGAACACACAAAAAGTAGTTTCAAAGTTATTAACCCATGCCTCTATGACAAATAAATTTACTAACTACGGCAAAATATTTGTGTATAGTTCTTTTTTGTTTTTAGCCTTTCAGAATAGAATGAAAATTCTGTTTTCCAACGTCACTTATGTTTTGGAACTTAAGTTCCAAAAGATACTTTTCTTCCTCACCCATCAGTGTGGTTATGCTATTCTTTTGTAATAAAGTTAGGTTTGTTTGTTACTTTTGTATTCCATTTTGGGTTCCTCCACATCCTGGTTGATTCAAATTATTTATTTTTTGGGTATGAAAAATGTAGGCATGATTCTAAAGTCAGAGCTATACAAAAAGGTCCTGTTTTTGTCCATTTCTGTTCTAAGTTTTTGAATTTCTGATTCCTTATGGTTTTTCATATCCCCAAATGCTTGTTTGAGTATGCTTAATTCAGTTTGGAGGGTTGTCTTACAGTTTTCTTCTGCCTCATGATTGTTTTTCAAAGGGGAATTTCATCTGTTGAGGCATGTTGGATCTAGTTTTCTGATTTTTTGCAATATTTCCATATGGATTTATTCATTTCTATGGTCTTGGAGTGGTTTACCAGATTCCTGGTTCAATAGAGCTTTCTTCTGCCAGTACAGCAAACACCAGATTTTTAGTGGATTCTTTTTCATGTGTTTGGTGTTGGATGGAGCATATGCCTTCTGATTTTTTTGTTTGGTTGGTTGGTTGGTTGGTTGGTTGGTTCTCTTTTGTCTTGCTGGACCTTAAATGTTCCCCTTTTGCTTCTTATCTCCTTTTCTACCCAACAGCCAGAGGGCGCCTCTACTTTCCTTTTTACTGAGATATGACAGCTGATCATGTCCATATCTCCCAACATTTGTGGAGAGCAAGAAAAAATCAAGTTATACAATAGCACACACCCTCAGCATAACCTGAAGACAGACAATGCCCAAACTTCAAAATAATTCTAATTTTAAAGAGAAGACAAACACTACCAAATCCTAGTGAGCGGTCTTGTTTCTGCTCCACCACAAGACCGTGCTGTGAGCAAGGGCAGGCCACAAAACCTGGGGGTCTGGGGGGTGGCAGATAGAAAGGGAGAGCTAGCAACAGACCTAAGGCTGATCTAAAACCACTGTTAAAAGAATAAGCAATCCCAAGGATGAAAATACCAATAAACAAACAGATAATAACATAGCACCCTGCTAGATTAGAGCAGGGTTTAGAGGGAAGGGATTTAAAAGTAAACCTGACTTGAAGCTGCAGCTTTCAAAATTCATATCTTCTAGGGAAGAAAAAGGGCAAAAAAGGAAAAGAGAGGCATTCTTTGGCAATTGGGGGATCCCAAGACAAAAGAGAACCAAAAAAGTCAGAAGTGATTTCATTATAGATTCTTTAGCAAATGGAAGACTGCATAGATTTATGGCAGATCAAGATTTTTTACACAATGAAGGGGTAAGATTTTGCCCTCAGTGTTTCCTATTTCACCTCCCTCTTCCCACCCCTGGCCTTCAAGCAGCATCCAGGCTTTTCTTGGCTTATCATCTCAGGCAAGAGATGAGACTACAGAAGGGGGACAGAGGGAGACAGTTTCTTACAGCCTTTTGATTTGAAAAACCTAGGTTGAGCAGTGAGGTCTTATATATATATTTCCCAGGCTGGAAGGAGGAGAGAGAGTCAGTGGGAAAATTATGAAAGCTAAGACATCACTGGGTCTCAGACAGGGAGTCCTAGAGCCACTTCCCTGTTCCCTTTTTAAGTCTCAGAAGTCCAAGGGCTGTGAGGTCATAGAAGATCTGTGACCATTTCCAAGGTGGAGCCTGCTGGACTAAAGGCAGGACCGCAGGAAAGACATGGTCACATGGCACATCAAGAAGAGGAGGTTTGTGGTCTCAGAGCTTCCATGTGCCTCAGTGTGGTTCGGGAACAGCGGTTCCTATGAATCATGTACACAGAAGTCATAACAGAGCCACCTGTCCTGAGGGCAACGAGGGACAGCATCCAGGCAAACGTGTTAAGAGCTTCAGTTACTCAAACTGACCAAGCACCAGAGGGGGCCTGTGAGTCCCGGTGGATGCCTGCATGGCTGGACAAGATGGCCCGTCTGCATCCTTGACATTACTGAAACCCTCAGAATTTAGAGCATCATTGGCGAGAAGAGGTGGAGGGAATGGCTGTGAGACCTCTCCCTCCTGGCCAAATGGGCTTGAGTCTGAAGGGCGAAAATCCCATAGAGATCCACCGGCCATAGGAAGGCCCATCCATCCCTTCCTGACCTTGGCCTCAATCCTGGGAGATTCAGAACCTAGTTCCGCAGCACAGCAGAGGGAGCCAGGCAGGGATGGGCCCGAAAGGCAGTCTGAGCAGCAAGAGAGAGGTCATGGGGAGAAGGGGGTCCCGTGGCTCTGTGGCTTCCCAGACTGATGAGCCATTATCAGACCAGGGCTGTGATGAAAACAGATGTGACTACAGCGCTTCCTCCTTCCTCTTTGAGGAGTAGCCCAATTGCCAACCTCCCTTCCCTTTTTGATTGCCTGCCAGCTAGATTTCTTGGTTTTACTGGAAGCTGAGGAGGGCCAAAGAGCAAGGAAGATTAGAAACTGAGGTGGAAGAGCTCCAGGAATAGGGCCTTTCCTATTTGGCCAACTGGTTCCCAGGGTGCTCTCGTGCTCTCAAGCCCCCTGGTGGACCGGGCTGCCCACATCCCTGTTACCCTAGTAAAGAGGCCACATGATCTTCCTGATGCCAGGGCACTCCTGGGCCTTAGATCCCCTGGAACAGAACAACAGGGGCAGGTTGCTCTGTCCAAGGTGCTGATCACATGGCAATCCCATGCACTTGTCTGCATACCTGCATTTGCTACCCCAGGGGATTTCCTTTCTATCTTTCATATTCAATTCCCCCCAGGTGGGCAAGAAGTAGTACATAATAAATCACATAAATGCCTAAGCAACCCCTGGGACATAGAACCTTTGTTACCACACCTGAACTCACTTGCTAATCTGCTTAATACAAACTACAACTGGAAGTAAGAAAATATGCCCTGTCCACATAAAAAGAACCCAGAGGGATAGGGAAGATGCCACCTTCAATACAATTTGACAGTAATTGTCCCATTCTATGAGAACCATTACGGTATAATCTCCCGAACCTCGATATATAATAGCCTGGCTTTGGCTTCTCCCTCAAGGAATGGCAGCACCTGAAAGAAAGGTAACTTCATGGCCCTGGCACCCTGCTACTCAAATAGGGGCCCACAGACCAACAACCTCAGCATCACTTGGGACCTTGTCAGAAATGCACACATGCAACCCCACTCCAGACCTGCTGAATCAAAAACTGCATTTAACAAGATGCCAGGTGATCAATATTTATATACAAGTATGAATAAAAAGGCCTAGATTACAGGTGGTGGAGGGAGGAGCCCAGAGAGAGACAGGGTTAGGAGTGGAAAGACCAGCGAAATAAGAGAACCTTGGGTGGCAGGTGTTCATTGTACTAATTTTTTTTTAACTATTTATTATTTGAGAATCAATGGAGGTGAAAATCATAAAGACCATATACAACATGTGATACCTGGTGCCAAAACAGGCCTACCTGATCCTAGAGTATGGCTCACATGAGATTTTTAACATACAAATGTACATTGGTGACCTGGAAGACCAGTGGGACTTAACCACTTGCTAACCTCTCCCACCAAATCCTTTACTACTAGCAGGTGTCCCTAGAAGGACTTTCTTGACATCCCCCCCCCCCCTCCTTCCTCAGGAGAAATTGACTGTTTCCCACTTTATTCCCAGCATAAAGTAAGCACTCAATAATTGTGTGCCAAATAATGAAAGTGTTGTGCTAGCAGGCTTGGATCAATTAGTAATTGTAATTGAAGCTGAATGTAACTAATTATGTAATTTTGGGCCACTCAAGTTTAATTCCACTAAAATTACATCATGAAAATGGGACATGAGAAAGGATTATGAATAAAAGGAAAGGAAATATGAGTAAAGCTTCCATGAACAGTAGTCTCACATTTGAGTTAGATCCTCTCAATTCACACTGCCAATGATAAAAAAAATTGATGTGGCCACATAGCCATATCCTGAATTCCATTTGGACAGGCCGTCGAAAATCAAAAACTTGACGACAGTGCCTCAGTTGTGCGTCAGTGGTCACTCTCAGCAGCTGACACTGCTCAATTCGGGAATGTGAATTGGTCTTGATCCATTTCTACTGCTGCATGTTTTCCATTATTCATGCCATCTGAATCCTCTCTCTACCCAGAGATTCAGAGTGTTAGAGCTAAAAAGAAGGCTTGAGGATCTTCACTGCATGAATATCCTATGGGGCATTTAGAAATCATGATATCCCTGCTCCCCACCTACTCTATGCCAGTAGCAATCCCCCTGTCATTGTGATAACCAAAAATGTCTCTACACATTTCCAGAAGTCCCGCATGGGGAGAGGGAGAGGGACAGTACCATCTCCACTGAGAACCACCAACTTAACCCAATCTCCTTAATTTACAGGTGAGAAATCAGAGGGTGGGGCAAGGAGAGATTTGCCCTAGGTGACCCAGCTGGTCAGTGCCCACAGGTCTCTGGACTCCCACTCATGGGTCCTTCCCCAGCTCCACACTGCAACTTCCCAAGCTGAACGCTGTGGGAGGAGACTGGAATCTTGCTCAGAATTCCTTTAGGCTCCTCACACCCCAGAAGATCAAACTCCCTGCAAAAGAAAACACAGCCACACAGAGTTGATAGAGAATTCTTCTAAGCTGAGAATTCTCAATGTCTTTAAATTAATCTGCCCAAACGAGCAGAAGATATCTCCTCCCTGTAACCAGAAAGCTAGGAATATTCCAGCATTGTGGAGAAGTTAATCAGCCCATCATCCTACCTTCATTCATGGGGATCCCAAAACCATTTCAGGTAAAGAAAGGATCCTAAGTTGGAGCAAACACAGCAACTGGGCAATCAGTTGCAGTTGACCCAGTATGTTGAATGAGAAGGATTCTGGGGCTATATCCCAATTCATCTCGAAGGGATTGTGATCAGTTTGTGGAGTCTGCATTGGCTATGGTTCACAGTGGTAGCACCATGCCAGATATTTGCCACAAATATTTTGGAACTCCAGACAATTCCAATCTACTTTCTCTGGATCAAAAGCTCATTAGGT
The DNA here is from genome assembly GCF_015220235.1 of Choloepus didactylus. Lineage (NCBI taxonomy): Eukaryota > Metazoa > Chordata > Mammalia > Pilosa > Megalonychidae > Choloepus > Choloepus didactylus. The sequence goes on from NC_051310.1 coordinate 31,843,533, forward strand.
TTGCTAATGCCAGTCTATTTCATTCCATCCATTTCTGGTCTTGTGTAAAATTTGAGGCAAATGTCTCCCTCTTTTTCAACTATGGGGTAAATTGCTTTGCTACAAATGGCAGTACTAGGTCTCATCTCAGAATCTCTACACTCATCCACTCAGGGTACATGACTTGAACATATGCTACACACCAATCACTGGCAGTGGGGATTGATCAAATGTGGTATTGCATACAAGAATCATCATTTGCAAGGACCCTAATTCATAAAACAATGTGCACAACACCAAAATTCAAATACCCACCACCTTCCATCTGAAATTGATGTACCCTTAGCTAAGGGATCAAGATGACACAATGCATAACAAATGATTGTAATTAATGTCTTGAATATGTATTGCTGGAACAGTTTGGAGGAAAGTGTTTTTATATGAAAGTGGCTAAATATTGGTTATCTTTAAGGTTAATGAAAGTAGGTAACCTAGAAAAAGACATTCATATGAATAAAAATAATCTTTCCAAAAGAGCTGCAGGTTTAATAAATACTTAGTAGAAATACGAAATTAAGTTTAAAATGCTCTTGTATGAACTGGTTTTGAAAATCTTTGAAATGCAAAAAAAAAAAAAAGGCAAAAAAATACCAAGAAGGTCAACTAGATCTGAAAACATGCAATACTTAATTTTAGGTAAACTGCTGTTTGGGAGAATTAATCCTTAGGCAAAACAAGGTTTTGGCAATGTGACTGTAGACAAATTGGCTTTAGGTGAATTGAATATGACCCAGTGGGAAGGGGGAGGTTTGGGGAGGGGAAGACAGGAGGCGAGAAGACCAAAGAGGAAACCAGATATGAACCAGGGTGATGGTGGAGAAGCAGCAGAGGACAGTTGGTGGATACAAGAGAAACAAGAAGGTGGCATCAATGGGGGGTGGGGTGGGGAACGTGATATGAAGGGAAACAAGGAGTAAAGGATGTTCCTAGCTGTTGGACTTGGATGATTGCTGGTGGCACCATCTGCTGAGGCAATGAGTGAAGGCCCCTTGATCAAAGTGAAACTCTGGGAAATAGTGGACACAAAAGAAAAATATAGAGATGGTCTCATCAAATATTGCTTCCAGATAGAGCTGCCAACAGACACCACTGGTTCCCAAAAGTTGTCTAAATCCCTTTCTCTCCTCCAAGACCACAGATGCCCAGCTCACCACTGCTTCCACCACTAACAGCCCCTGTCCTTAGCCAAAGTCAGTTTCTTGTCAAAAACTAAAGCTCCTTAAAGGGAGATGTGGTGATCTGGAGTTGTATATACCCGCAGAAACACACGTTCTTAAACTTAATCCATTCCTTTGGGTGTGAACCCATTGTGACTAGGATCTTCTGATGAGGTTACTTCAGTTAAGGTGTGGCCCACCTCATTCAGGATGGGTCTGAATCCTATTACTGAAGTCCCTTATAAGCAGAATGAAATTCAGATAGAAAGCCAAAAGACGCAAGAAGCTGAAGGTCAATGGACCCTAGAAGAGAAAGGAGAGGCCAAGAGAGGCTGCCGTGTGCATTGCCATGGGACAGAGGAACTAAGGACCAATATTTATAAGAAACCAGCCCCAGAATGCCAGTCTTTGGATAGAAAGCATCTCCATGATAATGCCTTAATTTGAACTTTCTCTTAGCCTCAAAACTGTGAACTAATAAATTCCCATTGTTTAAACCAACCCATTGCATGATATTTGATTAAGCAGCCCCGGAAAATAAAATAGCAGGACTCATATCCAATTCATTTTGTCTCTCCTCGTACCTCCCCAATAAGTGGACACTGAAGGCATGCATGTCTGCTCACTTGAATTAAGGCATATATAAATGACCACTTGACTAGTGAAAGGCCTACTATGGCCTTCACTGTGTGGGTATCAAAAGGGATGCAAGAAATGTCAAAGAAATGTTCCTTGACCTCAAAGAGCTGCATAGGGCAGGTAGACAATTGAATATGGAATGTGGGAATGGAAAGAAGTGTCAATAGAATTGAGAGGAGATGGCAGGTAAATAAGGGCCAGAGTGGCCTTGGGAAGCTCCCTAAAAAAGGCAGAACTTGAGACCTATCACGAATATAGAAAGAACAGGGCTTAGATATACGGAAAAGCAGAAAGAGGCAAGGTGAGCAACAAGAGCAAAGGAACAGAGATGACGGTGAGACCGGTGTCTTTAAAACATCAAGATGATAGAAAATGAGTCAACAAGAAGTGACAAGGGAAATTAGAAAATACATACAGATGAATGGGATTAGGAAAAAGTAGTGAGTGCTCAGAGGGAAAAATTATAGCTTTAAATGCCTGCAAGAAGGAGGAGGAGGAGGAGGATAAGAAGAAGTGTCCCAAATCAATACCCTAACCTCACACTTTGAAGAACTAGAAAAAAGACCAAACTAAACACAAACTTTAGGAAATAATAAAGATGAGAGTGGAGATAAATGAAATAGATAATAGAAAAACAACAGAGAGAATTGATGAACCCAAAAGATGTTTGCTTGAAAAGATCAAGGTAATTAATTGACAAACCTTTGGCTATTCTAACAAAGTAAAAACAGAAGGCACAAATAACTAAAGTCAGAAATGAAAGATGGTACATAACTACCAACCTTAGAGAAATAAAAAGGATTTTAAGAGAATACTATGAACAAGAGTATAGCAACAAATTAGATAATCTACATGAAAAGGACAAAGTCCTAGAAACATAAAAGTTGCCTAACTGACTCGAGAAGAAACAGAAAATCTCAATAGATCTATAACAGGAAATTGAAGCAGTAATCAAAAATCTCCCAACGAAGAGAAGTTTACAACCAGATGTCTTCACTAGTGAATTCTACCAAACATTCAAAGAACATCAATCCTTCTCAAATTCTCTCAGAAAATTGAAGAGGAGAGATAATTTCCTAACTCATTCTGTGAGATCAGCATTACCCTAACACCAAAGCCAGATAAAAACATCAAAGAAAAGAACATTATAGACCAATATCCCTTATGAATATAGATGTAAAAAGCCTTAATGAAATACTAGCAACAAATCCAAAAGCACAGTATAAGGAGTATACACCATGACCAAGTGGGATTTATCCCAGGAATGCAAGGATGAGTCAACACAAGTAAATCAACCAATGTAATATACCACATTAATAGAACAAAGTGGGGGTGGTGTTCCGGTTTGCAACTGCTGCCATTTTGCAAAATACCAGAAATGGATTGGCTTTTATAAAGTGGGTTTATTAGGTTACAAATTTGCAGTTTGAAGGCCATGAAAATGTTCAAATTAAGGCATCAACACAAGTATAACTTCAGTGGAGGAAGGCCAATGGCATCCAGAAAACCCCTGTTAGCTGGGAAGGTGCGTGGCTGGTGTCTGCTGATCCTGGGTTGTGTTCCAGCTCCTCTCTCAGCTCCTGTGCATTCTTCAAAATGTTGCTCTTGGGGCATTTTGTCCTCTCTTAGCTGCAGCACTGAGGTCCTTCTGTTTGAGCTCTTATATAGGACTGCAGTGATTAAATCAAAGACCCATGCTGAATGGGCAGGAAAACATTTCCATGGAAACATTCAATCAAGAGCTCACACCCCAATCAAAGGTGTCACTCACAGTTGGGTGTGTCACATCTCCATGGAAACACTTAATCAAAAGGTTCCAACCTAATGAACACTAATGCATCTATCCCAAGATTCCACCAAAGAACATGGCATTTCGGGGGACATAATATATCTAAGCCAGCACAGGGGGAAAAAAGCATGATCATCTTAATGCAGAAAAGAAATTCAACAAAACTCAGCACCCCTTCTTGATAAAAAACACTTAGAAAACTAGGAATAGAAGGAAACTTCCTCAACATGATAAAGGACATATATGAAAAATCCACAGCTAACATACTTAATAGTGAAAGACTGAAAACTTTCTCCCTGAGGCCAGGAACAAGACAAGCATGCCCACTTTCACCAATGCCATTCAACATTGTACAGGAAGTTCTAGCCAATTCTGGAATGGAAGTTCTAGAGCAGTTAGGCAAGAAAAAGAAATAAAAGGCATCCAAATTGGAAAGGAAGAAATATTTGCAGATGACATGGTTCTATATAGAGAAAATCCCAAAGAATTCACAAGAAAGCTACTAGAACTAATGAACTAATTCCATTTAGGATTAATAAATAAATAAACTAATAAATAAATTCCATTTTATACAAACATCTCAAAAAATATTGGGAGTGAAGTATGGTAGGAAATATTGCTCACATTGCTCATTAACGTGTATATGGAAGGACAAAAATGTTTCATTAGTGCATATACCTCAAGAGACGAAAACTCACCCAAAACAAAAGATTTAAAAATAAATCATACACTAGCTGATTACAAAGAAAAAGGTAATGTCCACAAAATTAAGTTTTTCATGCTATTCTACTTTCCAGTACTATCTTTCAGGTAATCAAAAAAAAAAAAAAAAAATCGATGTTCACAGCAGCAGTGTTCACAATTACCAGGAGATGGAAACAACCTAAATCCTTCATCAGATGAGTGGATAAACGAAACGTGGTATATACACACAATGGAATACTACCCAGCAGTAAGAAGGAACGAGGTCATGAAATGTAAGACAACATGGATGAATCTTGAAGACATAATGCTGAGTGAAATAAGCCAGACACAAAAGGAGAGATATTGTGTTACCGCTAATGTGAACTCTGAAAAATGTAAAATAAGTGTCTTATATTGTACAATACAAGGGATCTAGAGAAAGACAGCAGCTAGTGAAGGGGGAACAATAATCTGCTAAGAACAGGCAAGATATTGAGGCTGATCTTAATGATATGGGAATGCTCAGGTGTGACTATGATTCATTAATTTTCTTTTGGTATGGTAGGAGTATATTGGAAGGAATGAAGTTATTTAAGAATATTTGTTTTTCCCATTGCTTTGTTTTGTTTTGTTTGGAATTTTTTTTTATTTGATAAAGTTTAAAAAATTAAAAAAATAAACTAATTCAGCAAAGTTACAGAGTACAGATCAACACATAAAAATCAGTTGTGTTTCTATACACTAGCAATGAACAATCTGAAAAGGAAATCAAGAAAATTTCATCTACAATAGCATCTTAAAGAACAAATTATCCAAGAGTATTTTTAACCAAAGAAGATGTGTACATTGTAATCTGCAAAACACTGGTGAAAGAAATTACGGATGACCTAAATGAATGGCAAGACATCCTGTGTTCATGGACTGGAAGATTAAATATTGTTAAGATGCTAACATTACCAAAGCAATCCACTAATTTAATGCAATCCCTATCAAAACTCCAACAGCTTTTTAAATTGTTTCTTATTTTTATGCAATTTTATTGAGATATGTTAAAATACTATAAAATCATCCAAAGTGTACAATCAGTTGTTCACAGTATCGTCATATAGTTGTGCACTCATCACCACAATCAATTTTTTAACATTTTCATTATTCCAAAAATAAAACTAAGAATAAAAATAAAAGTAGAAAATAACATCCAAAACATCTCATACTCCCCCCCCCATTATTCATTTACTTTTTGCCCCCCTTTTTCCTATTCATCTGTCCATACACTAGATAAAGGGAGTGTCAGTCACTAGGTTTTCACAATTACATAGTAATCCCATATAAGCTATATAGTTACATGATAGTCTCCAAGAATCAAGGATACTGGATTGCAGTTCAACAGTTTCAGGAATTTCCTTCTAGCTATTCCAATACACTAAAAAGTAAAAAGGGATATCTATATAATGAGTAAGAATATCCTCCAGAATGACCTCTCAACTCCATTTGAAATCTCTCAGCCACTGAAACTTTATTATGTTTCATTTCTCTTCCCCTTTTGGTCAAGAAGGCTTTCTCAATCCCATGATGCCAGGTCCAGGCTCATCTGCAGGAGCCATATCCCACATTGCCAGGGAGATTTGCGGTCGTGGTTACTGCTTCTGGGGGGAGGGGCGGCCGGTAGCTGAGCCCTCAGCTCTCGGGGCTGCTTAAAGGGTACCGGCGGCGGGGGCTCTTTCCCGGAGGCGAGGGGGAGGCGGAGGACTTGGCCGGGTCCTCGGCGGGAGGCGTGCAAGGTGTGGAGGGCGGCGATAAGGACAAGACACTCTTCATCCAGTAGGAGTATGCGCAAAAGAGGCTTTATTCAGGGGTGATCACAGGTTATATAGGCTGGTAAGAAGGGCAGGGCTGGAAAGGAGGTGAAGTAGCCTTAAATGGCAATACTGAAGGAAGAGGGGCTAGGATTGGTTCTGAGAGGACACAGGAGCCATTGCAGCGGGCGGGGGTTGTTCTGGCCACGGTGCATGCGCGCTGGCGGTGGCAGGAGTGGCCTTGGCACAAGGGAGTGTGTGGGCAAGATAAGGAAGTGAGGAAAGGGCGGTTGGGAGAAAGGCGGTTTCCTCCGGCAAGCCTCCCCTGCCCGTGACATTTTGGGTGAGGAAAAGGGAGCTGCCCTGACCTCGCTCCTCAGGCTCGGGGGGGCTGCAGAGGGCACTAACGCCCGTACCTACTACCCTCCCCAGGGGGTGATCAGGTCCCCTGGCCCAGGCCTGGCAAGCCGAGGTACAAGCTCAGCTACCCGCAATTCCCCTTTCTTTTCTAATTAGAGGAAGAGGCTTTACCGGAGAGGCCCGCTAAGGGTGAGGGAAGGGGGAGGTCAGGGAAGGGAAAAAGGGGTTGACGGTGGCTCGGTGAGGCTGGAGCTCAGTGTTGGTGTGGTGCCCGGGCGCTTGACAATGGCTTCGCTGCAGCGGGCTGGGCGAAGGTGAGGGGTTTAAAGTTCAGGGGTTCAGAGAAGCTGGAACTCGAGGCGAGAGCGATGTTCAGGTGATTGGGAAGGGCCTCGCGGTCGGCGGGTTGACTGGTGGCGTTGAGGTTGCGGAGGGTTGGTTGTCATCTCGGAGTGGGGAGCGTCAGAGGTGGCGAGTCGCTGATACTGGATTTGCACGAACGAGGAAAAAATGGCATCCGTTTGTTTCCTTACAAGCTGGACAATTTTGCGGATGAGGCAGGGTCCTAAGATGAGAGCTAGAATAATTATTAATAGGGGGCCAAGAAAAGGAAGGATGTATGGGAGGATGGGAGTGAAAAAACTGGACCAATAACTGGTGGCTTCACGATCTCTTTTACGCTTTTCCAGTCCTTCTCGGACTCTTTTTAGGCTGTCCTCGACGAGACCTGTGGAATTGGCATATACACAGCACTCTTCTCCTAGGGCGGCGCAGAGGCCTCCTTCTTTGAGGAGGAGAAGGTCAAGACCTCGGCGGTTTTGGAGCACTACCTCAGAGAGGGAATTGACAGAATTTTTTAGATGGTAAATAGCGTTTTGTAAGTGATGAATGTCTTCGTCAACAGCCGCCCTGAGGTGAGTTAGGGCGGAGCCTTGACTGGCTAGTGCAGCGATTCCGGTGCCAGTGCCGGCAAGACCTAGGAGGGAGGCAATTGTGAGGACGGTGATGGGCTCTCGCTTTTGCAGAAGGACAGGAGCTGCAGTTCTTTCCAGACGGAGGAAGAAGTCTTCTTCGCTGTGGTATAAGACCCTAGGGATAAGGACAATTAGGAGGCAAGTTTCTTTATATTCACTGATGATATTCGTGCTGAGACAGGGGGTAAGTCCTGTAGAGGAGCAGAGCCATTGGGAGGAGTTATGAGGAATGAGAAATTTTGCCGAGCTGCTGGGAGATGAGTAGCTGGCACAGGCAGTGAGGTCGGGAGAGTTACTGGAGCGAGGGCGGACGCACTTTCCCGTATAGGAGACTGAATGAAAGGTCAGGGGGACGGCAGAGGTATTCCAATTGCATTCCGAGGGGCTGTCTTCTGTGCTTTCTGAAAAGGAGAGGTTGGAGGCAACGGGCTCGTACAGTGAGGAAGAGGTGGAGAGGCAGAGCCAGCAGGAGAAGGTAAAATTGGGGTTGGAGGAGTTCACTGAGGCAAAGGCGGCTTGGATGAGGCTGAGGAGGGGAGAGGAATAGCGAGAAGGGGGTAGAGGAAGCTGGGGTGGTGGTGTTTGAGATGTAGTTGAAGTGCGTTTAGTTGGAACTAAGGTGCGGCTGGAGAGCTGTGGAAAAAGGGGGTTAATGACTTTATTGGGACCAATGTTAAAGGGCTTTTTTATAACAGTATTTTTCTTTGGTTGGTTTAAAGCCTCCTTTCTTATGAATATAAGGGTTCCCCGATCGAACCCCGATAGCCAAATTCGGAAGCCCCAAGTTTTACCTAAGAGCCAAGACGTATCGGCAGGGTTTTGTATGGTGAGCATTAGTCTTTTAGGACAAAGGTACCTGTTGAAATAGCGATAGCCTGAATTTTGGCAAGTATACGGGATTACTGCGAGGTTTAGAAATTTGTCAGGGACAGAAGGTTTCCAGCCAGTGGCTAATGTTTCACACCCCCAGTACGGGCAGTAATAGTCCTTTGGGGATTTACAATATGATTTTCCAGGATTTGAAGCTGGACACATATAATAATCCTGAATATAATAATCCTGAATTTTTAGGCTGCCTGGATAACCAGGAGGTTTTGGATTAGGAGGGACAAACAGATCAATGGCATAAAAGGCGAAGGAGGGAGATCCCGCTGTGGTGTTGGAAAAAATTATTGTGGAGTCTTTCCAACGCGCAAGGGTCCACTTCCAAGGCTGGTGGGGATCGCCCTGGGTAGAAGAGGCAAGAACTAACATGACCATTAGAAGGGAGGTTATGCTTGGGTGAGGGTTGAGAGGGTGTATGACATTGGTTTTTGCCTGTTTATAGAGGCGTATAATTTCTCTAATTTCTCGCCGCTGCTGCGCTCTGCTCGGACTGGGGTCCAGGCCCAGGTATACTGTTGTCATCTGGCGCACCAGGCTGCGGAGACGACGGCGTTCCCGTCTCGTTGGACGCGTGGTTGCTGGTGGCGGGCCGGATTGCCCTTCCTGGGATCCATATTGGTTGTGCTGCATCATCTGGAAAAACACAAGCAAACCCGCGCCCCTGGGCGAGAAGTGGGGAGGGACCTTTCCAGGTATTATTCTCCGGGTCCTTCCAGTAAACCATCGGGGCCTGGGTGGGCCTATACGAGGGCCCCCAATGTTTATGTAGGGGCGAAAGCCCTTCCTTATTGAATGTGAGTAGATTAAGGTGAATAAGGGCTGCTATAACAAGGTCCCCTGGAGTTGCCTGGGGGAGCATTGCCCTTTCTTTTTCAATTTGTATTTTTAAGCGGCGATGGACTGCTTCTACAATGGCTTGTCCCTGTGGATTATAGGGGATGCCGAAATGATGGGTGATGTTATATAACTGAAGAAAAGCCGCAAAAGAGGCACTGCGATAGGCAGGCCCATTGTCCGTTTTTAGGTCCCAGGGGACTCCCATGAAGAGAATTCCTTGTCTTAGGGCCTTGATACAGTGTTTGGCCATTTCCCCGGCGAGGGGGACTGCATAACACATAGCTGAAAAGGTGTCAATCATTACATGTACATACTTGAGGCGCCCAAAGGACGGAACATGAGTTACATCCATTTGCCATCTAGAATTTGGTTTTAAGCCTCGTGGGTTGACTCCTTGAGGTTGTAAGGGGCCCAGTGGCGCAAAGGGCGCACAAGTTGTACAATTGCGGACAAGATGTTTACAGGTATCTAAGGGGAGGCCACATAGATGATGTAACGACGTAACCGAAAAGTGAAACCTGGAATGCAATAACTTGGCCTGGTTAACAGCATCCCCCGGAGGGGCTGCCGTGTGGGTTAGCATAGCTTGGGTATTTTGAGTTGAGACTGCTTGGTCTACTATACTATTGCCATTAGCCAGGGGCCCCGGAAGGCCTGAGTGACTACGAATGTGGCTAATGAACCAAGGATCCTGTCGATGCTCCAGGATGCTTCTGAGGTTAGAAAGTGCTTTATCAATGGCCGAGTTTCCGGGGAAAAAGGTGGAAAACGCGAGGACTCGGCAGACCTGATACGTGTAGAGGCTGTCCTGTGAAATGTTTACTGGGGTGGTTGCAGTGGGCGTTTAGTGCGTATGACACTGCCAGAATTTCTCCACTTGGACCGAATGAAGGTTGACATAACTGAATAGGCGGGGTTCTGGATGGTCCTGTGAATAAGAGAGGAAGGCGAAACGGGTTTTGGAGCGTCAGTAAAGACGGTGTTGGCACCCGGGATGGGTGCAGAGGAGGGAAAGGATGGAAGGGGCTGCGGAAGGGAAGCTTGGCGAGTCCCTGTAACAGCCAGATGGCTAGGATAGTGACAGCTGAATTCCCCCTGAAATCCTTCTAAAAAGGATTTGCATGTCCGGGTTGTCACGTATAAGCAGGCGGGTTTGGCCTGTATCTAGGGGCCAAACAATTTTTTCTGCGGCTCTCCGAATACATGAACGGCAAGGTAACTAGATCTGAAGCTAGGCTGATCCAGAGCCGCACTGTAGGGCAAATCTTCCTAAGGTCCGACTTTTAGCGGGATGCGCCCAAAGTAGAGGGCCTTCCTGCCACAGGCAGCCCATAGGTGTGCCGGGCGTAGGGAGGATGAGTGCTATAAGATTGCCCTCCTTGGTGTTGAATCTGTTGAGACAGCAGGCAACGAGTGCCTTGTTAATTGCGGCAATGGCTTCCTTTGCCTCTTGGGTAAGCTTAATGCGCCGGGAGATTGCTAGCGGCTGGGCTTCAGGGACACTCAGCAGCATAAAGAGTGGTTGTAGCTGTGCTGTGGTGATCGGCAACGCAGAGCGGAGCCAATTGATCTGACCACAGAGCTGTTGAAGCTCAGTGATAGTGACTCGGTCCGGTATGTCCAGCTGGGGAGCGGACGGAGCAATGGTTTTATCAATACTAAATCCTAAGAAGGCTAATGGTGGCACAATTTGAACTTTATCGGGTTGAATCGTAAGGCCGAGGTCAGCTAAATTAGTGGTGAGGTCTTTAAGGAGTAGAGGAAGTGCCTCGGCGTTCTCAGAGGCCACCAAGATGTCATCCATGTAATGGATGAGCATGGCCCGCTTTCGCAGGGGGGCCACTGCGTGATTAACATACATTTGGCAGATGGCCGGACTGTTACGCATCCCTTGAGGGAGGACTTTCCATTGATACCTACTAGCCGCGCCCGCGTGATTGGGGACGGGGACTGTAAAGGCAAAGCGCGGGCGGTCTCGCTCATGTAGCGGGATGGAAAAGAACAGTCTTTGATGTCAATAGTGGCTACATGATAATGGGCCGGGATGGCCACCGGGATGGGGGAGGCCAGGCTGTGGGGAACCCATGGGAAGAATATGCTTATTGATTTCCCGCAGATCATTGAGGAGCCTAAATTTCCCTGTGGCCTTTTTATGAATAACAAACACTGGCGAATTATAAGGACTAGTAGAAGGCTCTATGTGGCCAGTGTCCAATTGTTCTTGTACGAGGGCTTGGAGTACTACCAATTTATGCGTGGGAAGGGGCCACTGCTCCACCCATATAGGTTCCTCAGTATCCCACTGCAGAGGAACGGGCGTTGGAGGTGTTAAACGAGCAGTGGCGCACATTATTGGGGGGGGCTGCGCGGTAAGCACTGCCCCAAAAGCGGCAAGGATATCACGGCCCCATAAAATTTGGTCTATGGTGTGCAGAAATAACGGGCGGAAGGTGCCTGAGTGGCCCTCTTCATCTTCCCACTTAATGGGTCTCATGGCCTGAAGAGAAGTAGAGGTACCGGTGGCTCCCACTACCGAGGGACCATCAAGAACCATACACATGGTGGCATACTGAGCGGGCATGCAAGAGACTTCTGCCCCTGAATCGAGCGTGCCTGTGTACCATTGCCCTTCTATTCTTAACTTACGAGTAGGTTTTTCTGGAGTGATGGGGACTGTCCAGAGAAGCGTTTTAATTGTCGGAGCATTGATTAGTTTATTGGAACCGGCCGCATGCTGCCTCTTAGGGGCGGGGCTGAGGCTTGCCCCGCTTGGAGTTTAAAGCCTGCTCAGTGCTTTGGTGTTGACTACCGCCAGGGCACCAGGGATAGCAGAATTTTTTTAAATCTTTCTCGTTAAGGTCTCTGTGGCTGCTTTTGCAATCGCGCGCCCAGTGATAACCACGTTGGCAGCGCGGACATGGAGTGGGAGGGGGGCGCCCATTGCGCTGCATGTGAGGCGGGCGTTTGACCTCCGCATTGGGGCACTCCCGGGCAAAATGACCGCTCTGCCCGCACTTAAAGCAACCGGTGGTGGCGGCTAAGGCAGCAGTGACAGCACCAGAGACAGCCTGGGCTAGGGACGCGGCAGCTGGGTCAAAGGCGCTGCAGGCGAGAACCCAGTCATTAAGTGTTTTTTCCCGCAAGGGGAGAATGGCTTGCTTACAGGGGGGTTAGCCCCTTCTAGAATGAGTTCCCGGGTGAGAGCTAGCTGGGCTTGGGGGTTGGTAACTTTTCTAGCACAGGCTTCTTCAACCCTGGAAACGAAGGTGGCGAAAGGTTCGTTTGGCTCCTGGAGGAGCTTGGTAAAGTTGTCAGGTCGACGGGCAGAGCAGTTGGCAAACGCGCGTAAGGCGATGCCTCTGAGGACAGTCCAGAAGGCAGCAGGGGCATTAATATAAGCAGACGCATTTAGAAACGCTCCAGTGCCCAAATAGGCTTCGGGGGGATGATAGACTCCAATGGCTGCGTCTTGCTCACTTTGCTTAGCTGCTTCTGCCTGGAAGTGAGCACGCCAGTCAACAAACTGACCGGGGTTAAAAATTGAACGGGCAAGCGAGGCCCAGTCTTGGGGGAGGCAATAGTTCATGGCGAGATCCTGCAGTATTTGGGAAGCATATGGGCTACCTAACCCGTCTCCTTGACGGCCCTGCGAAGCTGCTTGATAGTATCTAAGTCAATGGGATACCAGTCATGCGGTTTTCTGTGGGGTGGGGGCAAGGTTAAGAGGAAAGCAGCGAAAAGCCGAGAGAAAGGAGGACGCGCTTGCAGAGGGCTTGGCGCGGGAGTGGGGGTAGGGGGAGCGTTGCCCCAAGGGTTGCCTTGAGGTGTAGAAGGCAGCCAGGGGTTGTTAGTCGGCAGGGTGGAAGGAGCGGCGGCAGCTGCCGGTAGCGGCTCCGAGGGGGAGCTTGTCGAAGGGGAAGGCGGAAATGGGAGGCCCCAAGCGTCGCAAGATGGCGGCGCGGTAGGCGTGGCCAAGACACAAGATGGCGGACCAGCCCCGCCCTGTGAAAGGGCGGGGTCCAAGGCACAAGATGGCGGACTAGCTCCGCCCCGCGAAAGGGCAGGGCCCAAGGCACAAGATGGCGGACTAGCTCCGCCCTGTGGAAGGGCGGGGTAAAGCGTATGCGGTTTCCGGCCCAGCTTAGGGCTGATGTCATCGCCGGAGCATTTCCTCCCCTCGATGGAAGAAGAAGGAGGAAGTTCGCCATCTTGGCGTGGCGCAGTGTTATTTTGCTTTTTGGGAGTCACCTCGAGCGCGTTGTTAATCTGCTCGACTAAGGACTCCGTGTCCGAGTCATGATTTGAATTAATATCGCTATCTGAATCTGTTGGCTGGGTTGATAGGGCCTCCTTGGATTTAACGGGGCCTCGATCAGGGGGGAGGGAGCCTTGAAGGCAGGAGCGGATGGTTATCAAGGTGGGGAGCAAGCCGGGAGGGAAGCACTTGCTCTCATGTTCCATGGCGTTGGTGACTCGATCAATAAGACGATCATAAATAACAGGGTCCCAAAGATGGCAAGTGGTGAGCCATGGGTTAAAGGGCAGCAGGAGGTCCCAGTATATCTGCAGCTGCCGGACAGACACTTTACAGCGATGCGTGTCTAGGAGACCCGCTAGAGCACGAACTTGAGGTGCCTGGCATGTAGATAGACAATTACCCATAGCTGAGGGGAGAGGAGGGGGAGTTGTTTACCGAGCAGAGAGAATGAGATAAACCGTGGCTGCGAGGCCGAAGGAGACGGCGAGAGCGGAAAGCAGTGCCCTTTGGCAACGGGAGCAGTCAGGGGGGGCGGTTGCAAAAAGGCACACGGCGCCAAATGAGGAAATAAAGATACAAAGAACTACAGCAAAGTAATGGAGGGGAAGAGGGAGAGCGTTAGGAGGAACGGGGGTCATAGAAGTGCGCATACAAGAGGACGAAGAGAGCGTGGGGGAAGGGAGGAGCGGCTTCGGAGCAGTGAACCTCACACGGCTCCGGAAGCGGCGAAGGAGAGGCGGCCCTTACCTTGCAGGCGAGGAAACGGGAAGCTGGAGAGGCGTCCGGGCGAGCGGGCGACCTGCCGAACTGTTGTGTGGAGACGTCCCTCACACGGGGCACCAGTTGCGGTCATGGTTACTGCTTCTGGGGGGAGGGGCGGCCGGTAGCTGAGCCCTCAGCTCTCGGGGCTGCTTAAAGGGTACCGGCGGCGGGGGCTCTTTCCCGGAGGCGAGGGGGAGGCGGAGGACTTGGCCGGGTCCTCGGCGGGAGCGTGCAAGGTGTGGAGGGCGGCGATAAGGACAAGACACTCTTCATCCAGTAGGAGTATGCGCAAAAGAGGCTTTATTCAGGGGTGATCACAGGTTATATAGGCTGGTAAGAAGGGCAGGGCTGGAAAGGAGGTGAAGTAGCCTTAAATGGCAATACTGAAGGAAGAGGGGCTAGGATTGGTTCTGAGAGGACGCAGGAGCCATTGCAGCGGGCGGGGGTTGTTCTGGCCACGGTGCATGCGCGCTGGCGGTGGCAGGAGTGGCCTTGGCACAAGGGAGTGTGTGGGCAAGATAAGGAAGTGAGGAAAGGGCGGTTGGGAGAAAGGCGGTTTCCTCCGGCAAGCCTCCCCTGCCCGTGACATTTTGGGTGAGGAAAAGGGAGCTGCCCTGACCTCGCTCCTCAGGCTCGGGGGGGCTGCAGAGGGCACTAACGCCCGTACCTACTACCCTCCCCAGGGGGTGATCAGGTCCCCTGGCCCAGGCCTGGCAAGCCGAGGTACAAGCTCAGCTACCCGCAGAGATTTACACCCCTAGGAGTCATGTCCCACAAAGGGGGTAAGGCAGTGAGTTTACCTGCAGAGTGGGCTTAGAGAGAGAGAGGCCACATCTGAGCAACAAGAGGTTCTCTAGGGGTGACTCTTAGGCACAATTACAAGCAGGCTTAGCCTATCCTTTGTAGTAACAAGCTCCATAAGGGCAAACCCCAAGATTGAGGGATTGGTCTACTACAATGGTAGTCCCCAATGCTTGTAAGAATATCAGGAATTCCCCAGGTGGGGAAGTTTAGTATTTCCATTTTTTCCCCAATCCCTCAAGGGGGCTTTGCAAATACTTTTTATTTTCTCCCCAAATTACTCTGGGATGTACTGGGGTTTCATGCTAACCTGTACAAACCAACCAGCTCTCACCCCCTATTCAAGGTTCCATGTAGTCATGGTGTTTGAGTAAACTAACCATACAAGTTATATTATATGTCATGCTACAGAAAATATAGATTTTGCACCAAATAAACATCTCTTCCTTTGGTCTCACATGGAAGTCAAAGTTTTAAAACACAGTCAATATCATCCTTTTCCCTTTAGTCTGGTTTACCTTAGTCCTAACCAAGTCCATTTTGTTCACATCTCTAATTAAAGTCATCTCTTTTTCAGCTTCTTTAACATTTGCTGTAGGGGTAATGCTGACATTTATAGCTACCAAACTCTGGCTCTGAGTCTCAGGTGTCACATAGATACCCAAAGTTCCAGGGACTGACCAGGTTATACACAAATAGCTCATATCTCAGGATTTAGAAGTAATCATTACAACTCATGAACAGATGTGACTGCTGTAAAAGTTTACAATCTAGGAACCTTTACTATAAGCCTTCCCCTGATAAGCTATGCTCTCAGATTCAACTCTCAGAGTTTGCACATTATAGTTAGTCCATATTAGTGAGGCATAATGTTTATCTTTTTGATTCTGGATGATTTCACTCAACATATGGTCCTCAAGTTTGGGTCACCTAGTTGCATACCTCACTACTTCATTTTTTCTTGCCACCCCTCAATATTCCATTGTATATGAACATCACAGTTCACCATTCCATTTATTAGTCGATGTACCCTTAGGTCACCTCCATCCATTGCGAATCATGAAAACTGCCACCATAAACAACAGTGTGCCATGTCCATTCATGACCTTGCTCTCAGTTCTTCCAAGTATATACCAAATAATGGGGTTGCAGGACCATATGGCAACCCAACAGTTAGCTTCCTGTGGAACCACTACACAGCCCTTGAGATGGGATGCCCCATTCAACTTCCTTACCAACAGTGAATAGGTTTATCACTCCCTCCACATTTTCTCCAGCACTTGTATCCCTGTTTATTTTTTAACCAGTTTTATTCACACACCATACAATCCATTCTAAGTAAACAATCAGTGATTCCCAGTATAATCACATAATTATGCATTCACCACCACAATCTATATGAAGACATTTCCATTTCTTCTGAAAAGAAAGAGGTAAAGGAGAAAAAATAAAGAATAAAAATATAAAACATAGAAGAAAAATAAAAATAAAAATAAGGTCAGAAAACACCACCAAGAATCCCATATCATTCCCTTTTTTCCCCTCTTATAGCATTTAGCTTTGGAATATTGCCTTTGTTACAATTAATGGAAGCATCTTACAATGTTATTGTTAACTATAGACTCTAGTTTGCATTGATTGTATTTTTTCCCCATACCATCCAATTTTCAACACTGGCAATGTTGACATTCATTTGTTCTCCCTTGTTCTAGTTTGCTAATGCTGCCAGAATGCAAAACACCAGAGATGGATTGGCTTTTATAAAAGGGAATTTATTTGGTTACACAATTACAATCTTAAGACCATAAAGTGTCCAAGGTAACATATCAGCAATCATATACCTTCACTGCAGGATGGTCAGTGGTATCCAGAAAACCTCTGTTAGCTGGGAAGGCATGTGGCTGGCATCTGCTCCAAAGTTCTGGTTTCAAAATGGCTTTCTCCCAGGACGTTCCTCTCTAGGCTGCAATTCCTCCAAAATGTCATTCTTAGTTGCTCTTGGGGCACTTTTCCTCTCTTGGCTTCTCTGGAGCAAAAGTCTGCTTTCAACAGCCATCTTCAAACTGTCTCTCAGCTGTGGCTACTCTCTCAGCTCCTGTGCATTCTTCAAAGTGTCCCTCTTGGCTGTAGCTCTTCTTCAAAATGTCACTCTCAGTTGCTCTTCAAAATGTCACTCACAGCTGCACTGAGTTCCTTCTGTTTGTCAGCTTATTTATATGGCTCCAGTGATTTAATTTAGACCCACCCTGAATGGGTGGGGTAACACCTCCATGGAAATTATGCAATCAGAGTCATCACCCACAGTTGGGTGGGGTGCATCTCCATGGAAACAAAGAATTACAATCTAGTCAACACTGATATGTCTGCCCACAAGATTACATCAAAGAAAATGGTGTTTGGGGGGGACATAATACATTCAAACCAGCACATCCCTCTTTTAAAAACATTCTTATATTTGTAAATTTGCTCACCACCATTGATCACTCTAGACTTTGCTAAGTTACAAAATCCCAGTCTTTATCTTCTATCTTTCTTTCTGGTGTCATACATGCCCCTAGCCTTCCACTTTCAACCATACTGACACTCATCTTTGTTCAGAGTACTTACAATATTGTACTACCATCACATAGTATTATGCTATCCATTTCTGGATCTATACAATAAATCCTGTTGAACCTTATGTACTCTTTCAACATCAAATGCCAATTTTCTAACGTCTATCTCCTAACAAGCTGTATTCTCAACTTTAACTCTCAAATTTCACTCATCAATGTTAGTTCATATTAGTGAGTCCATGGAGTATCTGTCCTTTGTTTCTGGCTAATTTCACTCAATGTAATATCTACTGTCTACCATTTTGTCTTTTGGATTTTATATGTAATATCTTATTTTTATTCCCTCTCCCCCACTCTTTTACTCTTACTGATAGTCTTCATTTCAACCCTCTTCTCCAAACCTCTCTCTCCTGTCTTTTCCTATCTGCCTGTAGTGTTCCCTTTAGTATTTCTTATAAAGCAGGTCTCTTTTTCACAAACTCTCTCAGTGTCTGTCTGAAAATATTTTAAACTCCCTCATTTTTGAAGGACAGTTTTGCCGGATATAGAATTCTTGGTTGGCAGTTTTTCTCTTTCCGTATCTTAAATATATCATGCCACTGCCTTCTTGCCTCCATGGTTTCTAATGAGAAATCTGCACAGTCTTATTGAGCTTCCTTTGTATGTGATGGAATGCTTTACTCTTGCTGAAAAGATAGAATTCTCTATCTTTTGACATTTGATAATCTGATTATTAAGTGTCTTGGAGTAGGTCTATTTGGATCTATTCTGTTAGGGTACACTGTGCTTCTTGGATCTGTAATTTTATGTCTTTCATAACAGATGGGAAATTTTCAGTGATTATTTCCTCCATTATTCTTTCTGCCCCTTTTCCCTTCTCTTCTCCTGGGACACCCATGACACATATATTCATGTGCTTCATGTTATCATTCAATTCCCTGAGACCCTGCTCATATTTTTCCATTCTTTTCCCTATCTGTCCTTTTTTTTGTGTAGGATTTCAGATGTTCCATCCTCTAGTTCCTGAATCTTTTCTTCTGCCTCTTCAAATCTGCTGTTGTATGTCTCCATTGTGTTTTTCATCTCTTCTATTGTGCCTTTCATTCCCATAAGTTCTGCGAATTGTTTTTTCAAACTTTTAAGTTCTTATGTTTGACCAGTCTTCTTTATATCCTTCATCTCTTTTGCCATATCTTCCATCAACTCATTGATTTGATTTTTTAACTGATTTAGCATATTTGTTTGAAGATCTTTAATTAGTTGTTTCAACTGTTGTATTTCATTTGAAGTTTAAGTTTTTTCCTTTGATTGGGCCATATCTTTGTTTCTACTAGTGTGCTTCATAATTTTTTGTTGTCCAGGCAGCTGGTTTCCTTGATTACCCCCAAACATATTTTCCCAGACCAGATGGACCCAGGTCTCAGGAAGAGGGTGTAATCAGTATCAGGTTTCCCTGAGGATGAGACCCAGCAGACTGTCAGACTTTCCTGTGAGGTCTCTAGACACTGTGCTTTTCCTATCCTGCCCAGGAGGTGGTGCTTGTCAGCCCACAGCTCCCCACCCATGCAAAGAGGTGTATTGCCTTAATTCTCAGGGGCTGAGAGTGTCAGAAGCCAAGTTTAAGCTATTTGTTTTTTTTTCCTTCCCCCACCCCAACCCCAGGCCCTAGGGTCTGAGTTCTCTGAGGGAGGGCAGCCACTTGAACTGGGCCCCACCTCCCCCCTTTTCTTAGGGAAGATAAGCCCTTTAGGGATTTATCTCCTACACTTGATTTCTTCCTTTGACTCTCTATCAACTCCACAATTGCCTGGGTCAGCACTGACAACTGAAAATGCCTGAGGCTTTCTCTAATGAGCTACTTAGACTGAGAGAAAAAAAGAAAAGAAAGAAAGATAGAAATCCCCTTTGCAGAGCCAGTCCCCAACCCCCCACTTACCAGTTAAGAACCAGAGTTGGTGCCCAGTTCTATGTGCCCCTTTTCTTGGGACAGCCATTTTCCAGTATTCTGAGCTCAACTGATTCCAAAAGCCTCCAGTTTTATTTATTTATGTATTTTTTTTTTCCATCAGCACCACTTCCTCCATGCCAGGAAGAGCCTCCAGGTTCCTTTCCTGTTTGCGCTGGGTTTATCTGTGCTCACGGCTTATATTTAGTAGTCCAAATGCATTAATTAAAGCTATAGGCTACTTGTTCCAGAAGACTAACTTAATTCCACACCTCCCTATGCTGCCATCCTCCTCCACCTCCTCCAGCCTTTTTTAAATTTTATTTTCAGAAATAGAAAAGCCAATCCTCAAATTCATATGTAACTGCAAGTGGTCCCGTGCTGGTTTGGATATATTACGTCCCCCTCCCCCCCCAAAAAAAGCCATGATTTTTTAATGCAATCTCATGGGATATTTGGATTAGGTTGTTTCCATGGAGATGTGACTCACCCAACTGTAGGTGATAACTCTGACTGAATCATTTCCATGGAGATTTGGTCACACACATTCAGCACGGGTCTTGATTAGTTTACTGGAGTCCTCTAAAGAGCCATCACAGTCCCAGACTGCTGCTGATGCTTTGGAGATGCTAACCCAGAGTTTGCTCTGGAGAAGCTAAGAAAGACAAGCCCAAAGACATTTTGGAGAAAGCCATTTTGAAACCAGAACCCCAGAGTAGATGCCAGCCACATGTGTCCCCAGCTGACAGAGGTGTTCTGGACACCAGTGCCCATTCATCAGTGAAGGTATCTTCTTGTCGATGCCTTAGTTTGGACACTTTTATGGCCTTAGGACTGTAAATCTGTAACCAAAGAAATCCATTTTGTAAAAGCAAATCCATTTCTGGTATTTTTCATAACAGCAGCATTAGCAAACCAAAACAGACCCCAAAGAGCCAAAACAATCTTGAAAAAGAATACAAAATTGAGTTCCACACTTACCAAGTTCAAAACTTACTACAAAGCTACAATAATCAAAACAGCGTGGTACTGGCATAAGGACAGATGTATAGACCAATGGAATAGAATTGAGAGCCTAGAAATAAACACACGAATCTACGGCCAATTGATTTTGACAAAGGTGCCAAGTAGACTCAATGTAGAAAGAATAATCTCTCAACAAATGGTGCTGGGAAAACTGTGAATCCACATGCAAAAGAATGTAATTGGACCCCGAACTTACACCACACACAAAAATTAACTCAAAATGGATCAACAAGCTAAATGTAAGGGCTAAACCATAAAACACTTAGAATAAAACCTAGGGAAAAATCTTCAGGAAGGACCTTGTGTTTGGCATTAGATTCTTAGATATGAACCCCAAAGCATGGACAACCAAAGGGAAAATAAATTGGACTCTGTTCCAGTTTCTTAAGGCTGCTGGAATGCAAAATACCAGAAATGGATTTGGCTTTTACAATGGGGGTTCACAAATTTACAGTTCTAGGGCAATAAAAGTGTCCAAACTAAGGCTTCAACAAAAGGATACCTTCAATGAAGAAAGGCTGATGGCATCCAGAACACCTCTGTTAGCTGGGAAGGCACATGGTTGGTGTCCACTCATCCTTTGCTCCCAGGATGTGTTGCTTTCAGCTTCTGATTCCAGTGGCCTTCTCTTTAGCATCTGTGGATTCTCACTTAGCTTCTTCAGGGCAAACTCTGGGCTTTATCTCTTACCTTACCTTAGCATCTCAAATGGGTAGGATCACATCTCCATGGAAACAATCTAATCAAAAGGTCCCACCCACAATTAGGTGGATCACATCTCCATGGAAACAACCTAATCAAAAGATCCCACCCACAATAGGTCTGCCCCATAAGACTGGATTAAAAGAACATGGTTTTCTTGGAGTACATAACAGATTCAAACCAGTATAGACTTCATCAAAATTTAAAACTTATGGTTCCTCAAAAAGTTAAAAATAGAGTTACCATATGACCCAGCAATTCCTCTTCTAAGTATAGACCCAAAGAAAGTGAAAACAGAGACTCAAACAGATACTTGTATACCATTGTTCACAGTAGCATTATTCACAGTAGCCAAAAGATGGAAGCAGCCTAAGTATCCACCCACAAATCAATGGATAAACAATGTGTGACACATACTCACAATGGAATATTATCCAGCCATAAGAAAAAATGAAGTTACAAGATATGTTGTAATACTGAAGAACCTTGAAAACATGCTCAGTGAAATAAGCAAGATACATAAGGACAAATATTGTATGATGCCACTTATAAGAGAGGTCTAGAAATAGCAAATCCACAGAGGCAGAAATTAGATTAGAGAGTACCAGGGTATGGAGAAAGGGGAGTGTATGTTTGGTGGATATGGAGTGTGTGTAAATAAAATTAATTTAAAAATTAAAGAAAATTTAAATTAAAGTAAGAAAATAATAAAAGGAGGTTGCTGGGGACAAAAAGGAAAAATTAATAACTTTTATGCATCAAATACATCATCAAGAAAATGAAAAGATAGCCTACAGAATGGGAGAAAATCTTTGTAATTCATATATCTGAAGAGGGTTTAAGATCAAAAATATATAAATAATTCCTACAATTCAACAACAAAAAGACAACCCAATTAAAAAAATGGGCAAAGAACTTGAACAGACATTTCTCCAAAGAAGATATACAAATGGCCAATAAGCACATGAAAAGAGGCTCATCATCATTAGTCATCAGGGAAATGAAAATAAAAATCACAATCAGATACCACTTGACACCCGCTTGGATGACTATCATTAAAAAATAAAAAAAATAATGGTTGGCGAGAATGTGGAGAAAGAGAAACCCTCATGAATTGCTACTGGGAATGTAAAATGGTGCAGCCACTGTGGAAAGCAATTGGCAGTTCCTCAAAAACTTGAAAATAGAATTGCCATATGACCCACCCCAAAACTGAAAACGGCTATCCAAACAAAACCTGTACACCAATGTTCACAGCAGCATTATTCACAATAGCCAAAAGGTGGAAATGGGAAGTGTCCACTGACAGATGAATGGATAAACAAAATGTGGTATATCCTTACTATGGAATATTATTCAAAAAAAGGAATGAAGTGCCGATATTCACTACAACATGGATGAGCCTTGAAAACATGCTAAGTAAAGTAAGCCAGTCACGAAAGGACAAATACTGTATGAGTCCCCTTATATGAAATGTCTAGAATATCCAAATTCATAGAGACAGAAAGTAAATTAGAGGTTACCAGGGAATGGGGGAACAGGGAATTGTAAGTTACTGCTTAATGATACAGTTTCTGTTTTGGGTGATGAAAAAGTTTGGTAATGGATGGTGGTGATGGTAGCATAACATTGTAAATGTAACTAATGCCATTGAATTATACACTTACAATTGTCAAAATGACATACACACACCACACACACACACATATACAAACTGCAATTTTAAAAGCTGTTTAAAAATCAAGAATGGGTCTGCTTAGGAAATTCAAAACTTGGACATAACCCAGAGAAAGGTGGCACAACCCCACATGAGCTCTCACTTCACTCTTCTCAAGAGAGAAGCTTCCACATACACAGTGACAGTCCCCAAACTTGTCCCCTGATTAAACCTGGGTCCTGGGAACTGGCCAGCCCTGCCCTCAAGGGAATTCCTTGGGTGGGACTGTCCTCTTCTTAAAAGCTCCTGGGATGTCTGTATCAAACCAGTACTGTGATTAAGGAAGCAGATCCTGCCAGCTCTCTGGGGGTGACCCACGTGGCCAGCAGCTAACAGAATCAATAAGAGAAATTAAGCCTAATTCAGCCAAGTAGCCAGTTTCTAGGAACCCCATGGGTCATTTGAAAACAGGCATCTAGTGTAAAAACTATATCCACATGAATGGCCTCCAGACAGAATGACACAGGCCTGGGATTGTTTTTGATCAGAAAGTGGCATGTGAAGCCCTTACTCTCATTATCTCAGTAGCAGCAATAGCGTAACTGTTTGCTCGTGTTCAGCTCTCTGGGGAGGTGCCCAGCTCTTAGACATTTCTGTATTTTCTAGCTCTATAGACATCTCTATTACTCTCCTCTAAGCTCCCCACCTCGTCAAATATGGACCCTGTGCTCTTAAAGATAAAGCTGCAATGATCAGGACTCTTTCAATTAAAAACCAGATACTCAATTCAGAGTAGCTTACACAAAAAAGGGGGGTGGGATTTATTGACTCACCTAATTGAAAAATCAGGGCTGGGTCTCGCCTTCAGGAATGGCTGGATCCAGGGACTCATATAGCAGGCAAAATAGCCACTGGAGCTTAGTAACCACTGGAAAGATAATCATACCCCAGAGCTGAAAGTCACGTGCCCATACCAAAACCGATCTCTTGTGGCAGAGCTTGTGGGTGATGCAGACGTGAGAATGAGTGTCTGTAGGAAAAGGGGGTTCTGTTAAAGCTACAAGAGATGCTAGGCAGACAAGATGTCCACTTCCATGCTGTGTATCTGTTAATTAACGTTGATTTTCCTGGCCACTTTCACAGGCACCATCTATTCGCGTTCAACCACAGCCCTTAGAGAGTGGCACCCTGTGAACAACCTCAGCCATTTCACATCAGGGGGAGCTGAGGCTCAAAGACCAAAGCAACCTGTCCAGTTGTCATGGAACTAAGACTCCGGCTTCCTGGTCAAGTGTGGGAAATGTGGGCCAAAGGTAGGGAAAGGACCAGAGACTACGCTCAGCACCTCCTGCCATCCGATTTTTATGGACCTAAGCTGTTACAAGTCAGAAACTCACTGCCAATCAGCTCATTAAAGCATCCTGAGTTTTTATGGCTTCTGTCTGTAAATCCCCTCATGGTCATATCACTTCTCCATGCACACTTGGGAGGGAGGGGAAAACGGGAGAAAAGCAGAATCTCTTCTAAATTTCTACTTACCTTGGGAAAAAAAATGAATCTTTGCCAATATTAACTCCCCTCTCAAGGATTTCGCCCAGAAGGGGGTGTGGCCAGAATGCAGAGTGGCCCAAGGGTGGTTGCCCAGCCAGGCCAGTGCAGACAGAGATAGGCCCACCATTCAGGGGTGACTTAATCAAAGGGCTCCCTGACAGTCCCCCACTAATGAGTTCCATTTCTAGAATGCAAATACAACTGGGAAATGAAATCCCTAGTGCCAGGCCTATTTTGGGGGGGGCAAAGGGCTCAAATTCTGTTTCTGATGTCACATCTATTTGTCATCACATTTGAGTATATGCTCAAAGAGTTACTTTGTGATAAACATAAACACTAAAAATACACAGCTGTCTTTATTGCCCTGTTTTGAACATAGCTACATTTTTTAAATTTCCTGGGAGCCTTTGCATTTGGGAATAGCCAGGCCTCTCAGTCTCTAGGCTGCATTGCATCCTTCTCTGGGAGACATCAGGGAAGGTTGTGAGGCTAAAGCAGTGGTCGCAACCCTGGATGGGCAGTAAGATCATCTGGGGAGTTTTAAAGGACAAAAACTGTAAGTCATGTTGACACCACGTTCCCCTGGTAGGGCATAATGAAAAGGGCACATCACTTCTGTAGTGTTCTCCCCAAAATCTATAATCCCAGTCTAATCATGACAAACCTAAATTGACATTCTACAAAGTACCTGACCAGGACTCTTCAGAAGGGTCACAGTCACGAAAGACAAGGAAGGAGAGAGAAACCGTCATAGAACAGAGGAGACTAAGACGACGTGAAAACAAAGTCCAATGTGGGATCCTGGATTGGCTCCCGGAGCACAGAGAGGACATGAATGGGAAAACTGGTGGAATCTGAAAAAACATCTATAGTTTAGATAATAGTATTGTATGAATGTTAATTTCTTAGTATAAATAAATATACCTTAGGAGCATACTGAAAGCAATGAAGTTACTTCAGGATATTTGTTTTTCCTATTCCTTTATTTTGTCTGGAAAAAATTTTTTTTTGATAAAGTTAATAAACAAACAGTTAAATAAAAAATAAATAAATAAATAAATAAATAAATAAATAAATAAATAAATACATGTACCGTGATGTTAAGTGAGATGTTAACATTAGGGAAAGCTAGGTGAGAGGTATATGGGGATCCTCTTTGCAACTCTACTGTAAATCTAAAATAATTTCCAATTAAAAAGTTAAAAACAAAAGAACAAACTTTTTTTCAACGCTTGACCCCCCTTTGAACCAATTAAGTTGAAATCTTGGGGTGGCGCTCAGGCATTGAATTATTTGAAGCTCTCCAGGTGATTCTGATGCTCAGCTAGGGTTGAGAACCATAGACCAGTGGTTTTCAGACCTGAGTGTGCATCAGAGGCCCCTGGAGGACTTGTTAAAACACAGTACTGGGCCTCACCCCTGAGTTTATGATTCGGTAGGTTTGCAGTCGGGGCTGAGAATCTGCAATTTTCTAATAAGTTCCCAAGTGACTGAGAACCACCGATCCTTGCTACCCCAAGTGTGGTCCATGAACCGGCAGCCTCAGCCTCACCTGTGAGCTTCAAAGACATGCAAAATCTCAGGCCCCACTCCAGACCCAATGAGTCAGAATCTGAATTTAACAAGATCGCAGACTCTCTGTTTATACATGAAAGTCTGAGAAGCACTGCTCTAGAATGAAAGTGCAGGAGGAAGGGATGAAGAAATAGAAGTGGAAATGGCGGGGGTTGGGAAGGCTGCATACCCATCACTTCAGCAGTCTTAAGACTGGCCTTCCCTCTTACACACAGGGAAGAGAGAAAAAGGAAGTAAAATCAGAGGAACTCTGCAATTATCCAGCTAAAGGCAGAACTGGGCAGAAAGAGCCTTCTGTGTCCCCAGCAGTGCTGGCCAGGGGCATGATGACCTGGCAGAGAGGGGAGCCAGATGACGGCGGGGGCTGAGGCAGCTAAGCAGGCCGAGAGTGTGGAGAAGCCAGGGCAGCCAGGCCAGGAGGCATCCGCCACCGGAAAATAGCATCAAGCTACAGCCCAGAGTTTAAAACTTACTCTTCTGAGGGGACTCCATCCTTCCTGAAGAAAATGAGAGAACAAAGCCGGGCTGTGTGGCTTCCTAACAGGTTTTCTTCATAGGAAGGAAGGAGGGAGGAAAAGAGGGAGGGAGGAAAAGAGGAAGGGAGGGAAGGAGGAAAAAAGGAAGAAGGGACGGAGAAAGGAAAGAAGGGATGGAAGAAGGAAGGGAGGGAGAGAGGAAAGGAGGGAGGGGGGAAGATGGTGAACAGAAGAGCCTTTTTGAGCATTCGACATTTTACCAAAAAGGCTGCAGACTTCAGGCATGGGGACTGTCTCCCCAGTTAGCAGCAGGGACACTGTTCACCCGGCATTCAAGACCTCTCATTAAATATGGGTCCTTCTGATCGGGACCAACAAACACCACCACTCCCACTGGCCAGGCTCCCAGATCAGCCACCCTCTGTGGCTTTGTTCATCCAACCATTAAAATCTTGCCCAGTTACCAGCTCCCAACTTAGATCCTAGCTCCTCATGACTACACAAGCCCCAAGCGTGGCTCCATTTAAGACTCTCCTCACATTTGCTCACACTGAGCCAATTTTAAACCCCCACCCCCACCCCCCCAGTCCCACCACTGAGGATCCACTTAGCGCCTCTTGGAGCCACTTTTGATTTCTGACATGTCATTCAATGTTCACATTCATGGAGCCCTGCAGGTGTGGCAGAAGGGCTGTGGGCAGCGAGTAATGCTGCCCCTGACCCTCGCAGACCCTGGGAGCAGACTAGGCATGTCCGGAAATGAACCTGACAGTCAACAAGGCAGCAGCATTCCTATGGAGGAGCCATCACATGCATGTGTAGCTTTTGAAATAAACAGATTTCAACATCCCTGAAAATAACAAGGATTCTGAGATGCTAAGCATGTGTTTATTGAGCACTTACTATGAGCCAGGACAGCTATACTCACTATGTACTGGGCTCATCTCTGAGAGGCTCTGGGCCAAATGGGGCACAAAGCTGGAATTCCTCTCTCCTTCACCTGAGATGCATTAAGGGGTAAAAACAGCCACAGTGCCCAATCAAAGCAGCCAACACCTAAATTAATTAAGAAATGTCCAAGTGTTAACAAGATAAAATACTCCTCAAAGTCAGCTCATGATGCCTTCCTGACAGACACTGTCATGTTCTGAAAGAACAGTCACTGGATTTTATAGGAAATGGGAAAACACTGAACCCAAATCAATGGTCAATCTCCATGGCAAGTTCTACAAGATGGAGAAGGGATCAGCACAAAGGTTCCACACAGAAACTCACCTGAGCTATTTCTGAACCTTTTGTTTATCCTGTCTGTTGAAACAAAAGACAAGAAGAAGGTCTCTTATTGACATCTGGGCTCCAGAGATGAGTCCACTCAGACCACAAACAAGCCACAGGGCAGCAGTCGGAGGACAAAAACCCATCTCAGCCCAAGTCATGCAGAACAAGAAAACACCAAATGGTCCAGTTCCACTGTCTTAGGTCCCAGGGAATATGCTGGACTCAGTCTGCATTTTCCAGAACTTTTTGTCTCCTTTGCCCGTGCAACACGACTACCACCCCTCCAAGAAACTTTAATTTTCTTTGAAATCCAGGACATTTGAGACCCAACTCAGGCACATAAGACAACCCTAGAAGCATGAGTAATCCATATCTACAGCACTGCAGATCACAAAGCAAAGCATGGGCCACCATTCACCAGCTGTGGGACCTTGTGCAAATTACTAAATCTCTCTGAGCCCTGCTTTCCACTCTCCAAGATGAGGCCACTGATCCCTCCCCCTCATAAAGCAGATAGGACAATGAAATGATGCACCATATTTGCATGGGCTCTCACATATGGAAGGCACTCAATAAATGTCAGGCTTCTCCTCTCCTCTGTTCAAGCTGCCCTGCACCCCCAACAGCCCTACCTCTCTGCTGTCTCTGGAAAACTTTTCTGGGTACTGGGCCCACTGGCAACATATTGATGTTTTTTTTAGATCTCAGGGCAGCAGGAAGCCTACCATTAAACCAAATGTGAAAAGCAAGTAACCATTACCTTGAACAGAAAGGATATTTATATTTACTTCAGTGGCTATAAAAGACACCATAAAATATAATATGCAGCATGCATGCTCACGATTAATAACAGATCTTGCAAATTATTCTCTCCCATCCCTGGGTGCGTCCAACTGGTCACTAACAACAATTTATTCTTTCAGGAAATAAAGGGATTGTGAATCGTCTCTGGTAACTGAAAAATACGCTTGTTGTAGTACCATAAAAAGAATAGAAACTGAGGCTCTCATTCAGGGTTTTTCTGCCCCTGTGAATGGGATGAAGTAAGATCATAAAGACTCAAATACAATCACTATCCACAAGCACTGCTGCTCAGCAAGAGGCACGACTTGCCAAATTTGGGGTCTTGGGGACCTGGTGACCACAGACACAGGAGGTACAGTAGGAGTTTGGGGATGTCTCAGAAACAGGAGCAGGCAATCGAGCAGCAAGAGGGGCAGCCCTGGCAGCAGGCAATAAGGCAGAACCTTAGGGTCCAGATGGGTAACAGATTTCAGAGTGGAAACTTAGTCACGGTGACCAAGGTTTCAGCAACAAAACTAGTACAGGTCACAGGGAATGAGATGAGAACCCTGAGGATCAAAAGTCCAAGGATTTGGCCAGGCCTCTGTGATCCTGGCCTTGGGCTTCTTAACTCCTCTGACCACGATCTCAGAGTCTTGAAAGGTGAGAGGAAACTACAAGAAGCAGGAAATGGCCCCTGGATGGAAGGTTGGAAGCATGATAAGGAAAAGAAGCCAAGCAGAACATCACATCGACTCTCAGCTTCCTGGTCCCTTCTCACCTAATTCAATTCAAACCCAGAATAAAAATCCTCACCAACCAAGCCCAGGTCTGCCCTGATTTCCCCTTGGCCTCCCTGGGAAACCCTGAAGATGCAGCAAGCAAGGGAACTGTAACTAGAGGCCCCTGGCAATGACCATGAACACACAGTGGATGCAGCATGTGTTTGGGGTTGGGGTAGAGGCCAATGAGTTAGGATGGAAAAATCCTGCAATCCTGAAGGGATTTTTTTATTGAAACACAGTACATGACATAAAACATCAAAGGGCAGAGTGAACTCATGGCTGCAGTGGAGTCTGCCCTAAGATGCCAAAATACTTCACTAAGGTGTGACACCTCTGGGGTGTGATATGAGAAGGAGAGAAACCCATTTTCTGGCAAGTTCAGAGACCATGCTCATCTCCAACAAAATCGAACTTCCTACGAGTTAAATGTGCCCTCAATGGGATACATGGTCCACCCAATATAAAGGGTTAACGGAAGTGAGGAGACACTCAGCCCAATGGCAAATACTGGGAGTGGTAAAGTAGACTGCTGTGTCTTCTCTTGGGATAAGGAGAGGAGTCTATTCCATGATACAGTGTGTGGCCCTGAAACAAGGGCTACAGTGCAGGTAGAGGAATTCCAAAGGTGAAGTATAGCAGTGATCCCTGGACTGCAGACCACTATGTGGAGACATGATGAAAGAGTGAGGAGTGAAAAGATTCCTTGCCCACCATATGGCACAAAGAGGCAGGACAGCAAGTCCACTCAATGTGGAGCAGAAAACAGCCAGCAAAGTAGGGCCAAGACCCAGGAGGACAGCCTCGACCCCTTCACATGTAGAATGAGTTCATGAAGGTTGATCTGCCATAAGTTGAAGGCCTCACTGAAAGAGATCTGGGTCCTTCTGAAGAATGAGCAGGTATTCTTCTTCTTGTGCCTGCAGAAGGGCAAGGAGGGAGAGAGTGAATGTCTAAGTAGACAGAAAAGAAACATTAGCTCCATAGCATTTAGAAAAATGGAAGTTGGTGGCTTTGGCCAACTCACCAGCTCCCTGCCCTGTGGACTATCGTTGGTTACATGATCACCCCACTGCTCAAATGGCATTCAGAGGAACACAAATATTCCAAAGGAGCTTTTCAAATAAGTGGAGTAAGCAAAAACAGTCAATTAATGGGATCGATGGCCTAACAGACCCACTGGGTAGAACATTCCAATATTTCTCTTTTTCTAAATTTAAAGTAAATATATGCCAATCCAGAATCCCCCAAACTCAAAATATAATCAAAGCCTTTCCAAACTTTGAGGGTAGTAACCATCTGGAAACCTAGTCAAGTGGTCCTGGGAGGCTGAGGTCTTTATGGGTTCAGCCCAGCTCAAACTCTTCTACACCAAGAAAAGGACATGATGAGAATTGGTGTTTATGATGATTACCTATTGAAGATTTCATTTCCTGAACCCTCAAAAGAAAAGTAATCATGTTTAGCCCATGTATACAGTATATTTTGCTATAATTTAATTTGATATTTGATAGTGGATGCATAATATATGCAGTCAACTCTTCCTTCACCAGATAATTTGACCCATTCCTTGCCTAGAATGGATGGGCCGGGAGTTGACCATCATCTAGGACTCCTCTCTTGGGTGAGAATGTTCAGCCAGAGCACGGCCCTTTCTGTGTATCTGCCACATGGAGCTAGAAGGGCCTAGAACCCTCACTCCTCTGCTACCACCTCCTTAACGAAGCACCTTCCCTTCCTCAACCAACACCCTGATGGTGCTAAGGAATCTAAAAAGTCCATCCAAAAAGTTCTGAAATCCTGAGAGAGCCTGCTTAGTTCAAGCTCCTCCTGGTGCCAGGCCCTCTCTGCTGGCAACACTTCTCTCTCCCAAGTCACAGGTATACTTGCATGTAAAAGAACACTGGCTGACCTGGAGAGTCAGGTGTAAGTCTCTGAACCAATTAGAGAATGGGCTATGCATCAAGGCTTCCTGATCTCCAGCCCAGGGAACACCTGGATGGGGCTGGGACTCTTGAGAAAACATTTCAAACATTACAGAGGATAAGAATCACCTGGAAAACTAGTAGATGGGCTAGGAGGGTGAGGTCCAGGAAACTGCCATTTTTTAAACAAATACAGGTTGGTACTCTGGACCACCCAAACACTGCCTGGGGCATCATCAGTGAGTTCACTAGAGTTGTTCTCTTTGCCCCTTCCCCCACTTTTCCTGTAGGGAGATTTGGAGATTGGGGAGCTCAGGCAGGGCCCTGTGGACTGGTGGGAGAAAGTGGAGGCAGGCAGGACCCCCAGGGCAGAAGAGGACACTGGGTTAGAAGGGAGAGGCAGGAGCCCAAACTCACACAGCCAGAGCCCGGATGCAGCAACGTGACATGTTGAGGAAGGAGCTGGCACTGGCACGGGTGCCCAGGGCACCCTCAATACCACGCAGCAGGTCATTGGTCTTGAAGATCAACAACATCTGGCGTGGCACATGGTTGAGCAGCTGGCTGATTTGGGGGAGGTAGTTGGCTGCATTGTCACGGATCTCTAAGTCCTGAAGCAGCAAAAAAGAAAGACAGAAACAGATGGTCAGTATAGAGAAGTAGGGCCCAGAGCGGCAGGTGTCCTGGCAGCCCCAAGAGGTTGCAAGGAGACTCCAGGAGGGAGCTGCCAACACAGTTGTCTTACCACTGTTAGGAACACTCCCCAAAGGGACGTACAGCACAAGCAGTTTACAGCCTGACACACCCAGACACAATTCTCACCCCAACTTCTGGCCAGGCACTGGACGCAGCATGGGAGCACATCAAGAGGAGCCAAACAGCATTTCTGCTGCATCTTCCATCCCTGGCTTCTCTTGGTCAGGGTCACCAACACCCATTCCCCAAGTTCTCTAGCCAGTACTGCTGGGGCAGGAAGTCTGCTTCCCCAACAGCCCCTCTACTCTACAACACCCGTGGATGACATCAGTATCAACCAGCCTCTCGGCCCAAGGGTCCATCATCATGTTACTCTCCAAGCTACTTCACTGGCCACTGATTTCAGGTCAGGCCTGGAAGGAGCCTGGAAGCTGGTACTGGCTAAATCGTGCCCCCCACCCCTACCCGACTCTTCTGCCAAGCCCAAGCTGGTTCAGCCCCTACGTCTGAGCTCCTGCCTCCAACCCACTTCCAAAGACCTGCCTCATACCCTGCCTGAGCTTGTACCCCACCAGACCTCCCCAGAGCTACTGCTGCCCATGCTGCCACTGCCCCTCGCCGTCCTCCATGCTGCAGCCAGTCTCATCCAGCCCAAGGTCTGAGCTCCTGACATCCCTAGAGCAGGGTCCTGGAGCTAACCCTTGAAGCTAGTTGTTCCCATGGCCCTTGCCCCATCTTGGTGCTTAGGTTTGCGCCTTCCCTCTGCCCGAGCTCTGCATGGCTCTGGGAAGAGAAATGCCTCCAACCAGATACCGGAGCATAACTATGCAGCTGACTCCTTCTCAGTCTCCTGAAAAATGATGATGATGATGACAGCCAACAACTACGTAAGCCAGCACTTTCAACAAGCCTGCATGTATCAACTCATCTAATCCTCACAACAACCCTATAAGGTGAGTGTAGTAGCCTCATTAGGCACTGAGAAATTAAGACCTACAGATAGTAAGCGGTGAGTGATTTAAGGTCAGGTAGCCCAGCTCCCGAGCCCAGGGATGGGGCTGAGACTGAGAAGAGGCCATGCCCTCACCACCTTGCTACTGCACCTCCACCTGATAACAGGACTCGGTGGCCCTGAGCAAGTCCTTCCATCTCGTTTGACTCAGTGACCTCACCTAAATACTGGCACTGACAACGCCCTCTGTGCCCACCTCCTAGCAATACTGAGAGGGTCATAAGAGATAAGGGGAGGTGCTCTGGGCAAATCAAATTCATTACAAGGGGACCAGTGGTGCTGCCACAGGCTTTGCCACTCCAGCCAAGTTTTTATAGCAGAAGCAGAACTCTCTGCCCTTTCAGGAACCCATGTGTGCTGCTGATAAGCAAGCTGCTGTGAAACTTGAAACGTCCCTCAGGCAGGAGCTATCAGACTGGTACACCTAAACACAAAGTCAGACACCAAGAGGCCACCTGCCTCCCCACCACTTCCCACCACAGCTACAGGTTACCCTGCTCTGAGGGCTAAAGCCAGACTGAGGCCCAGCACACAGTAAGGGACTTCTCAGCAATGTCAGGACTAGCCTGGCAATAGCCCCCTTTCAGCACCAACAGAAAGGATCTTCACCTACCAAGGCTACCTGCCAGAGGTATCTCTCAGAACAGCAACACCTTCAAGCTTAGGCACATCCTGACGTTCAGTGTCTGTGGAAGAGCCTGTTGGGTACCATCCAATGGCCATCTCCTCCTTCTCCTTAGCTCAAAGAACACCAATTTTGTTCACATGACCCCTTGGGCCACGTTCTTCGAGGATGCAGCCTATCTCCCCAGCCTGGGGGCAGAGAGCAGAATTTGGTTGATCTCAGCCAATGCTGTGCTGAGCTCTCATTCCCCATGCCATGTGATTGGTTCAGGCATGACATAAGACCGGATTCCAGCCAATGAGATATGAGGAGAAGTCTGCTGGGGTAGTTCTGGGAAAGGTTTTCTTGCTTTTAAGAAATGACCCATGAGAGTGATATCATCAACATGGCAATGTAAATATCCCTAGAAAAAGCCTCCCTAGAGATTTAGGAAATAAAAGGACAGATTCCACTTGCTTTGAACTCTGGAGGATGGCAGTGACTGGAAAATGACTCCACAAACACTGAATTGAAGAACAGAAAAATGTCAGGTAGAAGAAATCCATCCTGAACCATCAGTCAGTTCCCGTTTCCCCTCCCATTCACTCGGTCCCGCGTGGCTTGGGAGTTACACAGAGGCAGCGCAGCCCTGGATCCCTCTCTCCACAGTCAGAGACTGTAGACTGTATCAGGGAGTGAGTAGAACTCCATGCGTATCTAGGCCCATGGACCTAAGTCCACAGAGACCCAGGGCAGAAAACGAGCTACTGAGGAGTGCTACAGACAAAAGCGCCCTTGGCAGAGTGGGAGTGGGGAGATGGTGGGGGCTTCATAGAAAGGCTGTAATCAGTCCAGTTTCAGTCAGCTGATCACCTAAAGGCAAAAGGGACTTTTTTGAAGTGACCCACCTTTATGGATAGACCCCATCTGGCTTCTCGGGACGGGATACCCTAATAGTATGAAACTGAAGGCAGAAAAGCCTCCAGAAAAAAGTGGAGAGGGGTAGTTAAACTGAACTGCTATAAGATAGGACAGGTCCCAGAACTGAAAAGTGTAAGGAAAATGGGGCACTTAGTGAGGGAGATAAATTAAATAAATCATAGGAGCTGGAGAAAAAAGTCTGCACAAAAAGAAATAGATAAAGATTCCTGAGAAGAAGAGAGAAAAGGAAGCTCTCTTCTGGAAGTGAAAAAATTACACAAAAACTGCAATCTTAAAAATTGCACCATATATCCAGAGCAAGAGCCAATAAAGAAGAGCTGAGAATATCTGAATAGTTAAACACAGGCTATTCTAAGGTCTAGAATAAGTTAGTATTTAGTATTTGGTATTCTAAAGATACTTAGAATACATTTAATACCTTTAGTATTTTAAAGGCATTTAGAATACCTTTAGTATTCTAAAGGAATTTAGAATAAGCATCAAAGAAGAGCCTTAACACAAAGTCAATCAACAATAAAATCCTAGAAAAGAGGGAGAAATGGACCTTCAGAGTTAACCCATCAACAGAATAAGATGCCTAAACATCAGCAAAAAAACACAAACCCTACGAAGAAACAGGAAGATATGGCTCCGCCAAGGGGACAAACTGAAACTCCAGAGGAAACTCAGAAGTTGGAACAACTAATCAAAGATGTTCAAACAAATCTCCTAAATCAATGCAAGGAGATAAAGGAAAATATGGCTAAAGAGAGAAAGGATATTAAGAAGACAATGTGTGAGCATAAAGAAGAATTTCAAAGCATAAGAGAAACATAACAGAAATTATGGGAATGAAAGGCATGATAGTAGAGATTAAAAATGCACCAGGGGCATATAATAGCAGATTTGAATATGCAGAAGATAGAATCAGAAAGTTAGAAGACAAGATAATCAAAACCGTACAGTCAGAAGAACAGATAAAGAATAGGAAAAAATTGAGCAGTGCCTCAGTGATTTGTGTGACAGCACAAAGCACACAAATATACATGTGATGGGTGTCCCAGAGGAAGAGAAGGGAAAGGGGGCAGAAAGAGTATTTGAAGAACTAATGGCCAAAAACTTCTCAACTGTTATGAAAGACACAAATATACATGTCCAAGAGGCACAACACACTTTAAACAGAATAAATCCAAATAGATCTACTCTGAGACACATAGTAATTAGAATGTCAAATGCCAAAGATAAAAAGAGAATTCTGAGAACTGCAAAAGATTCATCACATACAAGGGGTCTGCAATAAAACTAAGTTCCAATTTCTCATCAGAAACCATGGAGGTGAGAAGAAAGTGATAGAATATATTTAAAGTACTGAAAGAGAAAAACTGCCAGCCCAAAATTCTTTATCCAGCAAAATTGTCCTTCAAAAATTAGGGAGCATTTAAAGTACTCACAGAGAAACAGAAACTGAGAGAGTTTGTCAACAAGAGACTTGCCCTACAAGAAATACTAAAGGAAGTTCTGCTGGTTGAAAGGAAAAGACAAGAGAGAATGGCCCGGAGTAGTGTGAAGAAATGAAGAGCATCAGTAAAGGTAACTAAAAGGGTAAATTCAAAATCAAGTAGTTCTGTACCCTCAATATACAACTCTACTCTAACTCATATAAGAACCAGAATACAATTGACCAAGAAAAAGGCATCTTTCCTGTTATTAATGGACATGCAAACTACAGAGTGGTAAAGTGGGACAAAATATATATATATGGAACAGAGAGATTTGGGAGCAGAGAACATGTATGCTACTGAAGCTAAATTGGTATCTTTAATTGGTAGGTTATAGATGGAGGCTGTGTAATGTAAGTCCATAGGTAACCACAAAGAAAGTATTCAAAAATGTACAGAAACAGAAATGAGAAATGAATCACTCAGATACATCACAAAAGATCAACTATACAGAAAAGGAGGTTGCAACAAAGGAAAAAAGAGACAAAAATATATATGATACACAAAAAGCAAAGGACAAAATGGCTAAAATAAATACTGCCTTTACAGTAATGACACTAAATGTTAATGGATTAAACTCCCCAATCAAAAGACACAGGTTGGCAGAATGGATAAAAAAGTATGATCCAACTATATGTCATTTATAAGAGGCTCACTTTAGACCCAAAGATACAAAGCGAAAGGATGGAAAAAGATATTCCATGCAAATAATAACCAAAAAAGAGCTGAGGTAGCTATACTAATATCAGACAAAAGAGATTTTAAGTCAAAAGCTGTTACAAGAGACATAGAAGGACACTATATATTAATAAAAGGGGCAATCCACCAAGAAGAAACAACAATCATAAATACTTATACACCTAATCACGGTGTCCCAAAATACATGAGGCAAACACTGGCAAAACTGGAGAAATAAATACCTCTACAACAATAGTTGGAGCCTTCAATATACCACTCTCATCAATTGACAGAACATCTAGATGGAACAACAATAAGGAAACAGAGAATTTGAATAATATCATAAATTAACTAGATATAACAGATACATACAGAACACTGCACCCCCAAAACAGCAGGATATACATTCTTCTCAAGTGCACACGGATCATTCTCCATGATAATCACTTGTTGGGTCACAAAATAAGTCTCAATAAATTTAGAAAGATTGAAATCATACAAAGCACCTTCTCTGACCATAGTGAAATGAAGCTGGAAATTAATAACAGGTGGAGAATTTGAAAATCTACAAATAAATGGAAGCAAATAACACTTTCTTAAACAATCAGTAAATCAAAGAAGAAACTGCAGGAGAATTCAGTAAATATCATGAGACGAATGAAAATGAGAACATATCAAAACTTATGGGATGCAGTAAAGGCAGTGCTGAGAGGGAAATTTATAGCCCTGAACACTTACGTTAAAAAAGAAGAGAGAGCCAGAATCAAAGATCTAACTGCACACCTGGAGGAACTAGAAAAGAATAGCAAATTAACCCCAAAGCAAGCAAAGGAAAGAAATAACAAAGATTAGAGCAGAAATAAATGAAATCAAGAATAAAAAAAACAGTAGAGTATTAAAAGTCAAACGTTGGTTCTTTTAAAAGATCAAGAAAATTGACAAACACTTAGCTAGACTGACAAAAGAAGAGAGAAGATGCAAATAAATAAAATCAGATATTCATTGGGGGACATCAATACTGATCCTACAGCAATAAAACAGACCATAAGAGGATACTATGGACAACTGTGTGCCAACAAATTAGACAATTTAGATGAAATGGTCAAATTCCTAGACAACATACAAACAATCTACACTGTACAAGAAATAGGAGACCTCAACAGACCAATTACAAGCAAAGAGATAGAATCAGTAATCAAAAACCTCTCAATAAAGAAAAGCCCAGGACAAGATGGTTTCACAGGTGAATTCTACCTATCATTACAAGAAGAATTAATACCAATCCTGCTCAAACTCTTCCAAACAATTGAGGAGGGAACACTACCTAACTCATTATATGAGGCCAACATCACCCTAATACCAAAGCCATATAAAGATACCACAAGAAAATAAAATTACAGACCAATCTCTCTAATGAATATAGATGCAAAAATCCTCAACAAAATATTTGCAAATCAAATCCAACAGCACATCAAAAGAACTATATACTATGATGAAGTGGGATTTATCCCAGATATGCAAGAGTGATTCAACAGAAGAAAATCAATTAATGTAATACATCACATCAACAAAACCAAGGGGAAAAACCACATGATCATCTCCATTGACACAGAAATGGCATTTGACAAAATCCAGCATCCTTTCTTGATAAAAACACTTAGAAAAATAGGAATAGAAGGAAGCTTCATCAACATGATAAAGGGCATACATGAAAACCCACACCTAACATCATACTCAATGGCGAAAAACTGAAAGCTTTCCTTCTCAGATCAGGAACATGACAAGGATGCCCACTGTCACCACTGCTATTCAACATTGTACTGGAAGTTCTAGACAGAGCAGTTAGGCAAGAAAAAGAAATAAAAAGCATCCAAAATGGAAAGGAAGAAGTAAAACTTTCACTATTTGTAGATGACATGATCTTATATATACAAAGTCCCCCAAAATCAACAACAAAACTACTACAGCTAATAAACAAGTTCAGCAAAGTAGTGGGATACAAGATCAACATGCAAAAATCAATAGTTTTTCTATACATTAGTAATGAGCAATCTGAGGAGGAAATCAAGAAAAACTTCCATTTACAATAGCAACTAAAAGAATCAAATATCTAGGAATAAATTTAACCAAGGATGTAAAAGACCTGTACACAGAAAACTGCAAAACATTGCTAAAAGAAATCAAAGAAGACCTAAATAAATGGAAGGACATTCCATGTTCGTGGATTAGAAGGCTAAAATCATTAGGATGTCAATTCCACCCAAAATGATTTACAGATTCAACCCAATCCCAATCAAAATTTCAACAGCATACTTTGCAGAAATGGAAAAGCCAATTATATAAAATTTACTTGAAAGGATAAGGGGCCCTGAATAGCCAAAAACATCTTGAAAAAGAAAAACAAAGTTAGAGGACTTAGACTTCCTGACTTTAAAGCATATTACAAAGCTACAGTGGTCAAACAGCATGGTTCTAGCATAAAGACCAATGGAATCTAATTGGGAGTTCAGAAGTAGACCCTCACATCTATAGCCAATTAATATTTGACAAGGCTGCCAAAAAGAAAAAATAGATCAATGGGACCATCTCAAAATTAAAAACTTTTGTGCATCAAAGGTTTGTGTCATGAAAATGAAGAGACAACCTATTCAACAGGAGAAAATATTTGGAAATTACAAATCGGATAAGGTTTAATTTCCAAAATATATAAAGAAATCCTACAACTCAACAATAAAAGGCAAACAACCCAATGAAAAGACTTGAATAGACATTTCTTCAAAGAGGTTATACAAATGGCTAAAAAGGACATGAAAAGATACTCAATATCACTAGCTATTAGAGAAATGCAAATCAAAACCACGAGATACCACTTCACACCCGAATGGCTACAATTTTTTTAAAAATTACAAGCATTGGAGAGGATGTGGAGAAATAAGAACACTCATTCGCTGCTGGTGGGACTGTAAAATGGTGCAGCAGCTGTGGTGGCCAGTCTGGTGGTTCCTCAGAAAGCTAAGTACAAAACTGCCACATGATCCATCAATCTCACTACTATGTATATACCCAGGAAAACTGAAAGCAGGGACTCAGACATTTTCACACCGATGTTCATAGTGGCATTATTCACAACTGCCAAAAGATGGAAGTGACCCAAGTCTCCATCAACCGATAAATATATAAGCAAAATGTGGTATATACATACAATGGAATATTATTCAGCTGTAAGAAGGAATGAAGTCCTGATGAATGTGACAACATGGATACCTTGAGGACATTATATTGAGTCAAAGAAGCCAGACACAAAAGGGCAAATATTGTATGATCTCACTGAGATGAACTAATTTTAATAATCAAACTCACAGAGTTAGAATCTAGAATATGGGTTACCAGAGGATACACTGGGGTACAAAATGGGGCACCGATGCTTAATTTGTGCAGAAAATCTATTTAGGTTGATTGTAAAGGTTTAGAAATGGATGGTGGTGATGGTAGCACATTATTGTGAGTGTAATTAGCAGCAATGAATTATGTTTGTGAATGTGGCTGAAAGGGGAAATTTGGGGCCTTGTATGTTACTAGAAAGAAAAGTTAGAAGATTAAACATGGGACTGTAAAACACAGTGAACCCTGTTGTGGACGATGACTGTGGTTAATAGTACAAATATAAGAATGTCCTTTCATGAATTATAACAAATGTATGTCACTATTACAAGGTGTTAATAATAGGGTGTTACATGGGAAAAATACACCTAATGTAAATTATGGACTATAGTTAATAATATTTTAATATCCTTTCTTCAATTGTGGTACCACACTAATGCAAAGTACTAGCAATATGGTGGTATATGGGAACACTGTAGTTTTTATATGACTTTGATGTAAACCTAGAACTTCTCTAATTAAAAAAAAAAAAAAACAATAATTAAAAAAAAACATTATGCTAAGTGAAAAGAAACCAGGCATAAAGTACTACATACTGTATGATTCCATTTATATGAAATGTAAATATAAATAAATCTGTAGAGACAGAATTATATTCATGGTTATGTAGGACTGGGGAAGGCTATAGGGATTGAGAGGTGATTGCTGAGGAGTATGGGGTTTTTCTTTTTGGAGTAATGAAAATGTTCCAAAATTGATTGTGGGGAAAAATGCTCAACTCTGTGATTATATTGAAAGCCATTGATTGTACACTTTGGATGGATTATATCTCAATAAAACTGCTTAAAAAAAAATCCTACAATGCACAGGACAGCCCCATGACAGAGAATGATCCAGCCCCACATGTCAATAGTGCTACAGTGGAGTAATGTGCTTTATCACCTCTAACCCCTGTAATCCTCACAACAACCCTTGGTAAGTACTTGCATTATCCCCATTTTACAGATCAATAAAGGTAATCTTTCACTGCACTATTATCCAAATGGTAAAACTACATACCACAATCAGAGAGGAAGAACTTTTACACCGATGTTCACAGCAGTTTAATTCACAATACCCGCAAGGTAGAAACAACTCATGTGCCCGTCAACAGACAAGAGATAAACAAAATATGATCTATCCATACCATAGACTCTAATTGAGCCATAAAAATGAATGAAGTTCCGATGCAGGCTACAACATGGATGGGCCTTGAAACATGATGTTAAGTGAAAGAAGCTAGACACTAAAGGATAAATATTGTATGATTTCATTTATATAAAATGTCTAGAATAGGCAAAAATATAGAGAGAGACAGAAAGTAGATTTTAGTGATTTCCCTAAAATCACTACCTATGCTGTGGGTAGGGCTGGGGGGATTGAGGGGAGGTAGCAAAAAGCACATAGGGCTTTTTTTAGGATAATGAAAATGTTCTAAAACGTTGTGATGATGATTGCACAACTTTGTGAATATACTAAAAACCATTAAATTGTGCACTTTAAATGCAAGAAAAAAACCAACAAGTCTGAACATGTCATTCTCATGTTTCAACCTTTTCTGAGGCTTTGCTTTGTACTGAGGATTAACCTGAACGTCTTTCCAGGGCTTATAAAACCCATGTGATGCTCTCTCTGCCCAGCTCTCCAAATGCCTCTCACACCACCACTGCTCTCACCACACTCCAGACTACACAAAGCTCTTCCTTCCCACTGGGCTTTAGCATGTCATATGTCCTCTGCTGGAATGCTTTCTCCAGGCGCCTCTGGTGGCTGCTCCTTTCCTGTTCTTCAGGCCTCGGCTTAATTGTCAACAACCTACCTATAGCAATCCCCCTGCTCGCCATACCACGACCCCTTGCTTGTTTCCTTCCAAGTATCTATAACCTGTAAGTATTCTGTTTACTTGTTTGTTCCCGTTTACTGTCTGTAAATTACATGAAGGCCTGTCTGTCTATTCATTGCTGGATCTTCAGCACGTAGCACAGGTGCTGGCAAAACAAATGTTTGTTGAATGACATGAACTTCAGGAACTCTGGGCACGTCACATACATTACAAATAAAACAGAAATTATCATCCCTATCATCCCTGCTTTATAAAGGAGGGAGACTGTCTCTCCTCATCTGAGATGAGCTTTAGGGCTGGGAAGTCTGGAGCTGCAGTCATCTTTACCACCAAGCTTGCTGAAGACTGACATCAACTTGGAGGAAAGCAGAGCCAAGAAAAGGACAGAGACAGCTTCTTGATGACATCATTTGAGACTCTGGATCCAGCCATTCCTAAAGCAACCTACCACAAAGCAGCCTATAGGTGAGAACCCTCAGGCTCAATGAGGTGACGAGAGCTGCCCTCAGTCATGCAACCAAGAGGAGGTAGTGCTGGGACCAGGACCCAGGTCCCCGTGACTGCACGAGCAGGGCCCTGTTCCTTATTGGTGAGCAGGGCCTCAGCTGGAGCCCAAGCCCATCCACCACATGGATTCAGGCAAGTCAGGATGGGCCTGGCAAATCGATGCCATGGCAACACAAAAGTCAATTCCACAAGGGACGGAGAAGCCTCCAGGGAGGGAGGTCACCCTGAGCCAGGAACAAGGACCTCATCCCCGGAGGCTCTGTCATGGGAGCAAAGGGGTAGATGGGGTAGGGTGGGGATGGGGTTCCTAGATCTGTCTCCCAGCCCCGTCTCCATGGGACTCTTGTCTAGGTCCGCTAGAGAAACGAGCTACAAATAAAGACCCAAAAAAGCTGTTTTACTAAACACTCTGTAGGCTCACAGGACAAGCAACCCTCCAGAGTTCCTCAAAAGAGGCAGTAAAACACTCTCCAATATAGTGTCCGGGCTGAGTGTCCAGAAGAAGACAGTGAAAGTGGTGCCAGACTGGTTTATGAGAGTCCCTGGGGGTTCCCACAAGTCCTAGGGGAGTGCTTGGCAGAAGCCCGAAATCTTGCACAAGCAGGTGGAGGCTAAAGCCCCAAAAGTCTGGGTTATACAGTTACTACCACCCTGTTATACCCCCAGGCTGGTAAGGCCTGGAGCAGATACAGTGGGTAACATTCCCTTTTGCTCCTCTATCCAGGGGCACTGTTTCACCTCCTCTCCCCTCCTTTCCATCCAAATTCCTCTCAGTTCAGACACCCACAACACACCTGCCAATCTAGAACCCCAGACCCTGGGTTGGAGAGGTCCAGAGGCCATCCCTGGCCCTGTCCCTTGCAACCTGGAGAGGGCAGGGCAGGAAGGGCCACCTACCTCAGTGGCAGTGACTGGAACTCGGTCGATGCCCCTGTTGATGGACTCCCACGACCGGGCCGTCAGCATGCAGGCAAGCAAAGGGTAGAGATCGCCGGCTCCCAGGCGCTGGCTGTACTTCTGCACCCTCTTCATGTCAGTCCAGATCAGGGACTGCCAGAGGTGGCAGTAATCCAGGCGGAACTCTTCTGTGAGCACCTGTGGTGGGGACAGCAGGGGCGGCACCTGATCCTCCCCTCCCCATGAAAGCCTCACTGTACAGAATCTACATCTCAGGCTGATGCTGACCACTGCAAAGGGGGACAGGTGAGGACTGTGGCTCCTGCATGATATCTGCTTCTCCTCCAAATTCAGCTATCCCTGAAGGGTAGGCTAGCTGCTGTCACACATCCCCAAAATGTATCATGGCCCAAGTTCAAAGCTCCACTGGCAGGCTTTGGTCCTGAATGCAGAGACTGCTAACTGCCCAGCAGGATCCATAATCTCCTTTCCTTCCCAGGCACAGGCTACATTTCCTCGCCTCCCTTGCAGTCAGGTGTAGCCAGGTGCCTCAGCTCCAGCCATGAATGTGGAAGAAGCTCCACTTCCAGGCCTGGCTCACAAAATCTTTCCCTTGCACGCTCCTCTGTGCCCTCACCTTTGCTACAGGTGAAAACTTGCAGGGAGGCCTGGGAAGCAGAGCCTCAGTCAGCGCACAGCCCAGGAGGGGGCTGCCTGCAGACTGCTTCACCTACCCACCCCCACTCCCAGGGCTGGTATGTGAGCAAGAAATTGCACTTCTACTGTGTTTGGGCCATCACTCATTTGGGGGCTGTGTGACAGTAGCTAGCCTACCCTGAACTAATATACCTATTCACTGAGCCTTTCAAAGGAAGCCAAAATTTTAGGATGAGGGATCAGGGCCCAGAGGGGAAGAGCAGCAGACCCCTGGGGAAACCTCCCCAGAACCAGCTGCCAGGATAGATAACTGTGCCGGTTTGAATGTATTATGTCCCCCAGAAAAAGCCATATTCTTTGATGCAGTCTTGTGGGGCAGACGTTTTGGTGCTGATTAGATTTGCATGGAAATGCACCCCACCCAACTGTAGGTGATAACTCTGATGAGATAATTTCCATGGAGACGTCGTTCCACCCATTCAGGGTGGGCCTTGATCAGTGGAGCGATATAAATGAGCTGACAAACAGAAGGAACTCAGTGCCACTGAGAGTGACATTTTGAAGAGGAGCTACAGCCAAGAGGGGCACTTTGAAGAAAGCACAGGAGCTGCAGATGAGAGACATTTTGCAGACAGCCGCTGAAAGCAGATGTTTGCTCCAGAAAAACTAAGAAAGGACAGATTCCCCAAGTGCAACTAAGAGTGACATTTTTGAGGAACTGCAGCCTAGAGAGGAATGTCCTGGGAGAAAGCCATTTTGAAACCAGAACTTTGGAGCAGACGCCAGCCACATGCCTTCCCAGCTAAAAGAGGTTTCCCGGATGCCATTGGCCATCCTCCAGTGAAGGTACCTGATTGCTGCTGTGTTATCTCGGACACTTTATGGCCTTAAGACTGTAACTGCCTAGCCAAATAAACCCCCTTTATGAAAGCC
The DNA here is from genome assembly GCF_015220235.1 of Choloepus didactylus. Classification (NCBI taxonomy): domain Eukaryota; kingdom Metazoa; phylum Chordata; class Mammalia; order Pilosa; family Megalonychidae; genus Choloepus; species Choloepus didactylus. The sequence goes on from NC_051310.1 coordinate 31,888,436, forward strand.
AATCCATTTCTGGTGTTTTGCATTCCGGCAGCACTAGCAAACTAGAACAATAACCAACATCACCACTTCCAGGGAGGTGCTCTGATCCCTAATTCCAGAGGACAGAGTCTGGGACCGTCCAGCCCCTGCCGGTTACCCTGCCCCTCCCCACCAGGGATGGACACACAAGGGCCACCTCCCTCTGAATTCTCAGCTCCCACGATGGGCAGTTCACCTCACAGGGCCTGGGCTGGCCTGGGGTTCCCTGGGAAGAGGTGGTGTTTCACAGCTTAGAAAGTACTTTCAGGTATACAAGCACAATTCCATTTAGTCCTCGCAACAGCCTATAAAGGATGCCATCCACCTCACGTCATTGAGGAGGAAGCTGAGGCTCAGAGAGCTCTTATCACCATAACTTGCACCAAGTTCCACAGTTCCGAGGGCTACGGCAGAGCCCTCTCTATCTACTCTTGCGATCTGCCTTTGCTTCTGCAGCCCATGCAGGAGTGCAGTGGCTCTGACTCCACGCAGAACCAGACCTGGGGGCCAGCTGGGTGGGAAAGGCCTCTCCTACCTGGTAGAGTCCATGGTCTAGCAGGATAATCTCCGCTTTTCCAGTGCCTGGATGCTTCCGCACCAGCACGTTGCCTGGATGGGGATCACAGTGCACGAAGCCGTTGACAAAGATCATCTCACTGTATATCTTGCCCAGATGACGTGAGATCTGAAAGAAAGCGAGGGAGGGAGGTGTTGAGTTCCACTCCATTCCGTTTGTCTCACAGATGGACACTGACTCTGTTCCCTCAATCCCATCACTTTCAGGAAAACCAGAGGGGCTGGAGTGCGTCTGAGCAGTCACGGGGAAAGGGATGGCTTTGGGACTATGTAGTTCTCAGTTTAAGATGGAAGCTAAGCTCTAATCCAGTGCTTTTTAACTTGAGCTGCACAGGAGAATCACTGCAACTCAGAAATATTGGCAGCAGTACCCAGGCATCAATGTATTTTAAAAGTTCCCAAGGTGATTTCAATGTACACTGAGGCAGGAGAACCACTGCTTCTAGTTTGTCTAATGGCTATAACTTCCTGCCTCTCACATCCACCCCACCACTTGTCCCCCATTTTCTCTCTTCTCTACTCTCTTTCAATCCCTCTTCATTTCTTCCCCAAAGCTGAAAATGGGCTGAAAAGCTGGGAGTCTTTCCACCCAGGTCTTCTCCAAACAGCAGGGCTGGGGTGGCAGAGCAGGAATAGGTGGTCCCCCTACCCCCTGGGCTTCCCCACCTGCTCCAGCCCAGCTCCAGATGGACCCCGAGTCCCAGGCCCTCCTCTCCTCTCCCTGAGGGCCCGTCTCCCTACTCCCCTCCCTGCCAGAGCCCAATGCTAATCTGATTTATGATGTCTGGAGAGGGTGTTTAAATCATCCTGTCACTGCTGCTCTCCCCACCAGGGCAGTCTTCTTATCTTGCCTTCCTTTTTATTAAAGCTAAAAGCCTCTTCCCAGCTAGGAACAGCTGCTGAACAGAGCCAGACCTGGGCCCAGAGATGGTCCATCAATGGGTCTCCAAGGGAGAGAGATGCTCAACCCAGAAAGCTGGGACCCATTCCTCTCAGCCTAGGCTGGACCCCGGCGGTCAGCAACACACATATCCCAGCCAGGAGAGGAGAGGAGAGGAGAGCAGCCTCACCCATGGAGCTGAGAACACAGGATCAGAGTCCTAAGATAAAGACCAACTCCTTTCCAAGTCCACAAGGTCCTACGCACCCAGGCCCAGCCTCCCTCCCCAGGCTCATCTCACACCACACTGAGTCCAGCCACATTTGCTCTCTTTCTGCTTCTCCAATGAGCCACACACCTTCCTTCCTCAGGGCTTTTGCACATGCTATTCCCTCTGCCAGGAGCATACCTGTCACCTCCCGGTCACCAGATTTACTCCCACTCTTCCTTCTGATCCCAGCTCAGCATCACCTCCCAGGGGAGCTTTCCGTGATCCCCCAGCCTCAATGAGGTGCTCCTACCACACATGCTCAAAGAATGCTGTACTCTGCATTCACAGAGCGCACACACTATTTGTGTGATTATTTGATTAATGACATCTAGCTCCCCACTCTCCACCCACCTCATGAGCTCCCAAGATTGCAGGGACTGGCTCTGTTTTTTTAAGACAGCTTTATGAGGTTTACACGCCACAGACCAGCTCTATTTTGCTGACCTCTGAATTCCAGAAGCCAGTATAGTGTCCAGCACTTAGTATGCAACCAGTGCTTGGGTAAGAAAGGGATGGATACATGAATAAATGTGAAAAGATGTCTCCAAGATCCTAAGGCAGCATCTCAGAAGTCTGCAAATCCTTTGTCTGGGTCTTACTGTTTCACTGGCTGGTGGTGGAGCAAAGGGTGAGGAACTGTGGGACTGGCCAGCCCAGGAGGCACTGCAGGTCGATTTGAAGAATCAGTAAAGAATCTTGGGGTCTCTTCCTGCTCTCCGCTTCCCTCTCTCTTGCCACACAAACTCAGCCCAGTGGGGATATCAACTTTCTCTACCCACCACATAACGAAAAGCATTATCTCACTTAATCCTCAAAGCAGCTCTTATGAGTTCAGGACTATCATTATCCCCATTTCACAGAGGAAAACTAATGCTCAGAGAAATTCCCTGTGACTTGCTCAAGGTCAAATGGCAGAGCTAGTTCCAACCTCAGATCTGTCCAACACCAGAGCCCATCCCTTAAACCACTATTCTCTTTCCCAAGATAGTGATTCTGCCACCAGGGAAAGGACTGGTGAGGAGTGAGACTCAGGAGCGGGGACTTGGGACAAAGTCATACATGTGACTTACCCTTCCAGGCAAGGCTCCCAGCTCGCTGCCTTCAGGAAGCTTTCCCTGTCATTCCCACCCACCCAGAGCTCTCCCATCTCAGAACTGCTGTGACATCTGTTCAATCTCCCGGGCAATTCACTACTTGCCTACTACACAGTCTCGCTTATTATTTTGTGTGTGTCGTTTAGGAGAACAAAGACCCTTCCTCTCCTATGTACTTCGGGACACCAGGCTGGGCACATGGTGAGAGCTCAGTAAATCCCAAGGATGTGGACTGATGTGGCGTTTGCCAGGGTGCGGAAGGCCCAGGCAAGATGGTCTCAGCATCACACCAAATTGCGTTCTGAGAAAACCTTGCCCTTTGCAATTTCTTCCTCCTCCTTTTGACTGAGGCAAGAGTATGGTTTTGGTGCTCATCTGTCAGTATCACCTCTTTAATGCCTGCTAACCCTCTTTTTGAACAAGGAGAGAGGGTGTGGGCCTCTAGCACAGAGACTTTGACAGGCAAGAGTGTCAAGCTAGAATTTATTTTGTTTTGTTTCATTGACTTTATCTTCCATTTTGTGGCCAATGAGACTGGTTTTCTAGTGGAAATACCAAGTTTCCTTTTAAAATAAATGTTTTTAAGTCATTTAAAAGGGGGCACAGTTGATTAGAAAAGCATTTAACTAATTGATAGTAAAAGGTATATACAGATACGGCAAAAAACAAAAACAAAGACTGACTGAAACTGGGAAACACCAAACCAATGGTGTTTAGAGCTTTGGGGACGGGAGAAGGGGAAAGGACCTTTAGGGATATTAGGCTGGAATCTGAGTGTTTCCAGAGGGCACCCAAGCATCTAGATTTGCAACTTCACTGTGGCAATACAAGCAACGCCTTTGCCAAGTGTAACTCAGGTCCATTATGAGCCAAAGGGAGGTGAGAGGACAAAGAATGCTCAAGGGATGGTTGTTTGCCAAAGCCAAAAAAGGACTTTCCTGGGACGTCAAGAAGGGGATGGCCATGGTCCTGGCTGGCTCAACGGGCCCACCACCTCTCACCATCCCTTCCTAGCAAGACTCCAGGACAGAAGGGAAAGAGCAGAAACACGCTGGGGGAAGCAGAGGCAGGAAAAGGTGAAGAGATGGGAGCATCTCTCCAAGTACGCACCCACTGCCCGTCACTGCACCAAACCCATGAGCACGGGAATTTCGTGTTTTTCTGAGATCTCATGGTTCCTGCTCTGATGCTCATCTTAACCCTATTAACCTCCTCTAAATCCCAATCAAGTATAACTGGCCCCAAATAAAATCACCACGGCTAACCCTACCTAGAAACGATGGCCGACATCCTCATGAATGGTCCTATACAGAGGTCCATGTACGATTCCCATTTTGCAGATAGGAGCTGAGAATCAGTGAGGCTGAACTTACCCAGGGCTACCTGGCCAGTAAGAGTCGGAGCCACGACTCAGACCAGCCCTGACTCCGCAGCCTCCCAGTAATCACTCGTCTACGCTAGCTCACACCTACTTCTGTCCTCAGTTGAGCTTTGTGACGTTGAATGAATTGTTTATACTCTCAGCTTCAGTTTCTTTTTCTGTAACATGCCTCTCTCAAGGGTCGCAGTCAGGGTAAATGAGAATATCACAGTGCGCGGAACACAGTGACCTCTCAGTAGTTCCCTGTTGTTGTTTCTGCCTCCTGGTAACACTTCTGGGAGGTCAGCAGACCAGGTTTCATTGTGTCTTTGTAGGAGATGAAGGAACCAAGGTTAAAGAGGTTGTCTCAAGTCCTGACACTTATTCCTATGCCACACTGAGCCCTGCTCCCACGCCAGGCCCCCAGCTCCTGCCATTTCCCTTGGGTGAAATGAATGTCCCAGCACTCAGCACCTGCTCATATTGGTAGCAGGACTTTGCCCCACATCAAGTCCTCACACTCGGGCTGAAATGTTGGTACCCCAGGGCCACCGTTTTCTGTTTCCTCGGAGAGGGGGCTCCAGCCAGAACTGGTCCTGGGTGAGCCAGCAATTCCCCACCTCTGGGCCACCAAGAACCTCTTTTGTTTGGCTCTTTTCCCCATGGAGCCATGCTCTGAAAGGCTGTACTTGCCAAACCAATTGCAGTTATTAAGTAATAATTCATTTTTATTTGTCAAGAACGACAGAAGGTCCAATCAAGGCTCCTGATCAGCCCAAGATAAGCAGTGCAGCCAGACTGAGCTGACAGAATTCCAGCCAAAAGCAGAGAAATGACATTTCATTTAGTCTGAGCAGACCTGTCATGGGGAGATATATGATCTCCCTTAAGCTTTCTGAAATATTGCTGATCATTCTGGGCCCCTCATTGAAAGATGGCCCCTGGGGGCCTAGGGACTCCGAATGGGAGTCTTTGACCATGAGGAGTGGGCTGCTGCTGCCAGGGGAGGAGGGGAAGATGCTGCCAAGTGTAGCTCACTGACATGCAGCCAGGGCCACCAGGGAGACCCTCCCCAATTTGACACCTCACTTTCCCCTCTTGTCCCCACTTGGGTTTTTTTTCCATTTAGGGACTGCTCTTCATGTTCACTTTAAGCAGGTTTCACCAGGGTAACTAGGTATGGCAGGGAGGGACAGGAGGAGGGCCCATCTTGGTTCTGCCACTTGGAGCACAGATGACCTGGGACAAGTGCCCTCCCTTCTCAGTGTGGGTCTGAGTTCCTCAGCTGTGGAGTGGGATAACCGCATCTGCTCTACCTTCCTCACAGAGCAATCTCAAGACTCAAGGTCAAAATGAGATCAATTAAGGGAAAACTATAAGACATACAAACATGGTTTCCTGTTTTGTTTTTAATGCTGTAGCTTACTTGAAACTCAGAAAAAAATATACCCATTATCACTGTCAATGTGCAATTTTCAAACATTTAAAAACATGACTCTCCTACAAATATAAAATGAACATGTGTCAAAGTTTTATTAACTCACTAATAAGGGAACAACTAAAACGGTAGAGCTAGTTCAAAGAGAATTTTGAGGAACTAGGTATTTTTAGGCATTTAAGCAGGAATAAGAGACTAAGATTCCCATATTGGATACAAAATAGGTAGCTGTCCTACAAAAAAATCATAAGCTTTGGGGTTATCTTTTCTACTGGACAGAAATTATTTACATATCTACCTGATAAGATCCACAAGCTGGCATGTGACTTCAGAGTCTGAGCCCTTATTTAATTGTAAACAGCAAAGTCAAACAAAACTACATTCCCCCAGATATGAAAAAACTCTCGGTGGGCTTGTTTAAAATGCCCAAAAATGACTCTGAAAGGACACACTGAACTCTCCTGGACTTATTTCTAAGTTTTTGATAATTTTTCTTATCACATACCACCCATTCCCTCCAGAGTTGTGCACAATTGTCAGCCTGGGAATAGAGTTGCCGGGAGAAGGGCAACCAGGCTCCCGGACTCACAGAGGCATCGAGAGTCCTGGGAAATACCTAAGGCCATTACTGGGCACACAGCCTTCACACCCACCCCTTCCCAAATATTGTAGACATGTTTCCTGATTAAGACAAGACAACTGCATCCCTAAGGCTGCCCCCTGCCCAGGCCCTGCAAACAGGGGCATCTATATAAAGACAAGGTACCAGCAAACGCTCTGTGCCACGCCCCAGTCTGGGCTCTTCACGCAGACTGACTAACTTAGCATTCATAGGCAACCTCTGCAATGGTCAGGTGAAGAAAGTAGATGCAAAGAGGGCAAAAAGCTTGGCCACTAAGCCCCCACTAAGGGAAGCTGGGATCCCAACCCAGGGGTCCTGGCTCCAGAGAACGTGCTCTCGATCGCCATGCCCCCTGCCTCTCCACTCACAGTGAGATCCTATCTGGAGGCAGAGGCAGCACCAAAGACTTCTGAAAGGTTTCCAGTCCCATGACGCTACCACAGATGCAAAGAATAGGTGTTCCTTTTGGGGACAAGACACTTGAATCTCAGTGGGAAATCTAGGACTGTCTGGCTAACTAAAGCCATGGTACAGCTCTATTTAGAGAGAAAAAAAAAAATCAGTGACAAGTCTTTTAATTATTCCATGTAAAAAGAATGTGCCACTCATGTAAGTGATTTCAATAATTATACAGTAATTGCCTTTATTCTCTAACAGTAGGGAGAGAAGAAAAAAAACAACCAGGAATCTAAAAAGGGTGAGTAAAGAATCAATTTAGTAAATAATATTTAAATCAAGGAGTTATTTTTGGATTTTTCTCAAAATCTGAATTGGCTAGAAGTGCCTTAATTATTTTATAATTGCGTGGATTAATTTACTCCAACCCCCCAGGGAAATTCTATTTATGTTCTTTGGGGGTGTCTTAGAAGCAAGGCCAAAATCTCTGAAAGAAACAGGAGGTTGGTGATACAGGATATTAATAATCACAGAAGTAGCCCAATATTAAGTATAAGGAGGGTAATAATTCAAACGCAGTGCCCTTCTCCCACTTTCTGCCCAGGCTCCTTAAGGTGGAACAGCATCAAAGACCAAAACAGCCGACAACCTCACCCCCACCCAACCCCTAGAAACCATGCCAGGGATATAAAATATCCCTTGCTTGCTGCAGCCCAGCGAAGGCCAAACTTACTCATGGGGTGAATCTAGGACTAGCAAACACTGATGATTTCCTCATCCTGGGACCCCTTGAACCACACATGGTGTTGCAAATGGAAGAAAGAGATGCGGCTTAGTTATGGGGAGACTGAGGAAGTAACTCTAATTTTGGAGAATCTAGGCATGTGGAGAAAGCTTCACTAGGTTAAGCTGGTACTGCCACATGAAGCTACCAGAGGTCTTGGGCAGACAGACTCTTATCAAAGTTATCCCTGGTACCCAAAAGGGCCGTGGCTACTAAAGGAGGTGGGCACGGGTGGGTGCCAGGAGCCAGAGCCATCGGAAGACACAGTGAAAGGGAGGAAAAGCTGTGGACACCTGATGTCCCCTATCTCAGGCAACAACTCACACCAACTCATTCCTCCTTAGCTGGATCAACATAAAAAATGGGGAAAGCCTTCCTGCCATACTTGTTTTCCTCTTCTTTTGGCAAATATCTTACTGTTAGCACCACGGACTGGGTTGAGGTTGGAATTCCAGCGTCGTAACATTTGGTGAACATGAACAGCAGGCTCGGTACAGCACCATGCACTTTACATTTCAATCCTTGAATAATCTTATAGGTTACTCTCTTCTTGTCCCACTTTACAAAAGGAAACTGGGGCTTCAAAAGGGTGAATACCTTCACCAAGGCAGCACAGCTGGTAACAAGCAGAAGCAGCATGAGAATCCAGGTAGGGGGACCCCAAATGTCACCCTCTTCCCCACTCCTGACACCCCTGCTGTTGAGGAAATAAATATTCAGGAGACCCTGGCACTCCTCTTCTACACCTTGACCCCTCTCCCATCCCCGAGTTCTAAAGATTTGGTCCGAGAAGTTATGACAGGGTGGACGATGTAAAGAGATGATTGCTTTTGAGTGAGTTCAGTAACTAGGGTCTTCATGTCTCTTCAGCTACTCTTCCCTGTCTTCTGAGTACCTTCTGCCATAGAGCCAGACAGGCCCAGCAAGTGGGAGATGATGCTCAGCAAAAACGTACACCTCCTATTCCATGTGGAGGTGGTGGTGGTAAAATCATGAGAAACTGACTGCAGCACGGATTTTAGAGTTTGAGGAAAGGGGCCACCATCTGCTTCATCAATGACCATTACTCAACCTCCTGTGTACTCCCAGACAACACAGGTAGGTGGGCAGGAAGTGGCTCAAACACAATTCTCAAAGATTCTGTGGAGGAAGACATGCCTTTGCCAAGAATAACTTCACGAACTATAAATAAAAAATTTTAGCAGAATTTCCCAGCTTGCAAAGTTCACATGATGACCCTGTGAAATAAGTATTGTTGTTACTCCAACTGTATAGATGAGGAAACTCAGACTCAGAGCTTAAGTAACCTACCCAAGGGCACATGGCCAATAAATGGCAGAGCCAGAATGCAACCCCACATGCCCAGACTTTGAAAGCTTCTGTTAGTTCTGCCACACCACCCAGCCCCTGTGGAGCCTACCTGGCCGCCCCCTCTGACACTCTGTCATTAACAGCACTTGCATGCACTGCCCGCACAGAGTAGGTGCTCAACAAACTTTTGCTCTTACAATAACATGGAACAGATTCAAAAACTACTGGAAAGAAGAAACACAGCAAGGGCTTCTGGGTAAACATGGCAGACTGAACCCGAGCCATTAACTCCACTCCCACATGAACTCCACTGCTATGGATTGAATTGTGTCCCCCAAAAGGTATGTTCAAGTCCTAACCTCAGGCATGTGAATATGATCCTATTTGGAAACAGGATCTTTGACGATGTTACTAGTTAAGGTGAGGCCAATTGGATTCCTTCATCCACTATGACTGGTGTCCTTAATAATAAGAAGAAACTGGACACAGACGAAGAGACAGAGAGGTGAACACCAAGTACCGGTTGAGGAAAAGAAAGCCATGGATTGCCGGAAAGCCACTGCCTGAAACCAAGAGAGGCAGGGAACAGATTCTCCCCTACAGGTTAAAGAGCGAGCCGGGCCCTGCCTACACCTTGATTTTGGATTTCTGGCCTCCAGAACCAAGACAGTAAATTTCTGTGGTTGTGAGCACCCAGCCTGTGGTCCATTGTTAAGGCAGCCCTGGCCAACTGAGACACACACTAACATGCCTCTAAAAGAACAAATGCAGCAAGGACCCCACCACCACAAAAGGGTAGAAGGACCAAAGGCAGCAGACACAGGAGAATTCTGTTGTCTCGTGGGAGCAGAGGGCTGCTGGGAAATGACTTGGCCAACTAGAAAACATGGAGCCCTAAGCCAGCAGTGGGGGGGTTTGTGTTTTTACCTCTGAGCCCCAGAGAGGCTCAGGAACCGAGGGTCCCTGGCACCTCTGAAAGAGGGATTTGGGGTCCTGAGGAAAGGAGGATGAGATGAAAGTTTCAGCGAGACCCCCAGACCCACTCTTGCACCTGGCAGAAGAGGAAGGTTTGTACTTCCTGGAGGTATCAAGCAGCTCTGGAAGCTGGACCACACACCAGGCACACCCACCTGAGCACAGGGACATAGCAGCCGCGGGGTAGCCCCTGCCCATCTTGCCCAGCGGTGACTGCCAAGCCAGTGTCTTCAGAAACAGTCTCCCCACCAGGCCTCCAGTCACAGTCCCTGCCTCCCGACACTGTCACCTTTCTCTTGGCTAATTTCACACAAATTAAATTGGGCCTTAGCCCAGGCAAGGTCTTAAATACACACTCACTGAAATCCAATTAACCTTCGATAAAGGTCCTGCAATCAATAATCATTCTGTGGCTAGAGGAGGCTCCATGCAGTCCAGGAAAGCGGGCTCCTGTGCAACCTTTATGTTTAATGAAATCAATTGCAGTCACTGTCGCCAGCTCTTAAAGTGAATGGCAAATACGGTAACAGGGCCAGGCCCCGTGGTGCCAATGCTTCTGGGCTCAGACGCACAAATCCACAAGGGCCCTGCAGGCTGCTGCTCCCCGAGGCCCTGTGCTCCTGCTGAGTGAGTGCACCTGTGCAGGGCTGCCTCATGCCTGGGGGCAGCACAGCACAGGTGAGCCCTGCGGCTCACCTGCGCAGCCCTTGACCCCTGGCCTGGGGACAGTGATTCCCAAACTTCAGTGAGGGTCTGAACCACCTGGAGTGTTGGTTAAAATGCAGATTTTTTGCCACCCCCTCCACCTCTCCCCACCCTAGATGCTGAATAGTAAGCTTGAGGTGGGGCACAGGAATCTACATTTTAAAATAAGTTCCCCGGGTAATTTTGAAATAGATGAACAAGTCTTAGCTCCTAGCAAGACACAGAATTTCTGTTTTATAAAAATGTCCAAACAGGAAGGACCCTTACAGTCCAGCTAGTTCAACGCCTTCAGTAAGAAAATTGCAGCCCCGAAGTTGTGGGTGGTAATTTTCCCGAGGTCAGGCAGTGAGCCACCAGCAGGGATGGAGCTTGAACCGAGGTTGTCTTGCCCTTAATCTGGTATTTCACTACCTGGGTCTCTATAAGCAACTGGCAATTTAGACTGGTTCTCAAACTAGTTCTCAAGCTAGGCTGGGTGGGACTGGGAAGCTGTGGCATGAGTGGCCTCCTCAAAGGCGAGTGGGGATGACTCAGCAAGTGTTTGGAAGGGCCTGGAGCCATCTCCACCCACCTCCACAGGGGTTCCTCCTAGAGGCACCTTCCAGCTGAGTCACTGGTTTGCAGCAGCCAAGATGCCACTCGCCACCCTAGCCCCAGGATTTGGGTGAGATCTTTGTCCTCTGTCACACCTATCTGTCCTTGTACTTTCCTATGCAAGGAATGCTCATGCCAAGCTGTCCTCAGGAGGGAGTATCACATCAGGGGCCAGCTTGCTGAGTCCCACAGTCCCAGGGAGACATTTAGAACCTCAGAATTCTGTTTGAAACTTTCAGGAATGTGAAGTCCTTCATATTCAACACACATACACATACAGACACACAGACACACAGACACACACACACACACACACATACACACCACTAGTCTTCCGTGAGGCCTGTGGCTTTGCTTGGTTGGTAAGAGACATGATAGGCTCATTTCTGCAGAGCAGGGCCTGTCCCTCACCTACTCCCGGCATCATGGATGGTCAGCGACAGCACCACAAAGCAGCCGGCTCCCCGCCCACCGCTCAGCCTGGGCTTTCTGTGAAAGTCAGCATTTAGTGACATCATCTCAGAGCCCAAAGAGCTTCTCAAAGGCAGTCATGCAAACCCTACAGGCCAGGGGCAGGGGTAAGTAATAAGAACAGTGTGGTATGATTACAGGGATAACAGACCAATGGAATAGAATGGAGATTCCAGAAACAGACCACACCTGACTTACGATGCAGATGCTAAACCCTGAACACTGCACACTATGATCCCATTTATATGAAGTTCAAAAGTGGGCAACAGCGACCTGTGGTTAGCCCTGGTGGGGGGCGGGGGGTATCCCTGGTTGGGGGGTTATGATAGGGAGGGGGCAGAGGAACCCTGTTGTGGGGGAAGGGCTGGGGAGGCTTTGCTCCTTTTCTTGACAGTGCTGGTATGGTATATACATATGAAAATGTACTGATGTGTACAATTATGATTTGTGACCTCAGGCAAGTTGCCATCCCTCTCTGGGTCCCTGATTCATCTGCAAAATGGAGACAATAGGACCTCCTCATAAGCTTATCATAGGGTGAGGGCCCGGCACAGGGAGTCAGACATCCCATGATGTTAGAGCTCCCTTCCAGGTAAAGGCGGCAGGGGCCCAACAATAATAATGGGAACAGCAACCTCTAGCTACCGTCTGGGAGCACTAACCACATGCCAGGCACCGTGCAAAGTGCTGTCTGTGCATTAACTCTGGTGGTCCTCACTCCTCTGAAGGCAGGTCTTGGAGTCATTCCCATTTACAGAGGCCCCCAAGCCCCAGCAAGCCTGTGCTCACAACCACAATTCCACCTGCCTCATCTTCTGAGCCAAGGTGTGGCTTTTTTTCCTTTGGTCCCATCCCAACATTGGGGCCACATGCTCATCTTCGTGGGTTGCCTAGCACATTTACCTCCTCGCTGTCTGGTCTCTTCCATTCCTTCCTCCCCACCCAGAGTGGCGGAGCATGTCACTACACTCCTCAACACCCATCAGTGGCTGCCCAGTACCTCCAGGGTCAGACCCAAGGCCTCCAGAATTTATTCCCCCAGCTTGAGGAGACAGGGCAGAGGAACGGACAAGATGACCTCAAAAGATCCATCTTATTTGGATAGTCTGTAATTCTTTAGTCAATGGCTGCATTTCAGGGCAGTGGGGCCAGATTCAGAGGCCCTCGTCCCTGGACGTGCCTGTCTGCGCTGGGAAGGCAGACAGAGCCCATGTCCTCTCACACAGCCCCCCGAGCTCCTGTCCTCACCTCGTTGACATCGATCTTGTTCCTCTCCATGTAGTGTCTGTCATTGACCTGCCCGCCCTCCAAAAACTCCATCAGAAGGACCCGCTTGGTGGACAGCTCCCAGTAGATCCGGGGGACCTAGAATAGGAAAGGGCAGGGTCAGATGGTCTGGGAAGCTGGGAGCCACGACCACCACTAGGTGCAGTGAGCCAGACGAGAGCAGGTGCCTCTTCCCACGACAGGAAGAAGAGGCCCAAGGGGGACCTTGGCTTGGGTGTGGGGACAGGGAGTGGCCAGGCTAAACGCAGAGGGCTGGCTGCTTCTCCTCTGCCAGCCAGGGCCCTGCCCTCCTCAACATCTTCCAGACAGAGTTAGAGCCAAAACTAAAATTGGGTTAGGGGAAAACATATGAAATACCTTGTACCTGGGCCAGAGTTTGTGTTAAAAGCTAGTACCCTCTTCCCATCCCACCACCAGGCTCATTTCAGGCTGTTTTCGGGAATCTTAACCCTGTCTCAGTTTCTCATCCTGAGCAATGGGCATATCATATGTATTCAATGAATGAATAAATGAGTGAACCTTTAGCAGATGATGATTTCAGCTAGGGAGTCATGCATTTTCTCAAACCTGTTTCCAACAAGTCCTCTGTGGCTGACAATGCCCCACACCTAGTCCCAATTCTCCTCTTCCCCCTGCCCACCTCTACTTCAGGTGGAGACAGGAAAAACTATTGCCCCTGCCTGCCTTGCAACTGAGTATGGCCCTGTGACACAGTTCTGGCTTGAGACATAAGTCGAGGTCTGTTAAGGGATTCTGGGAAAGCTTTTATCTCCTTAATAAAAAGGGATGTTTGTAGCGGGTGTTACTCCTCTTCTCCTTCTCGTCTTGCCTTGAAAGTGAATGGGGTGCCTGGAGCTGCAGCAGCTAGCTGAGGAAAAGGCCAAAAAAATCAGAGATGCCAGCTGTGATGCAAGCAGCTACTGCAAGCCTTAATGCTACATGAGGAAAGGAAATTCTTTCTACTGAAGACACTCTAAATTGGGCTTCCAGTTACCTGCAGACAAATGAATTCTCAACTGATACATCGTCCAACCCTCTCTGACCCTGAGAACACCCAACAGTCAAGAAGAGAATGGATTCCCCAGGAGTAGGCAAGAGACTGGACCGCACCAAGGGCTGTGGGCTGCCATGTGAGTGAGTGACACCCCAGGAAGCAGAATTACCCGGCTTTCGTGCCCTGCTCCCGTAATAACTTGATGGTCTATTTCTTCTTACAAATAAAGAAGCTATGACAGTGAATTCAAGTGTTTCGGGGAATAAGGTCTTCCCGACCCCAACCCCCAAAACTCATCTAGAAGTAAGATAGCGGCCCTCAAGTCAAGAGAGCTGCCTCCTACTCCCAGTTCAGCTGATAAATACTGCACAGTAGACCAGCCACTTAACTCCTCTATGCCTCAGTTTTCCTCATTAGAAGGGAAAATTGTTCTTGCCCCATTCTCAGGAAGGAGCTCTGAGGATAAACAGGGCTGTACATACAGGTGAAGCTCTCTGGGTTCCTTGGAACAAAGGTTCCAACTGAAATCATGGCTATTTGGTCTGCCACTTTCCTGTGGTTTTTCATCCTTTCAAATCTGGGCCAGTAGAAAAATCTGTGACTCTGGATAACTTTGAACTTAAAATTCAAATTGCTTGGCATTTTCCAAAAAGTATCTTTAAGAATATGAGTGCACGTTTCATTGTTGTTGCTATTTTGCTGTTGTTCCTGGCTTCCGAGTGAAAGGGATATACTTTGGGGTTCAGTTCTTCCCTCCTGTTTATTTGGAAACCAAGCTTGGCAGAGGGCACCTGGGGCTCTGGAGACACAAGGTCAGAACCAAGGCCAGGCCTGGCTGGGGAGACTTGGAATATAGTCATAAAAGAGCCATGGATTGAAAGAGAAAAAACAAAGGCTGGAGATTCTCTGGGTCACTAATCAGGGTCATTGGTGTGCTCTGGCTCCCCTCCCCACCCTCGTCACCTACCCCACCCCCATCTCCCTCCAGATGTCACCACCCCAGTCTGACAGACAGAATCCACTTCTTGCTTCAGCTGCTTAGATCTGAAATGATAGAAATATCAAACCTGGGGAATGAAGGGGTTTATTGTGGGTGCTTGCCCCTCAGTGGATACAACACCGAAATGCCTGCAAAATGCCAGACCATTCACTGCTTGGTTAGGAGAAAAGTGGCTTAACAGAGGAACAGAAGGTCAAGTGACCTGTTCCTAAATCACCATGGAGGCAAGGAGGGTTTGGGAGATGTAGGATGAAATTCACTCCAGCACAACACCCATGTTTCAACACCGTGTTGAAAAAGAAAAATTAAAGAGGCAATAAGAACTCATGCACACACACCCAAAAAAACAAACAAAAGAAAAACCCTGGTTAAGGTGCCTTCTGCCCCCAGAGGCAGAAAGACACACCCTGGCCATCAGGTCCCCTGGGTGCAAGGTCTGCCTGCTCACCGCTAGGCAGAGGCCCCACTCCGGTGCGCTCCACCTGCCCCCCACACTGAGAACAATCCTGACCCCAAGAAGGAGGGTGCAAACTGTAGAACATTCTAGACCAAGACTCTGGACTTCGGCCTCCAATCACTGTGCTGTTCACCTGGCCCTCACCCTGTGCTCCTGCTTTGCATCTGTGCTTTGGCTTTTCTGTGCCAGCACCCATCACCAGGGCTGCAGTAGTGGAGCAGAGCATGGGTCCTGCAGTCAGAGGCCGGGGTGGTTCTACCTCCTACAGCTGTGTGACAGCAGTGAGCTGCCTATGCCTCTGAGCGTCAGCTTCCCGATCTGTAAAATGGTGACGGCATTTACAGTGGAAGCAACAGTGCCTGCTTCCTACTGGCACAGATAGATACTGATGCCTGCCACAGCACCAGAAATTTAGCAACTTCTCAACAAATGTCAGCTGCCACGACAGCCACATATAGGTGGTTCTGATTCGCAGCCAGAGATGAGTCACTGTATGGGCAGTCCACTGTAATTCAGATCTTTCCCATGAACTACTACAAAGGCAGAACAGCAGAGTGGTTTAACATGCAGGCTCTGGAGCCAGGCTGCCTCCACTGAAAGGCTGTCTTGGCCACGTACCAGCTCTTAACCTTGGGCAAACTGTTTGACCTCCTTGGGCCTCAGATTTCCCCATTGGTGACATGGGGTCCATAATGGTACCTCCCTCATGGGGCTGTTAGGATGCAAGAGTAAATACATGTTAAGCACGTAAAACAGTGTCTAACACGGTGTAAGCATGCAAAAATATTAACTAGTGTTAATCATTATAAATCAGGGGTTCTTAATCTTTTAGCTCTTAGGAAGCTATGACATTTCTCCAAAAGCATGCAGCACGTCCCCTCAGATTTTGTACACAATTTCTGGAGAGCCCCAGCCTCTTTACCTCTGACTCAGAAACCCTGGAATGGCCCTACTTAGGAGATGACCCACCACCCATCCCTACCTCCAGACACACAGACACACTCTCATCTCTTCCTCTCCTTGATTTGGTTTGGTTATTATAAGGCTTCTCCTCTCCTACCTTGACCTCAGACATCACCCAGGTTAATCACAAACTTCATCTCTTGTCTTACCCACTCCCTACACCCCTACACACATTCTCTCTCTCCTCTCTCTCTCTCTCTCTCTCTCTTTCTCTCTCTCTCTCTCTCTCTCTCTCTCTCTGAGGCCAAATCCACAAATGCCCTGATCTTGACCGTTCAGCCTGGCTGCCCCCCGTCCCCCTCCCCCAGTCTCCCTGAAACCATACTTGCATTCAATGCTTGTCTGAGGCATGGAGATTTATGGCACAGAGCTGAGGTTATTAAACCCCATATAAGCACTGGAAGATGCCTCACACACTGAGAGGTAAACTCTTTGCTGAGGCTTAATTACGCACAGATGTTGTGATGGGGTGCCAGTGTGCAAAGACGATTTATCTCCAGTTTTAAGAGCTGAACTGGGTTCATGGCACAAAATTTGCTTCCTGCTTGTTGTGTGTTTAGGCAAACTTAATTACTCAGGAGCCTAATTCCACCATTGTCTTAAGACGAGTATGCAGGTTTGGGAAGGAGCAGGTCAAATGGGTACCTCAATTATTTACCCATATTTGGCATTCTCTTACAAAAAAATGTGTTATTATTATTACTATTACATGCCTGGTCTAGCAGTCGCTAGCTGGCCCCAGAGAGGAGACGGTTTCGCTGTTTCCATAGGAACAGTGGAGGAGATGGTTCTGTTTGTCTGACTCATAGTTCTGGCCCTGAGGAGCACACCTGTGGGGCAACAGGCAGCAGAGTACCCTGAGAAGAACACCAGAGTTGAGTCAGAAAATCTGGCTGCTAGCCCTAGCTCCTCCACTTTATGGCTATGACTGTCATCTGTAAAGTGGGATGATGGTTGTTTAAGGATTCAGTGTCAGAGGACTTGCATGGCATTCAATGCAACAGCGCCTGACGCAAAGATACTGCCTATCTCTTTCTACATGGTAACCACTTCCTGGAAGCCCTCTCTGAGCTCTTTGACCTGAGTGCAATTAAGTATTTCCTTTAGGGCATCCACGGAAACAGGTAAGTCTCTATCATAGCATCGCTCAACCTGTATGATAACAACATGTTTGTGCAGGAAGTTTCTCCAGGGCAGGGGCCAACCATCTCTCTTGTCTGGGTACCCCAAGCTCCTAGTACAGCAACAACCTCCTAAGAAATGCTCAATAGAAGTGGGATAAAGGAATGAAATAAATGAGATATGCAAGTGGAAGCATATTTTAGATGCTGTAGAGTCTAATTGGTCAATGTTATTTCTTGTCTGAGGGAGCCAAGTTTTCAGACTAGTTTGAACTAGTTGTTTGAGCTTCAAGGATGGGGTGGTGGTAGCAGATTTAGTCTGCAAGTCTGGATTTACATGCACAAGAGGGTCTGTATATCCAAGTCTCTGATGGCGGCCAAGGAAAAGCCAGCCAAGCAAAGTGGGGGCAGGCATGACCGCCAACCCCACACTCAAAGAGCTAAACTTCTCCAGTGGCTACATCTATACCTTCCACCAAAATCAGTGTGTCAAGACACTGTGTGATCAACATGGCTGTGGCTTCTCGCATGATCCAAGCTTTGGAATTCTGGTCACCCCATCTTTGTTCATC